>NW_017731367.1:5297673-5357123 GCF_001890085.2 Hipposideros armiger | reverse complement strand
CAGCCGCCGTAAGCGGCTGTCCAGAAGCCGGTGACTGATCTGCCTCGCCTGGGAAGAGCACAATGATGGTGCCAAGTTGGGCCAGTGAAGCAACGTCCTCCACAACTAGACTGAAGAACAAAAGGATAGCAACTTGTCTGTTCCCCTTCCCCAATTCCCCAATAAAAATCTTAAAAAAAAAATTTTAAAAATAAAATAAAAGGTGCCGATCAGAGCATGGGATTGCCAAAACCTTGCTTTGTTCCTATATTACAAAGCGATCTTCTCTTATGCCCTGTGAGTCTCTCACTGGCTCCCACTCCCACCCGAGCCCCGTGCCCTGCCTTGGGGTGAGTCAGCAGGCGGCACAACCCTTCTCTCCTGGACATCTGCTATCTTAAGCTAAAGTGATGACGGTAGGGTCTTAGACCATTTAGGGAATGAGAAAGAAGAAGCCTGTTGTCGGCTCCTGGGCAGCGCAGTGGCAGTTGCGATGCTTGGGTCCTGGAGCCAGACCCGTCTCCCTGAGGGTGGGATTCCAGAAGGTCTGGAAGGAGCTTTGCGTTGCAGACTTTGTCCTGCGACGAAGCACGTTCCCATAGAAAAGAGGCCCCACAATATTGGGCGTTTAGTTCAGCAAGCTAAGCCTGGGCCCGGGCCGCAGCCTCCCTCCACGGACTGAAGTACGTGCTAGCACCGCACGCGGGAAAGCAGGTTTCAGGCCGTGTTAGACACAAGGTGTAGGTGGGCTTCGTGAGACTCAGCGTTATGTTATTGTTTGCCCTCAAAGAAGATGCTAGAAGATACTGTAGAGTGTCACAAACTACAGAAAGGTGAAGGCACAATGCATTTGCTCATGGAAAAAGCTCATGGACATTGTCTTCACTTTATGAACAGAGAAAAAACAGAGGTTCCTTTAAAAGAATTTCATGTCATGCCCTGAAGTTTCATGACTTAATATAATTTAATTATGAGGTCATTCTGTATTGAACACTTCACTCAGATTAGCACACTAAACCGTGTGTCTTCAGAGTATCTCTTTAATAAGAGAAATTTTTGACAGGAAAAAGGAAACTTTTTCATCAATGCTGATGAATCAAGCGATTTTGAATTACTATGAATTTCACATTTGAACTTGAACAAGAATTTAGTTCCCTGTTTCCCCTCAGTTTCCGATCAACTGTCTGCTGATGCATGCCTCTCAGATTTCATCTCGCCTGTGGGTTTCGGTCACTTAGGGCTTTATTTTGATGTCTGCACTCTGCTTTGATCTCCCTTCCAGCGAAGGCTTCCGGAGAGGTCCAGGTGTCCGGGATCACAGAGAACAGCGCCAAACTCCACTGGGAGAGGCCGGAGCCCCCCGGTCCTTATTTTTATGACCTCACTGTGACCTCGGCCTACGACCAGTCCCTGGTTCTGAAGCAGAACGTCACGGTCACAGACCGTGTCATCGGCGGCCTGCGTGCCGGGCAGAAGTACCATGTGGCCGTGGTCTGCTACCTGAGGTCTCAGGTCAGGGCCACCTACCAAGGAAGTTTTAGCACAAGTAAGTACACGGTCAGTTTAAGGAAAGTGGGTACCTTGGTATTCTATGTAGAAGTGGTTTTCACGTGAATGTCAATAGGATGCAGAGGGAACAGTTCTCCATCCAGTCTGTTCTGATACAATAACAAGGTTAAAATTGAATCCTGGGTGTTTTGGTGGCACCCAGCTTCAAAAATGGAAAACGGGGTTCCTTGTGAACTGTGGCCCTGCCTTTGGGGTCCTGGTCCCCTTTATGGAGGAAGGCAGATCCTTTGGGCCTGAGTGCAGCCCCTTCCATGGGGGAAAGAAATAACTGTAACCTGGCTGGGGCTCGACCGCCCGTGTTTTAGAAGCGTGTTTCCATGTTCAGTGAACAGAAAACAGCACTGAGAGTCACTGGCTCCTTTGGGAGTGACCGAGGAGTCACACCACCCTGGGGGCCATGGGACGTCCACAGCCACTGCAGAAAGGATATCAGAATTTGCCTGCCCTGGTCCCGCCGTGCGGGGGCTCTGTCCTCTGCTGTCTGTTGTCCCCCAGCTCACATTCTTCTCAACCCCTGCTTCTCCGGGGGGTTGTGTGGGGGCTCACATTCCGTTCTCTTTGGGCCGGTGCTATTCAGACAGAGGAACTATGCTTGAGGAAAGGGAATGCCCACCAGTCACCATGGAATCCATGAAGATAAGAGTCCAAAGACCCTTCAAGCCCAGGGATCTGTTTTCTTGGCTGGAAACAGAAGAGGTTATGTGGTAAATGAGAGGATCTGTTCGGAGTTCAGAGATTTCCTGTTTGCTTGTTGAGATGAATCCAACTTGCCGACAACAGACTTCAGCAGTGTGTGTGGAGACGCGTTCGGGCTCCATGACTCAGGGGCCCACCTTTATCGAAGACTTAATCCAGGAAGGCAAACTAGCCCCAGTCCCTACAGATTCCCAAGCCCGTCAGTGTCTGAGTTACCTACTTGTGCGTATATTTTTCTTTTCTAGAGAAAACTCAGCCTCCACCGCCACAGCCAGCAAGGCCAGCTGCTAGTTCAACCATCAATCTAATGGTGAGCACGGAACCATTGGCTGGTGGTGAAAGAGGTGAGTTGTGAAAACATTAGTCTGTTAGCCGCACTAAGGAATCGTTCTTCCAAACACTTTCAAGCCTTTGAAGTGGTGATTCTAGGTCAACTCCTGGAGCTTTAATTCTCAGGCCAGGCACGACTTCTATGGGGAAAGTTCCGAATCAGCTCCGTGTGGCCCAGAATGGTCATAGTGTGCATTTTCCAAGCTCTAAGTTGGCAGCTCACCTTAGCTGTCACCAGACTTTTGGAGAAAATTGGATGGGGCATGTGCTTTGGGGGCTGTAGCCAGGAATTCATGTGTCTTCATTTTCCCTCTGCCTCATCTTGGGACTAGACTGGATTTGTGGCCTGTGACACTGCAAAGCGTCAGGTTTCATCCACTCAGTGATTCAATCTAATAAAAATCTGCTTAGAAGGACATGAGACAACGCAGGTGGGAACCCATGAAAGACACAGGTCTGGAAGTGACCCACAGGATGGGTGTCCTGGTCCGACTTCCCTAAGCACACACCCTGGCTTGTCTGTCATACCTCTCTGTGTGCCAGGGCTGAGTTTGTGCACATTGTATGTTTAATCAGGGACTAGTTAGATGTGTTCCTGGAACTGACAGCTATTGCTTGCTTTTTCTTTCCTGGGCAGTAGAACACTGTGAGACCTGTAACCCCCTCCCTTGCTCAGTGGACTGTGAGCTTGGGTCGTTCATCCACGAGGAGCTGATTGGTGATTGATATGTTTTGCTTGTGTTCTGCAAATGATGTTAGTACTAATATCCAAAGTCCAAGTCCCATGGGCATTTAGAGATATTTTTGCTTTATAAACAAAAGGAAAGGTTTTCTCTGAAAGTGGGGACAAGTCAGTATTTTGTGGTGTGTTGGCGCCAGTCAGGAGGAGGGAGGCATATCTCTTTACACTGCTTATTTCTGTGATTGATTACGGTAAAAGGCATCTGCTGGGGGCCCAGTTGCTGTTGTGCTGTGCTCGATGTAAAAGCATCTGTGCTGCAATAAATGTGCAGTCAGATGGAGCAGCACATTATTTTTTGAGCTATCGACGAGGATGCCTCATTTAGTCTTTCCACTGTAAGTTCTTAAAATGCTACTTGTTTCTCCATCTTATCCTTTCTGTAGACTCTGCACCCTGTCTCCTCTGTGTTTAAACAAAGTTGAATGGTTTCTGACTCCACACACCCATCTCTGTGGGTCCATTTGGGAGTAGAGCTTCCTGATTCTTTTAGCTGTTTTTAGTGGGAATCTTCTCTGCTGTTAGAATATATTATTGCATCAATGGATTTTCCCTATGTCCATGTATATGTGTCTCTATCTCTATCTCTATCATCTATCTATCTATCTGTCATTTATCTATATTTATCATCTATCTATCATCTATCAGTCATTATCTATCATCTATCTACCTATCATCTATCTATCTATCTATCTATCTATCTATCTATCTATCTATCTATCTATCTATCTATCTTCCCTTGATGCAGACACAACCCATACTGACATGTGGCATCAGGCATTACAAGAAAGGAGGTAGCTGAGTCAGTGAAGGAATTTTGAAACTATTATGCACATAGACGTACAGTAAGGGCATGTGAACCTGGAAAACGTTTGAAGTTGTTTGCTTTGGGAACAAGCTTAAGAATCGGTCTATATTAGAGGCAGTCATGCGGTCTCCAAACCCCCCTGCCTTTCTAATGGGAAGGTTGACAGAAAACCAAGAAATCCTCTCCTCTTGATAGAAATTTGTGGGAACTACTCAGGAATTTATGGTAGATTGGGTAATTAGGCTTTAATGTCATAGGGACTGTATAAAAATATTTCATAAAAGCGTCTAATGATAAGATTTTTCAACTCCAACGAACAAGACAATGGATGCAGGAATGTGGGGCAAGGGTTTTGGATGGAGAAAAAAACTTCGGTCTCAACCCCTTTCATCTCTGCTCATCAGCAGTTTTCTGAGTGTGGCAGCGAGGGACCATCCGAAGCCTTTGCCCCCTGCACTGGGTCCCTGCAGCTCCTAACCCACTCCAGCTCCTCTCTGAGTCCCCTCTGACATGGTGCTTTAACCCAGAGAGAAGCCACAGAGGACTCGGAGGATTTCCCGAAGATACGGGTCAGGATGGATGAAATTCTAACTTCCACGTCACTGAGATCCGGGTGTGTTGTTTCCCGCTCATCGGTAACTTCACCCCTGAGTGTGTGAAATGTAACATTTCTAGCAAATTCAGTGCTTCATTGAGAGAAAACGGGTGTTAACTACACAGCCAGCTTTGGGGATGTTTTTTGGTTCTCTTATGTGTGGTCCAGAAGGGACAAGAATATATAAACAGTGTTGAGTTAATATAAACAACACAATCTTTAAACAAGAAGCTGGCTGGGCTGGTCTTTTTTTTTTTTTTTTTAAGCCTGAGTCACAGATTGAGAAGTAGGAAGGTGTTTTCCATCCAGACCTTTACCACTTGGGCGTCCTCTCTCCATATGGTAGAGACAAAAGAGTTTTTGAAATGGGGGCTTGTGTGTCTTTCAAGGTTGCAAGTAGTTTGTCTAAACCTTTCTCGTTCATCCTGATGAGCATGTAGCCCTCACACCCAGGGCTCGGACGTGCTTTCACCATTTCACATGTGTGTATTCCCCACTCGTGAGTCAAGTCAGCGTGAAGTCAGGAATCACTTGTTTTTGCTAGAGCAGGGCACTGCGTAATTGGTCTACACTGTAACCAAAAGGTGCCTTTTGCCTGGTGAAGGTGCTCAATGCACGGTTACTCAGTGGAATTAAATCAATTGGATATTGACCTCCCAATGTTTAAAATTCAAAACGGGCAAACAGAATTAGGAGTCGAAGGCTTGTCTTGCTGTCTTCCCTCCCAGCCTCTGCCTCTCCTCTGCCCCCGTATTATTAAGTCATCTTGGAAATTTTCCCTGGGGACAAACGCATTTTAATGATATTCATATTTTTGTGGCTAGAAAAAGAAGTGAAAAATATGGTAACTGGATGCTTACTTGCTAGTTGCACATACGTTTTGCATCCAAATATCAATTATTACAGTATGCATTATTTCTCCAAAGATGTAGTTTTTCGACAACTCAGGCAAAATCAAATTTTAAGAATAGCTTTTCTGGCTGAGCATGAATGCAGTTTAATTCCTTTTATTTTCTGCAACACCAGTCAGTTAGAAACATGGTGTGTATTTACAGAGTTGTGCTCCTGTCTTACTATTAAATGTTAGATACTTTTCCTTGTTCTTTTACCCCACGAGTAAAAGCTCCACTGGGGTTTGATTCTATTCTAAGGAACTGTATTTTGTCATGTTTAGCACTTTGGTTTAGGAAACATGGTGACCAGTGTTTGAGTCTATGCAGGAACCTGTGGGCAAAACCCTGTGAAACTAAGCGGCCCCTCGTCCATGTCATCTACAGAAGGGGACACAAAGGGAGCAGTTTTAACTCTTTTGTTTCATTGACACATGTTCACGTCCACCCTTTTTGAAATTCACATTTAATAATACTTCTCTAACAGGCCCTCAGTCTTTGTTCCCCAGTAGGGCCTGACCCTGTTTGGTGTGGAGAGTGTGTGTGGCAGGAAGGCCTTGGCTTTGAGATGAAGGTCCGTTTTGAATGAATGACTGATGGCGTCATTACTCAGAGTCCAGGCTTTGCAATATTACATGATTCTGTTTTAAATGTTGAATACTTGTATTTCTCTCAACAAAACAAAGCAAATTCCCTTTGCCCCACAAAATCCCATCTCGCTGTTTCACTTCCCTCAGCATTTAAAAGAATCACACTTTTCTGTGATGGATTTGCTGCTTGTAAATGGCAGTTACAACAAATAAGTGTGTCTTTCAGTGACTGTCACCGCCTTGAAAAGCCTGGGCTGCCAGACACCTGCAGCAAGCTTGGTTACTGCTGGTTTTCGAGTGCTCTGTAGTTTCTAATTTTGGTTTTAGGTTTTTGTCACCAATTCTCTCCTCCTCCTTCTCATTTTTGGCTAAAGAAGCCTTGGGTAGATATTGTCCATCCATATTATGACCAAAGGTAAGATTCTCTGAAGTTTCGAAACAACCCAAAATATTTTACTTAGAAAATTTACTTTTTGCAATATTACAAAATGAATCCTAAATTATTGGCTTATCCATACATACTGAAGGAAAGTTTTAATGCAAAAGAGAGCCAAAGTAACTAACAAAATGTGTAACATGCTTTTTTACTTACTCTAGAAATTAGCAATCAGTAGAGGTGACCAGGTTTTGTCTGAGCAGGCATAGCTGGATTGATTATATTACTCTGAAAGAAATTAAGTTTACCAATGTTTTACTTATTTTATTGATTCTGAGATATGCAATTCCCTCATGGTAACACTTCTGAAATTGAAATGTGACATAATGGGTGACATGTCATGGTTTCTTGACAGTGTTTTGTCTACTTTGTAGAATATAAAATAATAGTGCATAGCAAAATTAAGGTTTCTTAGTTTGATGAAATGCAGTATTTGGTTGGCCATGTTACACTAGAAATATATAAAATTGGCTGGCACAAAATGATGTAGTAAGGAAAATACATGACTTTATGTGAATAATAATATAAAGAACTAACTTAACACCACAAGCTGAGGTCAATTAAAAAGCTACAAATACTTTCTCTGCATAGTTAACGAGAAGTAGCCATTTTCAAGGCTGCGTATTTATGGCTGCATGAGAATGTGTATATGTCAGTGCAATATTTAGGTTATGATGGGTCTCAAAGGGCATTTGGCATGTTTATTGTCAAGTATAAGAATTTTAAAAAGTCTATTGGTCAAGATCTGAAAGAGCAAAGGGTCCAAAACTTAACCCCAGCTACCTTTAAAATAAAGTTAAAAATACCACAATTTCTTTGGTACCTTTTGAGCCCATCAATGCTCAAAATGTAGATGCAGGAAAATTTTTTTCATTCAAGCAAGTCATACCTGCTTCTGAGATTTGGAAGCATTTATACCACATCAACAATGTTGGGTCTGAGCTCTATGAAGCCTTGTTTGTGAAACCATGAAACCTGTGCAGGACAAAGTCACAATTGCAGCATAAACACTCACCCCTCCAATTCCCATCTTGCTCAAAGAAGCACTGAAATGCTGACGACTTGCTGCTCTGGAAAATGTCAAAGCTGATGCCTTTAAAACTGCTGCTTCTAAACACCAAAGAAATCTCAAACAATAAAAAGGCATGCTTTCCAATTCAAAATATTTTTGTTTCAAAGAGTAATATCTTTTTCTAATTATAAAATAATATTCATTGTGAATAATTCAGAACATACAGAAAAATTTAAGAAACTATGACTCCTGTAGTTGTAGCATTGGCGACCGCCTTTAATGACCCAACGCATATTCTTCCTGCTTTTTTTCCATGAATACTATATGTGGATACGTGCTCGCACACACACATGCACGCATGTTTTGATTACCAAAATAGACAATGTTTCTAGGGTGATTCCACCCTGTGGTTGTTGTTCTAGGACGTCCCAGGCTGGCATCTGGGCTCCCCGAGTGGGGTTTATCCAAATGCTGCTTTTGCATCAGTTTCCTTTCATGTTTGGATACTCAATGAAGCCCAATGACCCATCGCTATTTCGTCAGGAGATTTTAGCAGATGGTCATCCAAATCAGGCGGCCCTTCATGCCTTTCCTTTAAAATCAAGCTTTTTAATGTTGTTCTAGGCAAAAGTGAGCCAGGAAAGGTTATCAATAACCTTCATTCACTATTGTCTTCTTGGCTCCTGTTGGGTTCTCAACATAAGGCCGAGAAAATGAGGTCCAGCCAGATGCACCTCTTAGGTCAGCGTGAGGGCTCCAGGCTCCCTCCAGGGTCATGCTCAAAGAGGCAGCTCATTTTGGAGGGAAAACATGAACAATCACAAGTCCAAAGACTTGTTCTAGGGAAGAGCTCAATGACGGCCAACGATCCGTCTCTCTTTGGACACCAAGACATTTTTTTGTCTTTAAAATGGTTGTGTTCACATATGTAGACACAGCACAGTGACTCTGGTCCACACAATGTGTCTCAGAAATCGCAACCATGGGAGTTTAAAACTCCAAGGCTCCTTAAGGGCTTAGAAACTCCCATTTTCATGCTTGAAAAGTGGAGAATCGCAGGTTTTTGTCTTTGAAGAGTGTGGGGCCCTCATTAAGATATTTCTCTTGGTTTCACAAGTATCTGCACATCCACTAGAGCAGTGCCCTTACACTCCATTAGTAAACCACACAGGGTCTCAACAGAGACTTGCGCTCGAATAAAGGGTGCAGAATGCAAGGGTGATTCTTCGGTGCTGGAGGGATAAGGAGAAAATCTCAGGATGCTGGAAAAGCCAGTCGGTCAGGGAGCAGAGTGTCCAGCTGCAGGATGGCCCCCAAGCCGGGTGTCCCTGGATCTGGGAGGACAGTTCGTGCCTGCTTCAGAAGGGAGCAGGGCACTGGGAAGGGAATAACTAAACACAGGTGGCCAGAGCTGAGTGCAGTTGGCACAAATAAAGTGGAACAAACGTGGGCCATGTCGGTGATGCTCTGAGGAGGAAGGGAGGGGGATGAGCCAACCATTTGGTCTGGGCCTCATGCGCACAGGGCACCCGCCAGTCAGCGAGGGATACGTTTTGGTGGCTGGGTGATCCCGCCCTGCTCGGTCCTCTCCAGGACATTCCTTGAAACCCAGGCATTTCCCTTCAGTTGTTACCACATTTGAGAGGCAGAAAGTGGTTGTTGTGAATCGTCATCACTTTATCTGGCTTCGTTGGGTCTTCAAAGGCTCTTGGTGACGCCGCTGGCTTCCTGGGCCTCCGAGAGGGCCTGTAACTGGGAAACGTAGCTGGGCCACCTCCAGTCCGCATGCCTGGGTGACAGCTCCCCCTAAGCTGCCGGGGAGCGTTTTAGACCAGTTCTGAGCTTTAGTCCTGTGTGCCCTGGAGTCTGGCCCATCATGTAGACCCACGCGTTGGTTCTCTCCCGGAAGACTCAGGTTTTCTTTTCCCATCTTGGTACCAATCAGAACCACACATGCTCAGCAACTCTGCAGCTGTGAGCAACCCATGTAACTGGGGACAGAAGCCCATGGAGATGTCAGCCTGCGTGGGGAGGGCTGGTGATTCAGGCCTTAGCTACTCACATAAACACATAGCGTCAGACTCTCCAGGGGGGTTTTTGAAAGAAGGGTTACGTTTTTCGAACTTTCAGATAATGGTTGACACAAATGCCCCTCTTAACGCAGCACAGTCTGGAGTTTGCCAGAAAACTGTGTCAACCGGAGTTTTCCTGTGTGCGCGCTGTAAACCTCTCCTTCCCAGCACTGTGGACAGCATAGTTTTTACTTTGCAGCTGGGCCACATCAGAAGTATGCATTTCAAACATAAACTTCCTTAACTGGAAAAAGAATGCTTCTCAGCCTTCAAAATAGCTTCACTATGTGACATTTTTTGCTGTGGTGAATTCTGCATCAGTGTTAGCACTTCTTTTTACTTATTTGTTTAACTTGGCCAGTCACGAAGGCACTGGACTGCACACATGCGCGTGTGCGCATGCACACATACACACCGTTAAGAATTTTTCTTTTCCACTTTAACTTTGATTTTCAATCTAGTTGGCTGGCAGTGAAATGTAGAGCCTTATGTTTGAACTGTGTATTCTGACAGAATTAATTGCTGTTTTGCCAACGAGTAGAAAATGCCAAGGTTTTAAAATTCGGTTTCTTCTCTGGGATTTAGCATTGAAAGGATCGGAGAATAGAAGGCCTAGTGGTTGGAAAGGGGAAACCGTTCATTTCACCTTAAATTATCCAATACTGACAGCTGACATTGGGATTCCGAGGGCAGCTTATCAGGTCCGGTCATTGATATGGTTTTGTCTGCTGCTCAGGCAGCTGTCGGCCAGAATTATGTCCATCTGACAGGGAAGAAACTGAGGCTTGGGAAGTTTTAGGGAGCTTTCCTCTCTGCTCTGCTGGTCTGTCTCCGACAGTCTGTGACGGGACCTTCAGCCCCTCACACTCAGACCTCAGTAACTTGCACATTTTAATTTCTGCTCTTTCCTCATCTTGTTTTTAAAGATATATGTAAGCTGCCAAAAGAAGAAGGAACTTGCCGGAAATTTATATTAAAGTGGTACTATGATTCTCAGACCAAGAGCTGTGCAAGGTTCTGGTATGGAGGCTGCGGTGGAAATGAAAATCGATTTAATTCACAGAAGGAATGTGAAAAGGTTTGCGCCCCTGGTGAGTGATTATGCTTTTGTGTTTGTGACATTTGCAAATCAGATAAGAGACCCAGGTCCATAAGGAAGCGTTTAAAGACATTTGAGCGATTATGATAGCTATGAAAAAGAAGATAAATTGTATCTTCAGATAAGGAAGATATTCAAATAAACCACATAATGAAATTAATTTTCTGAATTGTTGTGATTTCCTAAAAACATACAGGTATCCTTGTATTTTTTTGCCAGTGAAGAAATACACAGCCAACTACTCCTCAGTATTTGGAAATGTGACTAAAGTCCCTGTTATTTGTAAAATATTATAATCAACACGATTGTAAGGGAAGTGATATAATGAACGATTATAGATAACACCAAAGATAAATAGCCCCATCTATTCATGTTTAAATAATTGTGCTTCCTCTAAACAATAATGTTGATCCTGGGGCCACCCAATATCTGTATTATGCCGGGCAACTCGATGGGTAACAACATAAGCACAGCTGCCCCGAGCACCTGGGGCCAGTGCCAGGATGGGCGAGTTCAGCTCGCGTGAAAGTTGGGCAGGTGATGCGAAGTGAGAGGGTGGGCCCCGGTTGCAGAGAGCCCCCAACCCCAGGCCAAGAAGCTCCCGGGGAACCATTGAAGGTTTGGAGCAGAGATGGGTGACGAAAACCAGTGGCCTGGGATCGTTTTCAGTGTCCTTCGCGGTCAGTAATGTGGCTGTCTCCTCTCCTCTTCTCCCCCTGCCCGCCCCCTGCATCACTGCTCAGTGCTTGTCAACCCTGGAGTCATCAGTGCAATTGGGACCTAAGAGTGGCCGCCCAGTGACACGTACCTCTTGAAGAAGTCAGCCCTTTGCAAGCCGTCTTCACAGAAGCTCTGGGTGTAGACCCCCTGGCACTGTACCGTTTCATGTTTCGACTCACACTCGAACTCAGGAGGGACCGCTCTGCCACCTGACCTATCGATATGGTGCTAAGTGTGTCTGGACCCAACGCTCTTTGTCTCCAGGCAGTAATATCATATACTTTGAATGTTGTGTAATAGTTATCCACTGCTGGCGTTTATGTGAACATTCCTATCAACTCAAATTCCGTCTGGAGTTTCACGTTATGCCTGTTCCAGGCAAATGTAAGGTCTAGAAAATAACCCCAACTTCACAGCTACTCTATATACTTCTGCTTGGTTCGTGGTTTGTTTTTTTTTCCCCCCTGTCTTCATTAAGCATGACTTTAGATGGAAAGCCTGTGTATGGTGAATAAACAAGTGCCCAACTTTTCTGTTTTTCTCCCAATACCCTGGATTAAAATTTCGAGAGCATTTTCTTTTCCTGAAGCCTCTAACAAGCGATCGAGTTAGAAGGAAACAAACTCTCCTAATTTCTGTGGACTGTTGTGGGACCAATGCCGTCTTTAAAGAATGAGAAGAAAGTCATAATAGAGAATATTTTTGGCATTCCTCTAATGTTGTGTGTGTTTTTATTTTGTGCGGGGGGTGGGAGGGTGTCTAAGTTTAATTTTAAAATTTTTAGGAAATTTATACTAAGAAACTTTTTAATAAAGTATATTGAAAGTGTCTTGGGTTTGGTGTTATTATTGGCTGTCTTGTTTCCATAGCACCTGTTGTCAGAATCACCTGAGGCCAGGTGACTTGGGCCCCGTCCAGGCCCACGGTCCTGGTCACCACCCTTTTGTTTCCAGTGGAGGGATGCAGCCCACTCGCGCCCAGCACTCCCTGGCCAGCTGGACGGAGTCCCTGGCTCAGGACCCTGGAGTCTTCCTGGTCTTGAGGACCCTGCTGGCTTTTGCCCTCGCCTCTGACTTCTAGTTGGGCCCCAGGACTTTGGGCTCCTTCTGTGCCTCTTTAAAATGATCATTTCCCAGGGTTCAGCTTGCTCCCATCTCATGGTGGCTGAGAGGTTTCACGTGGCTGGCCCAGGGCCCCCCAGTTCTTTCCTGGAGTCTCAAAAACCAAACAAAGTCCTTTTTTCCCTTTCTTAAAGAGCTTTTTACTCTTGCCTTCAGAAATAACACAAGAAACAGACAAATACATATTTAGGTGGTACCTGAATTCCACTTAGAAAGGAAACAGAATTTGTTTGATGAAACACATCTATGCTGACAAGTGCTCCTGGCAGAGCTACCGGGGACCTTGGGCATGGGCAGAGCTGTTTTATGTAAGATTGGGGGCGAACCTGCCAGTTGATCTATTGAGAGGGGGGACATGAGGAGAGGGAGGGTGTGTAGGTGAAGGGAGGCTGGCCAGTCACAAAGACCACTCTGTGGCTTCCATCCTGGCCTTTGAGTGCACGTTCTAAATTCTCACGATATACTCAGAGTGAATGCCCCTGCATAGAAACGGGTGGAAAAACTGAGTTTTGTGCCCCAGTCAACGTGAGAGAGTTAGGACACAGGAGAGCTGTGGATGGGGTGTGGGCAGAGGAGACCTCTGTTGGGAATTTGCGGGAATCTGGGGGAAAACTCAGGACATCACAATCCATGATGCTGGGGATTTGAGTTTACCGGCATCTCACTGAGGGGACCCGGTGGGACATCAGGGCAGCTTCGAGGGAACTGCCAAGCTTTGGGGACTTCTCAGGAGCTCTCACAGTCAGGGGGACCCTGACCACCTTTGTCCTCTAGGTCATGCCAACCTCCTCATCTTTGAAGGCTCCCCACTTTGTAGCACAAACCAACCCAGTAGACCTACACAGAGCCCCGCGGTGGTCATAAACTCCCTTCAAAGGGATATGAAACCTGGGTGGGAAATGTGATCAGTGACTTTCTCAATGACAGCCACCCCAAAGTCCCCCAGCCGCACAAGAACACCTCCCTATTGCCTGTACACCTCCCCTCAGGCAATGTGTGTTCAAGCCAAGTTCATCCCATTGGAGCAAGAGATGTTTGTAGAAGGGGCTAGGGAACAGGGGCTGGTGTAGTGGATGACTTATAAGCCAGGAAACTGTATTCGTTTACTCGGTCCACCTTAACCAAGTATCACAAACTGGGTAGCTTAAAACAACAGAAATTTACTCTCTCACAGTTCTGGAGGCCAGAAGTCCAAAATCAAAGGTGTTGGCAGGGCCCTGCTACCCTGAAACATCTAGTAGAAGCCTTCCTTGCCTCTTCCTACCTTTTGGTGATTCCTTGGCTTGCAAGACTCCAATTGCTACCTCAGTCTTCACATGGCCGTCTCCTTATAACGACACTGGCCATACTGGATGAGGGGCTCACCCTGCTCCACTGTGACCTCATCTTAACTAGTTACATCTGCAATGACCTTATTTTCAAAAAAGGTCACATCCTGAAGTCCTGGGTGTTGAAACTTCAGCATATTTTTTTTTTTGCGGGGGTAATTTAGCCAATTAAACCACAACACAGTTTTAGCATTTCCACAACCTGCTCCCAACTCTGTTATGTTGATCCACTGCTAACAGCTCGGTAGCATCGCTAGTGAAGACCTTTCAGCTGAATTCAATCACTTTCTAGTTACTTTTGAGTATTAAAACCATCGCTACTGGATCCTGAGGCTGGGTCCTGTTTGTTTTAAAACTTAAACCCCAGCTAGACACTAGCCAATGCCTTGAACCCCACGCACGCTGGGCTCGAGGTACAGGATGGGGTTGGAGTGGAGAAGTCCAGAGCTTCCTCTGTATCTTCCAGTCCTGTGAGGTTCTGCATTGGAGTTCCTCATCGGATTCTCGAGGCAAAGTTGGAGTTGACGTTCTGTTGGCTGGGGCTGCTCTCTGTTACCCTGCTCGTGGATCCCTTCAGTAGTAGGGTCCCCATGCTGGCTCTCTTGGGCCACACGTTGGTTCTCTGGCAGAATCTGTGGGAACCAGCTTGAGCAACATGGCTTCTGTGAACCTCTTCTTCCCGTCTTGCAGGCCCCTGTTGAGAGAAGCCCTCCTCACAGGCTCTTGGTACTGGGGTGCCTTTATCCAGTACACCACCCTCTTGGGGTACAGTGTAAGCAAGTCAGCTCAAGTCCAGCTGCCTTCTTGGGTCACTTAATCCACAGGAAACTCACATAGCCTTTCCAGATCAACTGGCCTCCCTGCTTCCACTGCACCTCCGCCTGCAGGTCCAGTGGTCAGGCTCATGGTCAGTTGAGAGCTGGTTTTCAGCCCCTAACTCGGTGGTGGTAAGAATGATTCAGACCACTACCCCTAACTCTGGGTATTTCTCTTAGGGTTTTGTCTTCAAGGAAAGGATCCGTTGAATGCCCCTTCCTGCTGCTACAGGAATTGACTTCCCTCCCTTTCCCATGAGATAGGGACGTGATAGAAGAGTGTGGCCTTCCCACAAATGCCTCATTGACCTTGAAAGTCCACCATGACCTTCTCCCTTGGTTCTCTTCTACCTCAGCAGTGACTGGTGCACTCAGTGCCGTGGGGCCTTGGGTGGTCAATTCTGGGAAGACAGCACCCACCCAACACCAGCATCTTGTAGGAACTTACAAGTAATGAGCCAAAGAGCTTTGGGCCCCGGTCCCCTCAGCGACGGGCTGAACACCGCACTCCCTCTATGCCCCTAACTTTTCTAGACGGAAAACTGGCAGCCCAAGGCACCCAAGTCGTGTGTGTGAATCTGCCTTCACCATGTGCCGGTGACCAGTGGCTGAAGACTCCTTGAGGGGACAAGCGGGAAAGTTCGTCACACATCCCATGATTTGACTTCACACAAATGTCCTTGAACAAGCTGTCTCAGCCCCAAAGTGCCTCTCCTCCACAGCTGCCTCAAATCTCCTCCTCCTCCCCTTCCCTCGCCCAGCTGCTTAAAATCCCCTCCTACCTCAGAGCAGCCAGGCCTTCCCCTGGGTATGGGCACTTCAATTAGGAAAACAAAAGCCCTAGAGATGGCGGGAGGTGGGCGTCTTGCTTCCGGCCCTGTTTATGCGAGGCCTATTCACCCCATCACACTAAAAACAATTCACTTTACATACAGTAAGATGCATCCGTATATGTGTACTGTTTAATGAGTTTTGACAAATGAATGTACCCATGTAATCCTCACCATGTTCATGACCTGAAACATCTCTGTAGTCCCGACCAGCAGTGTGTGTAAAGGCGTTTAAAGTTTTCATAACTTTCCTCACAATAAATTTACATGTAGAAATTTATCCTAAGGAAACAACTGGAGATGCATGAAGATTTATGTTCAAGGATATTCCATATGGTATTACTTGCAATGACAAAAATGAATTAGAGGTCATCAAAATGACCAACAAGAGGGGGATGCTTAAATACATCATGCTTCACCAACGAAAGAAAAAGATAAGTAGCTGTTGAATATGTCATAATGTTGATAAATGGTCCATGCAATTACAGTCGCCCCCCTTTATCGACAGGGATATGTTCCAAGACCCCCGTGGATGCCTGACAGCATGGGAGTACCAAACCCTATGTCTATGATGTTTTTTTCTCTACATACATACTTACGATAAAGTATATTTTATAAATTGGGTACAGTAAGAGATTTACAATAGTAACTAATAATAAAATAGAACAATTATAAACACATGCTGTAATAAAATTTATGTGATGTGGTCTCTCTCTCAAAATATCTTACTGTGCTGTGCTCACTATTCTTGTGATGATGTGAGATGATACAATGCCGATGTGATGAGATGAAGTGAAGTACTCAGAATGGCGTGCAGTTTCAAACTTCATGAATTGTTTATTTCTGGAATTTTCCACTTTATATTTTTGGATCATAGTTGACTGCGGGTAACTGAACACATGGAAAGTGACACCACAGCTAATGGGGGACCGCTGCACTCAGTCAATGTTTACGATGCAATGTTTAAAAAGGATATACTTCTGTCTATTTCATCTGTATATTTAATTTCATATACATGCATGTATATGTATGCACACACACACACACACACACACACAAATATATGTTTCTCTTTTGCAAAGAAATAACACTGAAAGCAAATATGACAAAATTTAAGTAGTGGCTATCTCCAATGTGGTGATTGAAATGTTTTCCTACACTTAAATTTTTTCTTAGAATAAACATGTTACCTTTATCAAACAGTATTTAAACTTGATGGCATTTTCATACATGGATTGCACTATTTGTAAATTTAACTTGTTTTATGATCTGTGTTGTACGGGTGAATTTAACTATTCACTCATTCATTCCTTGGTTTCACGTGTGTTTATCGAATGTTTATCAAGCACTAGACCCAGGTCACACAGTTCTCCAGGACCTGACCTTGCGTTGGGGAACCAGACAGCACAAATACACACAGAAAATCTTAGAAGGTGGGAGACGCTGAGGAGAAAAAGAACATGGCCGCCTTTCCTATTCCCTTGGTTTCCTATCCTGACCTGGTGCAGTTAGCACGCAGCGGTCATGGGGAGAGAAAACCTGGGCCTCAGGAAAGCTCTAAGGAACATCACCCCTGGCGCTAGCCCTCACACCCACGCCAGGACGCTCAGACATGCAGAGTCAGCAACTGTGGGAGGGAGGGCTGTGGTTCTAAGAATCTCCCTGGGCCACAGGGACCCTCCTAAAGGTGTTTTCCCTGGCCATCAGCGGTGCTTTCACTCCCCACACACCTAGGCCCTGAAAAAGTTGCTTTTTACCCCAATATAAGTTATAAAATGAGGTAGAAGAAGTTGCTTTTTACCCCAATATAAGTTATAAAATGAGGTAGAAGAAGAATAAATGGATTCAGCTGCCCCAGATTTTTAATTTTACGTGAAGATTCCATTTCCATATAATTTTGTTTTGTACTATAGAGACAGTTGGTGATAGTAATTAATTTGACAGATACTGAGGACATTGTATGTGCTACTGTGGGCTTTTGGGTTAAATTAGTGAATAAACCAGACTGGATCTCTGCCGGCAAGGGGATTACATTCTCAAGCAGGAGACAGACAAAATGCAAGAAATGTGATGAAGAAGCAACTGACGTGCTACTGTGGGAGATGACGGTGGCCGTGGGGCAAGGAAGGTGAGCCGGGGGGGGGGGGGGCGGACGGTGCTTTCAGTGGGGTGACCGCTCTGCTTGTTGAGAAGGCAACTTTGGGGAAACACATGAAGATGGTGAGGGAAGCAGTCAAGAAGATAGCTGAGGAGAGAGTTCTGGGCAGATGGGACCCCGAGAGCAAGGAGTGGGCCTCACATGTAGGGGGAAGGTGAGGAAGGCCAGGGCTGTGCTGCGGTGAGCGAGGCGGGGGTCGGAGGGGCCTTCGGTGACTCAGTAAGCAAGCCATCACTCTGCAGCTTGCTCAAGATGACCGACGTGATCGTTTGTGAGTTTTAAAGGATCCCCTGGCTGCTGTGTGTGGACGAGATGCCAGAGCTGCGAGGTGATGACACCAGTGACAAGGCTGTGGCAGAAATTTAGGTGAGAGGTGACGGTGGCCAAGACGGGAGAAATAGCAGAAGAAGTGAAGTGTGGCTCTGGAGACATTTTGTTTCCAAATAGGCAAGAACTGATACCATTTTTGCTTTCCATGTTATTCCCACAAAGAGGCAAAAACAAAACCCTGTTAGATCATCTGTGCTCAGCAAAGTGTGGTTGGGGGTGCAGGACTCCTGCCCCGAAAACTCATGGGCCTCTTTCCAAGACCTGTCCTTTGCCAGACCACGCCAGGGACTCCACATCCTTCTTTGAACCCTGGCATGCCCCTGACCCCGATGCTCAGCCAGTTCTTTCTGGGGCAGCCCTCGGAGAACTCCCAGCCTGGCTGGTGTAGAAGGGAGTGTGCCAGTAAAGAACACCTGTCTTAGATTTTGTTAGCAAGAACCAAGCTTCTACTGGGCAAGGCACTGAGGGTTGGGGCTATTCTGGCAGTTAGCGTGACCTTAGTTAACTCAAGTCATCTTCATCCAGCAGCAGCTGCGTGCCAGCCACTGTGCTAGGGGCTTCACACTCATGATCTCAGGCAGTGCCGTCTGGTAGCAGTCATACTAATTTTACAGATGACAAAACAGAGGGTCAGAGTGGTCCAGTTGATCCAGATATGACCTACTGGAGGCTGTATCTAAGCAAGTCACCATGACCCAGAAGCTCTCGCAGAGCTCCCAAGGACATATCGGTGCCTGCTGGACGCCCACTGCCATTCCCCGGGGGCTTTGGACGCTCTCCCTGGAAGTTGGATGTGAGCTAGGGCTTCGTCTTCCCCCAGCACCCTCCCCAAGACTTCTGTTCCTCTCAGTGGACAGAGATTCTCTTTCCTTCCCCCTTTATTTTATTCTAGTTTTCCCATCTCTTTCTCATTATCTGGAGCTGCTCTGCTGGGGAAGGACTGGGGAAACTAGATGTCCCAGCTCAAGTTTAGGGCTATGCAGAGGGTGATCTGCTTGGGGTTGAGTCACAGGGACATCTGTTTAGACTCAACATTAGCACATTTCAGTGTTTTCATCATCATCTTCGCTGAATTTGTGACTATAAGTGCCCTTAACTCCCCCCCACACACACACACACACCCGCCCTGCCCTTTACAACTTTCTACATAATTAAAAAAAGTCACAGCGAATGTGAACAGGCGCCAGAACTTCTGTAGGAAGCCAATATCATGAACCCTCAGGGGTAATTTTAACCTTCTTCCCCCACGGTGATTCATTTTGGGGGAATAGTTCAGACTTCCCTGCCAAATTTCCCTTGCTGTCAGATTTCCAGCTGGATCTGGCTATTCCTCACGAGCCAGCTTCTCTGGGTTCACCCATCTGGGCGCGGCTTCCAGAGAAGCCGGGGGCTGCTGATGGTGCCGGGACAGCGGGCCAAGTTCAGGGGCTGCCCAAGGGTCTGCTCCTTCTTAGGCGTTAGTTCGCCGGCCTCAGCTTTGAGGCTGCCTGCGTCTCCCGCCTGCCCTCGGAGCCAACCAACACACTGGTGGTGAGCTGCTCTTAGCACCGTTGGCTTCCCAGGGGGTCTTCCTGTTTGTTTGGGATCAGAATCCAGAGCTGATCTGTGCTTCAGAGGCCCTGAGGCTCAGTGTGGAACCAGATCAAGGATCCCTGTCCGCATTAGTCCTGATTTCGTGACCCACACGTTGGGCGTGAACTTGCCTGAGTGAAGCACCAAAGAAGGAGTATTTGAAAGTCCAGTTGTTACAGCCCAGGGATATTTGGTAATGGGTGATGGGAGACAACCAAAGGAGAAAGGGCCCCTGTGCATAATGGGAACACCTTCCAAGTAATTTGAAACCTGGAAAATAGATATGGTTTTCCTGCCTTAAGTCAAAGGTGTCTGTGAACACCTTCTTGCCGCTGTTGCAGGAAGTCCTCAGGTAGCAGGGACTTGGGCTTCTGTACAGGGAAGTAGCCAAGCGTGTTTGCATTTGAGAGGAATGCTGGAGTGCCAGGCTTTGCACACATTTTCCAGGAGATGTTAGAAACAGAAATAGCACAAGGCAAAACAATTGGCGGAGCCTGTAAACTCGAGAAAGAATGTCAAATTAGAAGACTCAAATTAGAACAGTCGCGTTTGATAGGAGTTCTGTTTCAAGGAGTTGCCTGGTCATCTGTGAGCCAGTCTTCATTTGACTTCCCCTAAAAGCAGACTCCGGCCAAGTTTGGGCGCAGGTAGTTTGCTTAGGAAGGTACGTGGGAAGCACAGATGAGGGAATTGAGAAGCAAGACAGGGAAAAGTCAACAGAAGATGCGTTGGTTTCAAGCAGGTTACCACTCTGGTTGCAATGGTGGTGAACCACCCACCCCTCCGGGGCCACTGAGAAGCCGGGGGTAGTGTGATTAGGAAGGGGACGCTGTGTGCCCATCTCTCCACTCTCATCCCTTTGGTTGGGGTTTTCCTGGGGGAGGGGTGGTTATGTCCCCTGGACCCCCAGGCTGCATGCCCACACTGTTGCTAGAGAAGGTCCTTAGGTCAGGAAGCAGGGGACATGGGTCCTTGAGGTGGAGAGCTGTCGGCACACCTGGAGCTATCCACTGTGGCCGCAGGTGAACTCAGAGGTGGGCTGAGGAGTACGGCATAAACAGCACCGACTTCTAGCCCATGTGACATGAACCCATAAAAACTGAAGGGGAGACATAAGATCATGTTAATGAAAAAGGGTTGTTGAGAGAGAACTATAGCAAACACTACACTCCTCGTTACTCTAGTGGGGAGACATGAGGAGATCCACTGACTGAGTGGGTATTCTGAGCTCTTAACATAAGTCCAGGGCATGTCCAGCACTCCACCATATGGGGGTCAGAGTTTGGGAAAAGGATCAGCCGGTGTCCAGCGGTCCAGGGGCCCCAGAGAGAGCCACTGTGCCTGTGACCTGTCTGTGGTATGAATTTCCACCATGGCACTGGCTGCTTAGCTCTCTGGTTCCTGTCCATTTTGGACCCACACCTGGTTTTCCATCTTCCCGTTATTGCTATAAGCTACCCAGTATCCTTCCAATACAATAATTTTCTGTGTATGTTAACCAGAGTCAGCTTCTGTCACTTGCAACCTAGAACCTGGACTGGTACACATTCAACCACGTAATCACGTATCCAGCAAACATACGTTCAGCACCGACACATGCCAGGTGTGGGACGAGGCCTTGGTCTGCACAGGGGGACAGTGAGCATTCCTGCCCTGGTGGGCCTTACGTGGCAAGGGGGGTGGGCGGCACACATGCAGACCAGACAGTGAGCAATGACGCTGCAGGGGCAGAGAGGATCTGACGAGCCTCTGGGTGGTGAAGACTAGCCCTCCTGAGGAGTTCATTTATAAGCTAAGACCCAGACAGCAAGAGGGAGTCAGGTGTGGGGCAACCTGAAGGAAGAGGGTTCCAGGCTGGGAGACGAGCAGGGTCAAAGGCTTTTCTGAGCCTGCCATGTCGAGTGGGGCACGTCAGAAGAAGGGCAAGGTGGCTCGCGTGGCCGGGCGAACAAGTGTGGGGGCAGTTACAGGAACCACAGCCCTGGTCACGAGAAGATGGCAGCTTGAGTCAGGTGCTGGCCATGGAGATGGGGTAGAAAGGATGGGTTTGAGTTTATTTTGGAAGTAGGGTCAATCAGACTTGCTTATGAACTGGACAGGTGGGTTTGGGAAAGAAGTTAAATGGCTGAGGATGCCATTTACTGAGATGAGGAAAAATGGGGGCGGAATGGCATTTTTGGTGTGCCGTGTGCTTCTTTTTAGAGGTGGACGGCGGAAACAAGAATTCTCTCATGTGCTTTTTAATTTGGGAGTCCCGTTGCACTTTCAAGTGATGATTTTGGGGGATGGGTCGGGAGCTGGGGCTAGGGAATATAAATTTGGCGGTTTGGCAATATATAAAATTTTAAGGCCTGATGCAGATGACATGACCTAGTTTGCGAGCGTGGATGAAGAGGAGAAAAGGAGTCACGAGAGGGCTCTCGGCACACGGACGGGTCAGCGAGAGGCTGAGAAGGAGCAGCTGAAGCCGGAGCAGAACCGGGAGGGAAAGAGGCCATAGAAGGCAAGGGAAGAAACTGTTTCAGAAGAACAGTGCTCAGCTGTGTCGAATGCTGCCGAGACCAGGGTAGGGGAGTCTAGAGAAGGTTCAGCGGGGTGTTGACAGGGGTATTAGGTGCTCTCAGCGGCCAGGACCTGAAACCCCATCTGGAATTGGCTTGGCCCATAAGGACATTTTTTATCTCCACTTCGCAGGAAATCCAGGGCATGCGCGGTGGGATTGGTCCGTCACATGGCTGGGTGATGTCTTCAAGGACCCAGGTTCTCTCCATCTCTCTCTGCTATTTTCAGTGTGGGCTCCACCCTCAGGCTGGTAACAAGATGGTCTCATGAGGGCTCAGCAGTATTTAAAGGAAAAGGAAGACCATCTCCGTCGGTGGCACTCAGCACTTGCAGGACTAGCGCCCCAGCACACGTCTGGCATTCCATTGGTCAGAATCTAAGCCAATCATCGGCAAGATGACTGATGTTACTCTTAGACAGACAAGCCCGCCTCCCGTCAGGCTGGGAACCTGGAGACCAGTGGGGCTGTGGTCAGGAGGATGGGGTCTGACTGTCCATGGCTGCGCGCACAGGTCTGTGCGTGTGTGTGCTCAATACACAGGGATCTGTGCCAGTTAACAAGCCATGTGTGGTTCATCCAATGGTAAAGCTTTATCTGTCCCAATTCACTCACGTGATGGTTTCCAAAAACAACAACAACAGAAAAAAGCAATATGGCTTTTGTTAGAGGCAAGCACTTGAACTAGTGGAGCTTGTCGACATGCCCAGTCTGTTGTCCATCTTTGGGACAGGAATCCTGAGCCCTGACATGACTGGCAATACAGATGCTTCCATGAGGCACCTGCTTTGCTGCCTCTGTCGGTTTGGGTGTAAGTGGCCTGTGCCCAGCACTCCAGCCCACACTGAATCCCCTACCTTCTCACTTCCCGATGACCTTCACTAATTCCTGGGCCAGATCTAATGCTTGTGACCTCTGACAATGCTTTGGAAAAAAAGCATAGTGATTGAGAATGCATTGAGGGCTGTGCAAAAAGACTTCAAACATGTCTCTATTTTTGTTTTTCTGTCCTTTAGTGGGTAAAGGAGTGCTTAGCCCTGAGTTACACCCAATAAATAGTTTGTGAATTTCCAGCCTCACCAAGGGAACCAATGCTGTTCATAAGACACAACTTCAGGGGAACAAAAATAAATATGAACCACCTCCAGAAACGAAACAGCTTATGCACATTTTATACTATTTGGAATAAAGCTCCCAGATTAAAATATGTTCTAGTTCTAATTCTGTCC
Source organism: Hipposideros armiger (assembly GCF_001890085.2). Taxonomy (NCBI): domain Eukaryota; kingdom Metazoa; phylum Chordata; class Mammalia; order Chiroptera; family Hipposideridae; genus Hipposideros; species Hipposideros armiger. The sequence goes on along the minus strand of NW_017731367.1, from coordinate 5,333,645 downwards.
TATTTTCTCCTCTCCATCTTAGAATATATTCAGAACACTGTTTCCTTCTGTGAAGCTGCCTTGGGAGAGGCGTGAGCTGAGAGCTGGGTCTGTTTAGCCTCAAGCTCTAACCAAGTGGCCAACAGCTTTGATTTGTAAAGTAAATGTCTGAAGGGAATTTCTACAAGTGACTTTATGAATCACACAAGGATAGTTTTTCCTCAGAGGACCAGACGGCAATATATCTGTGGCTCAAATCCTCCTGGTCCTGATTTGAGTTTCAAAATAAAGACCGGTTTTCACTTAAACGACGCTCATAGGCAGGTAGGTTCTCGGTAGTTCACCTGTCCCCCAAGAGCTCCCTAGATGGAAATTTGTCCCCCGCCTGGGGCCCAGGCTGTTGTCCCTGTAGCCATCTGATCTGACTTTCTCATGCCTTTTAAGGAAGCACATCGGGCCTCTGGAGGCGTTTCAGCTGCTGCGTCCCAGTTCGCACACATGGAACCCATTGCCTGCCGTTTAGCTGGAGAGCTGCTGCCAGCGTGGCAGGGAGGAGGCTAAAAATAGCTGGGCGCAGTTCAATAGCCTCTGCTGTGGCGGCCTGTTTTCATCGACTGCGAAAATATAGGAACTGAATGCCGGGTCTCCCCGGGACTCTGTCGTTCTCTTGTTTGGCAGAAGTAGTCACTCAAACCCTACCCCACATTAATGTGGTTTCCAGAGAGGAGCTCCACCAGCGTGGCATCCTTCAGGCCACCCCCTCTTGTAATCGCCTTGACAGTGAGGCTCATGCCTTCTTAGGCTCCTGGGCCCCGGGCCCCACCTTTCTCACTCTAGATGTCCAAAAGTGGGCCATCTGGGACGGTGCTGAGGAAACGGGTTTAGCAGGCAGAGTAGCCACCGGGTCCCTCGTGCCTGCTTGGAGCTCATTTAGGATGCTTGGTTCAGGTGGGGTCAGAGACACTAGGCCTTCAAGGATCGGGCAGGTGGCACAGATGAGTCAGGCTGGGGGGCGGGGGGCCTGCTGGGACTTGACGCTTACAGGGGCAAACGTCTACCTCACAGGCATTCAGGTTTGAAGGTTTGAATACACTGATGGCAAACAAATGTCCTCTGGGCAAATCTGGCCCTTGGGTCACCAGTCTGCGATCTCTGGCTGAGAGGCACTGAATTAAACTCACTGTTGCTGTGTCTGGTCTGCTGTTTGCAAGTGCACAAACTTTGAAGCTCTGGATTGAAGATGGAGCACCTCCTCTCCTGACCTCAGAATCATTGTACGTGACGCTGACAGAAGAACAGAGCACAGGAGAGGGTCCAGAGGTCTTACTGTGAACACGTGCCTGACGATGAGAGTTGCCGGAGTTGTCTGAAGATTCACTGTGGTCAGTGGCACTGTTTTCATAAGGAATAAACACAGTCCCTGATGTAACGGAGCGAGTATCCTGGATGTACTGGGCATTCGGGCCATGAGGAAAAAGACACCAGCCTGCAAAAACCAACCTGCAACGTGGGCCAAATGCTGAAGACGTTTTTATAAATGAAGTGCCTGAAGGAAGAAGCTTCTGGAAGTGGAGCTACAGACCAGGTGCTCCTTCTCAGTCTTGGGGATTTGGCCTCTTCTGGTCATCAACCTATCTAAGAACAGCCATGCTAGGGTGGGCGGGGCATGTGTGAGCTTTGTGGTCTAACAACTATTTGGGGATGTGTTTGCACTTACCCCAACGTGCACACTGAGTGTGTCGCTCTGCTGGATTCTGCGTTCACAAAGATGGATGTGACAGTCTTCATCCATTTGGTCGAGCAGAAGGGACAGACACGACACAGTCACTGCAGCAATACGGCCAAGGCTTCGACAAGGGCAGGCACGGGTCGGGACGCCCTCTGTGAGCCAGGCCTGTGAAAAGCAACGGGGACGAGTAAACAAAACGTGGCCCTTGCTCTTACAGGGCATTTAGAGGAAGGTGTACGGACAGGCAAATACAGGATAAGATTTGTCCCGATGGAGGTGAGAATAACGAAGAGTGGGAGTTGAGAAGAGCAGCCAAGGAGACCTAGCAGTGGGGTGGCATTTTAGTGGGGTGCTGAAGACGGGGTATACTTGAGCGTGTGCAAATGCCTGAAGGCTTTGGAGAGGAAGGTGTTCAGGGGACGTGCACTTTGCTATTAGGGGACTTTCCGAGATGGCAGAGATGAGCTTGGTCTTGAAGAGTCCTGCTCCCCATGCAAAAGAGTTCATGTTTAAGACAGGAGGCAGGAGGATACTGACTGTGGATTTAATTTCAGTAGCTGGACAATCTACTCCCCACTTGCTGTTGTCATGGACTATCAGGTTTGTGTTAGGAGAGCAGGGAGGCAAGAAAGGAGGCTCTTAGCAGCCCAACTGGAAGTGATAAAGGCACCCAGGGCTGTGCCACTGGTGCGGCAAGGAGTGGGGGACCCAAGGGGTGTCGGGACAGAATGAAGGGACTCGGTGGCTGGCTGGAGGTGTCTGGGGGAGAGACCTGCGCCGTTTCCACCTTCCCACGATTGTAAAGAATGCAGTGACACGTAACCTTGTGATAGATGTTAACACTGTTATCTTTCTGTCACTGCTGAACCAATGAGAAGAAATGGAACATGTGATTGAGGGCAATGCACGTTCTTGTCTGTTGGCATGTGTCACCAAAGGCCCCCCAGGGAAATGAAACCAGCTTATACTCCTACGAACTGTCATGGAAATGTCTCATCTGCCTGATAAGAATATGTTCATTTTACTAACTCTTTGCTAATTTGATATGTGATAATTTATGTTGCATTATTTTAATTATTTAAGTTAACCAGTGGAGTTAAAAATTTAAACACGCTGAATTCATTCTCAATAGCTGTAAAAAGTCTAACAATAGCATCTACAATGGCTTCTCCAGGCCAGAAGCTGTGCTCCGTGCCTGGCACACATCACATTTCATCTGCTCAGCACTGATGTGAGCTCTTCATTTTGTAGACAAGCCAGCTGAGGCCCAGAGAGGTTTGTAAGTGACCCGCGTCACACAGTGCTGAGTGGACAAACTGGCTTTTGAATTCAACACAGTCTGAACGTCTGTCTTGTCAGTGGTACTATTTTTCTCTTTTTTTGGTGTATTTATTGCTCTCTGTTAAAGATTTCTTTACTTATTGAATGACTTTCACAAATATTGTACATTGTACGCTTACCCATGGAAACAACCAAAATGTCCTTCGATAGATGATTGGATAAAGAAGATGTGGTATATGTACACAGTAGAATATTACTCTACCATCAGAAAAGATGAAATAGTGCCATTTGCGACAACATGGATGGATCTTGAAATCATTATGCTAAGCGAAATAAATCAGACAGAAAAAGTTAAGAACCATATGACTTCACTCATATGTGGGGTATAAAACTGAAAGCAACAAAGGAGCAAGACAAACAAAGAAACAAAGACTCATAAACACAAGCAATAGTTTAGTGGTTACCAGAGGGTAAAGGGGGAGAGGGGTGGTAGAAGAGGGTAAAGGGGGTCAAGTAATATGGTGATGGAAGGAGAACTGACTCTGGGTGGTGAGCACACAATGTGATATAAAGGTGATGTATTACAGAATTGTACAGTTGAAACCTATGTAATTTTACTAACCAATGTCACCCAATAAAAATAAAATAAAATAAAATAAAAGCACTTACCATTTTTCTTTTATTTATGTGGCTTTAAACTTTGTGAACTAATCTATTGTTCCTTACACACTTCATCTCTGCTGCCATGCTTACAAATAGAGATGCCATGCCATCTCTGCTTCCAGGTTAAAAAAAGTGTGCAGTAGTTGCTGTTTGGGGACCTGCCCAGGCCCAGAGCTGCTCTCACAGCTGTCCTGTGCCCCACCGACCAGTGTCAGAAGCCATGTCTTACTCAAGGAGCCACAGCAACGGGAGAAGTCCTGGGCAAAAGGGCCGTAATGGGCAAAGGCTCAGCTGTACTCACTACAGGCAAAGTGAGTTTCGATGGTCGCATTAGGCAGTCAGGAGCATAGCGTGGCTGACTCAGAGGCCTCAGGCTGTGGCTCAGACACCACAGGTGCCACAAGCTGCAGCTGAGAGGCAGCTCACTAAAGACCTGTTGCCAGGGAAACCCCAGGTGCTGTGAGCCGAGGCCTCAGGGTTCTCAGCATCTCGGGTCAAACTTGGGCCCAAAAGCCAATTGGCTGATCTCAGTGCTCAGTGGCCGGCTAGTGGAGAAAAATAGAGGGTCTGAGAATGGGGCACTGGGGCAGTCGTGCTGTGGCACAACATTGCAGCTGTCCCCAGCCTCTCCCGTCTCCTGGAAGGATGTATGTCCCCCTCTGTCCTTGGTGTGGGTATGAGAGAAGTAGCCATTAGTGCCTCTTTAATCTTGTGTTTCTTGATCCCCACACCCTAGAGCGTATGCGTCTTCCCCTTTTGTTAGGGTCTGGAGGAGTGCCTTATTTGGTTGAAACACGCAGGGGCTAGGAGTATTGAATTAAGCAGCTTGTAAATCCTACCAGCCGCCCAGAAGCCATGCTGCGGAGGCCCTGGGCTTCTTAGTGTGAGGCTAATCTAATAGTTTGCTTAATGGGAGGTCTTATCATTCATCATCACCCAGTCTCCCCCACATGCTGTCTTCATCTCCTAATTAGACTCCCCTTCCAAATCTTCCCACTGTGAGTTCTGAGTCACCTCTGTCATCAGCAAACTCCTTTGGTATCTTCAACCGTTCTCAGAATGATGTTTTTTCCCCAGTGTGTCTTCCTTGAAAACTGGCTTTTTTGCTGACAGGAATGCCCTCTGCCTCAGTCCTCTCAAGGGTTTTTCTTTGGACCCCAGCTATGCCAGCCTCAGAGGATGGGTTTTCCATCTTTGCTCCCCATCACCACCTCCCAGAGCTGTTCCTGTGCCCCCCAAACCTCATGAAAACCAATCCTTTCCATTGGACTGCTGTCACCTGCCCACCTCTTTGTCACACTCCTCGCTACTCCTCTCATTGTCACTCCCTTCATTCCTGCACCCCAATAATGGTGACCATCCCTAAAGATGGCAGTGTTGATCCCCAGAGCACATCCCAATAACCTTTCTGCATGAGAATCTCCACCTCAGACACTGGCTCCGTGAACCTGACTGTGGTGGTAAGGAAGCACCTGGTGACTGGGTGACAGGAGGGAGATGTAGTAACTGGTGACTGGTGACAGGTGGGGACTTCTCCAGTGAAGTGCTCTATATGTAATACACTGCCTCATATGAGCTCATAAACTTTGAGTAAAACTGTAAAACAAAACAAACAAACAAACAAACAAACAAACAAACAAACAAACAAACACACACTCTATGAAATTGATTAGTTCAACTTGATGCGGAACCAAAGCGAAGTCACACCATGTCGGGAGAAGATCGAGGCTGGAGGCCGGTGGGGTGAAAACAGACGTTTGGGTTTCAGTAATTTTCATATATGACTTTTATTCCTTATTATTCCATGAGTCTTTGGGAGCAAGCGTTTGGATAAGTTCATGGGTGTGTCCCTCACAGACCCACAGAACACTTTGCTCAATGCACGTGCACAGAATGGCGAGTGAATGAGTCCATGTGGGCTGCTAGGTGGTGAAGGATATTTAGGACACCTCTAGGGACACTTGGCGTCAGGTGCCAAAGTCCTGCTGAGGGCAAACTTGCCTCCACTACAAGGCTGCCAGCCTCCAGGTCTTTCCTTGAGTAAGGCAGGGAGCCAAGTATTTGATGTGATGCCAGTTTGAGGATATTGCCTGGTCTCCCCACTACGTTAGAGGTCGGTGGGGTCACGTGTACCATTTGGAAGATGCTTTTCGTCTTTGTCAAGCAAAACAGAAGCAGAACCGCCATCTTATTTCGTTACTGTCTCTCCGTTCTTTCCAGCTCTGTTCCATAATCATTAGTCTTTACATTATTTTTACTTCCTTTCTCTTGAATCCTTTTAAAGCTTTATTTTGGTAACCCCAGTTTGTGCTACTTCATTTTGCCTTTCTAAATTAAAAGAAAAACAACTTTTTAGGTTGTTTCCTTATTCTTTTCATTGCTTTGAAAATGAACTTTGTAAACCTCAGGGCTTGTATCTTTTCGATTTATTTGTACTGCCATTAGCTTATTTTCTTTAAAGACTTTTTAGTTTATCATAAGACAGGCACATGCAAGCCACATATGGGGACCAGCTGTGAGGCGCTGGTGTGTCTCTTTGATCCAGCACAGCCTGTCACAAACTCTCTGGGGATGTGAGGGAGCTGCGAGGGGCCAGTGACAAGCCTGCCCTGGATGAAGTCACAGCCACCTTCCTGCGGATTTGGGAGCCCATCCACATGCCCTTGAGCATGAAAGGGGTCTCCTTTGGGAGCAGCTCCTGACATGCTAGGGAATGAGACTGGCCATGCCTCCGAGGTTGCCAGTCACGAACCGCATGTTACCTAGCCCACCTAGCCCCGGAGTCAGGTGTGCCCTCCTTCATTCACAGGAAGACCCAGGTTGGCGCAAGCAGGGTCTGCAGACATGGGAATGTGTCCCGAGCCAAGTAGCTATCACTCCTACTTCTGCCAGAGTGCCGCCTTCTTCAGCCCACACCTACGAGGTTTACTCTGAAAGAAAATGGAACATGGTTTATAGCCTGTCTGCGAGATGTGTCAGTGCCACGTGGAGGTGGACTGTGCTGTGTGGCGTCCTTACTCGGGACACCCTGAGGGACAGCAGAGAAGGGAAACCCTTCTAAAGGTAGAACTTTAAGCGATCACCTTGTTCACTGAGCATGAAGTAACCTCACCTGGGAGGAGGGCAAGGGCTAACGGTACCACGTCCTTCTCACGTTTACAGATTTTGTGGCAACCGGGGGTGAAACGGCAAGAGAAGAGGGTCATACTGATTAATGGACCATGGCATCAGTCAGGGACTCCGAAAGAGCAGCACTAGGGATTAGAGAAAAACCGATTTGGGACAAAATGATGCCCCTTTTGAAATGAGCCCAGAAACTGAGATTATTCACATTTTGTCAGAAAGCCCACCAAAGACCCCCATTGCAGGGGGCGCTTAGTGATCAGGTGCACCGGCGACTTCCCCTGGGGATCTTGTTAACTTCTTTCCTCCAATGGCCCGTGGCTGAAAACACCAGGTGCTTACGGTGAAGCCTTTCTATGGGATTCGTGGCCCGGACGCAGCTCTATTAAGGATGGCTGAGCAGATGCTGCTGTTGTGTGGTCCATGCCAACAACTGTGGCTAACCGTGGTCTCCTGGTGTGGTACCTTGAGGGACCAACCAACAACCCCACAGCAGTTTGATCACACTGGACTCATTCCACCATGAGGGAACAGTGATTTGTGCTTCCTGGAACAGACACTTATTCTGAATGTGGGTTTGCCTTTCCTGTTTTCCAAGTCCTGCCAGCACCACCATCCATGGACCTATCGAATGCCCTATTCATTGTCCCAGCGTGACACACAACATTGTTCTACCTAAGGGAATCTCCGTGCAGCCAATGAACTGTCACTGGTTTTATCATGTACCCCATGGCCCATAAGCCACTGACCCTATAGGAGAAATGGTGTGTCAGTCAGGATGGGTGAGGTCATGGTGAGGTAACAAACAAGTCCAAACACAACAACAACCTATTTCTCGCTCACATTTCATGTTCAACCCAGTGTGGACTCAGGCTGACAGAGGCTTCATCCTCAAAAATCCTTCTACAGTTACCAACATAGGAAAAAAAAAAAAAGAAAAGGTAACCTACATCTTGTAAGTTATCACTAATCATGTGTATGTCATTGGTCACATCAAGGCACAAGGCCAAACGTAGCTTCCAGGGGGTGAAGAAGGGCCTTCCTACTAGGTTGCTGGAAGGAGAGAACCAGGATGCATGTATCACCCTAATGACTAACATAAATGGCTTACTGAAAACTCAGGTCTGTGCCAGCTGGGGAATAACACCTTGTGATTTTTCATTGTTGTCCTGCAGGCTTTCTCTATGCTCTTAGCCAGAGACCAACGTGTAGTGCCATTTCTTCCATAACTCTTACATATGGGTCTAAGAACAATGTGGTGGGAGGGGACGTGTGATTACGTTCTCCAAGTATCCCTTGCATTTGCAAAATGCAAAATCTGATTGCCTTTTGTCCTGTGTGTTGCCATGATGTTAGGACCTCCTGGGCTAGAGCTTTTAGTATCCTTGAGAGGGCTGCCTCTTCTAATCTTACACCCATGGTTCCACCCACCAAGTAGGAAATGTGCAGCTACCTGCCATTTAGGGGCCCTCTTGCTACTGAGTTAACCAGCAAAGAAATGGGCTATATTGCCTGCGTGATTGACCTTGAGCCTGAAGGGTAAATGAGTTCTTTGCTACAAACTGGGTGAAGGGGCCCCCTGTTGGGCCTCCCCGGACCACCAAGCACAGTGAGAAAGGTAACTGAAAATGACTGCAATTCCGTGGAGGCAGGACCTGCCAGGGCTCAGGCTCCTCAGTCATGGAGGTTAAGGCTCCTCCTTGGCTAAGAACCTCAACCGAGTCCATCAGCTGTAACAAATGCACCACCCTGACTCCAGGTGTCAATAACAGGGAAGCTGTGTGTCGGGCGGGGGTGGGGGAGACATGGAAACTGCACTTTCTGCTCAATTTTGCCATAAAACTAAAACTGCTCTAAAACATGAAGCCTACTCACTAATTAAAAAAAAAAACCCAAACTGAAAACCGTAATGACATTCTCATGGGAAAACATTCACGGGGTGTGTTCTTTGGAGAACACCCGTATAAAGGGTACACAAACATTGGGTAGCTGGAGAGGTTGGCTACAGTGGGCAGCTGTCATTTGGGGGCCCAGCACCCTCTGCCCTGCCAAACAGCACGCCTCTTCCTGTGCTGTTGGAACAGCAAACCTGGTGCCCGCCTCCCTCCACACTGGCCAAAGGGCAAGAACTTTCTCTCACTTCCTGGTTTCGCCTTGAGTCTGGAGCTCTGCCCCCACCCCAGCCTCCTGGCTGAGCTCCTGATTTTTGCCTGATTCTTGCTCCCTCCAGGTTCACTGGGTCTTGGTTCCTTTTTCCAGTCCCTGTCTGCAGATTACCTGCATCAGGTGGACGAGGAGAACCAGCTCCCCCCATTAGGGAAGCACGCTGATCACTGGTGAACCAGCCTGGTGGCGCTTCCTTGCGAGGGCTCGTCTACTCGGACATGTCTGAATCTGTTTCTCCCATATGGACACACGGCCTGGGTCTTCCTGGCTTCCTCCAGCCACGTCTTGTTCCTCCCAACCCTACAGCCTGTGTGGCTAATATCCTAATCTCCGGCATGCCTTGTGCCTGAGTCCTCTTGAGAGTAACCCGAAAGGGAAATGGTGGTGGGGGCTCAGGTAGACATTTTCAGCAACAGGGGAAAAAGTGGCAAGCAGTGAGTTTAGAGGCTGGAGGCAGCTTGTTGTGCTGGGAGGAACCTGGGCTTAGAGGGGAAAGGCGTGAGCTACAGAGTAGGACATGTTGGTTTGAATCTCAGCCTTGGCACTGATGCTGTGTGGAGCTCGGAGGAAGCTTCCTAACCCCTCTAGCTTCAGCGCTCTCATCTGCAAAAGCCATTTGTTGAGCTAATATTTGTGGAATGTTCTTTGTACTGTACAGTTCAATATAATTTTTTACTTTAAATTTTCAGTGAATATTTGCTTTTGCTATTATCAAATACTATTTTTCTTCATTATCAAAAGGTATTATAAATATTATCATTAAAGCTGCAAGCTACTTTGCATTTCTGTTAATTCATATCTTGGTTAAAAGTGAATGGTCTCTTAGCATTCGACTATTCTTTTGCTTAAAATGTAAAAGAAATTTTAATTACAGTTGACAGACAATATTGTATTATTTTTAGATGTACAACATAGTGATCAGAAATTTATATAACTTACAAAGTGATCACCCAATAAGTTTAGTAGCCACCTAACACCATATGTTGTTATTATATTATTGACTATATTCTCTGTGCTTTACTTTACATCTCCATGGCTGTTTTTGTAACTGGCAATTTGTACTTCTTAATCCCGTCTCCTTCCCCCGTCCCCCACATATCTGGAGACCATCAATTTGTTCTCTGTATCTATGAGTTTGTTTCTGTTTTGTTCATTTATTTTGGTGTTTTTTTTTTAGATTCCACATATAAGTGAAATCATATGGTATTTGTCTTTCTCGGTCTGACTTATTTCACTCAGCATAATAACCCATAGGTCCATTCATGTTGTCACAAATTCTTAAATTTGGGAATTTTGTTATTGTAAATACAGACACAATCAGTTTATTCTGAAGTGTTTATACATTATATAAGGTTCTATTTTTAACTAGAAGTAAATCTGCTAGGGATTGTGACATAATGACTGAAAGCTCTGACACCATGACAAATGGTAAGCTGGCGATCAAAGGCGACCATGGAGGCTGGTTTTGTATGAATTAGCTATGATTCATCTTAAGGAAAACATTTGTTGCTGTGTTAGTCATGGAAAGTCCTGTGGCCTAGCCTGGTTTTAGAGTTGGCGATTTCATATACATTATATCACTTTATCCTCACAATAGTTCTAAAAAGAAGGTGCAATAGTGAAGAAGGTGCAATGGGGGAGAGGTTCAATTGTGGAAAAAGTACAATGATGAAAAGGTAGAATGATGGGGAAGGTAGAATGGTAAAGAAGGGACAATGATGAAGAAGGTACAATGGTGGAGAAGCTATAACGGTGAAGAAAGTACTATGAAGAAGAAGCTACCATGGTAAACAGGGTACAAAGAACCCATTTTAAGATGACGAAATTAAGCTCTGAGACTTGGAGTGGCCAGGTCAAGGTCACACATTTGACGAGTGAGGACTGCTGGTCTTTGGCCCATGATCCTTGTTTCATCATATTTTACACTCCTCCAACTAGCTGCTCTGTGTGTGTTCAATCCTTCGTGTTGGTCATCGATTTGGTTACTGGGTGGCACTAACTAGCAGGTGTGACTGTACATGCCTGAGAGGTGTCCTTTCAATGTGACTGGATAACTCCTTTCTTTGGACAAGCCATCCCAAATATGCCAGACTGTGGCTTAAGCACTTTCATAAAAACAAAGTGGATTGTGAAGCGTGAAACTTGTATTAAAAGAAAGTAGGATTAACTGTCTCATGGGATTAGTACTACTTTTAATCTTTTCAGCTGTATGAATTGCTCTTTACCGCCAAACTGTCCATATGCAGTAGGTGCATTTTTAAGGGGGTTATTGCAACTAGAACTTCCCTGAGGTTTGCGCCCAGATATATGGCATTCCTGAGCACAATGAGGATATTGAGGTGAGGCTGTGAAAGGGGTGCTTGGACGATGTCACGATGTCCTCAGATACACGGTGCTGGAGGGCATGCCTTGGCTTTCGTGGCACACGCTCATCGTCTCAGCTAAATTGATACTCATCACAGCTCCGAGAGACAGGCATTGAGAAGACACAGGAGGTGCTCTGGGGCACTTCCAAAGGTGTAGAGAGCAGACCTGGTTACATGACTCTGCTCTTTGAATCCATATATTTCCACAGTATTAAAGACGATAATTGTCATTTCGTGTAAGGTGACTAGTTTGAAATCCTTGCACTCAGTGGAAGGTCTGGGGTAAAGAACTCCTCTAATTATAGCCGCCACTACCCCCAGATCTCATTTCCTTCTTTCACAGGCGTTTAGCTGGGGAATGTGGTTCACACAGGACGTCATCTGTTCTTCATCAAGGTTCTTGACAAGCCTTTGCATGATCTACTTGCGGACACGCTGGAGAAATGTGGGTGGAAGCTGGTATAATGAGGTGCATTACCAGCTGGCTCCTGGTGTCCGGAGGAACTGTCGACTCAGTAACCCAAAGGACTTTGCTCTCCATGTCACAGAACTCTAGACTGTTGAGCATTTTCGTAAGTGCCATGGACGGAAACACATACGTCACCATTTCCATATTTACAGATGGCCTGAAACTGGGAGGGAGAGTAATGAGGCCTTGGTTAAAGGGGGCCGAATCTGTAAGAATAAATTTTACTAGGCGTAAATGTAAATTCTTTTATTTGGGTCTGCTCACCCAGATCCCACAAATAAGTTTCCTCCCAAAATAGGATAAAAATATAGGAGTTTAGCAGTAGCATATTACAAATATCTTAATGATTCTAATCCATGTCAGTGTCAGTTAAATCTGAGTAAACATTGTGATACACCCACTGAAAAGCTAGTTTGAGCTCATATGCATTTATAGAAAAACGGTACCTAGGTAGAGGTGTGATTAGACCACACCTAAGGCACCGACACGGTGGAAGGGGCCCAGTGGTGAACTCGTGTTTGCAGGACAGCATGCCCAGGGTGTGGAGCTGGTGCCAGTCCCTGGCCTGGGAAGATGGTTGAAGGAACCAGAGCTCTTCCATGTGGCAGAGAGAAGATGCGGGGGTAAGAGGTCACTGGCCATTTCCTTCATGTACGTGAAAGCTTTCCTATAAAAGAACCATCATTCTTTTTCTCTTTGCCCCTAACGTTTAAAACCAGATGGGTAGATGGTAGGAGATGAGGTGGGCTGCACAGAGCTGGGTGGCTCTTTACTCCAGAGTCTACAAGTGCTTGGAAAGGAGGACTGCTGATGGGGCTTGACAGCGTAACTGTGATGCTCACTGGGGAGGTTACTCAGGAAATGGTCCACAGCACATGAAAGTCACCCTGAGCTTGGGAGGCAGGGATGCTTGGAGGGTCTCAAGAAGTCACTCAAGGGGGAGAGAGCCGCGTGGTCACAAGATAAGAGGCTGGAGAATGTGATGGTTTTGAATCTGAGTTTTGTAGTCGGGCTCATATTTGAATCCAAACTCTGCCACTTGCTAGCTATGCAACCTTGATGTTGTAGACAGAATGATTCCCCCCCTCTCTCCAAAGATGCCCATGTCTAATCCTGAGAACCTGTGAAGATGTTACGTCACATAGCAAAGGGGAATTCAATTTGCCAAACAGCAGATAGGGAGATTACCTGCAATTGTCCCACTGGACCCAAATTAATAACAAGGGTCCTTCAAAGTGGGAGAAGGAGGCAGAAGATCAGAGTCAGACAGCGAGGCATGATAATGGAAGCAGGTCAGACAGCGCATTGATGCTGGCTTTGAAGGTGAGGAGGGGGCCGTGATCCAAAGAATGCCAGGCAAGGAGAAAAGTTCTCTGCCACAGACCTCAGCAAGGAACCCGGCTCTGCCCTCACCTTCATTTTTACCCACGAGACCTGCTTTGAACTTCTGACTCCCCAAACTGTGACATAATAAATGTGTGGTGTTTTAAAGCCACTACACTTGTGGTATTTGTTATAGCAGCAAAACAAAACTAATGCATTTGGGCTCGTTTGACTTCTCTGAGCCAGTTTCTTCATGTGTAAAAGAGAGATAGTAATAATACCTACTTCTTAGAATCCTTGCAAGTAAAGTACCTAAGACTCTACTTGCCATATTGTACATGCTCAGCAGAAAGATGGTCATCATCACTATCGTGAAAGACCAGTTTTCCATGTGAGTTTAGCTGTCACAAAACCTGTCCTAGTAATCAGCGCACTCCTGCACTTTACTGAACCTGTTAAACATTGCTTGTTTTACCTGCATGAGAAAATGTCACCACCAGGATATAGACCCACAGCTATCTGACTCCCTTATTCTAATACATGGGAAATGACTAATTGGCTGGCTGCCCAGTTTGGGTCAAATACTCACTCTTAATATGATCACATGCATGGATAATAAGAAAGGACAATTTAAAAAAGTGATGCTAAGCAAGTTGTCTAGTCTAGTCTAGAGTCCACTGCTTGGCTGCCTAGTACACACATGCGTGCACACACACGCACACACACATGCACACATGTATACACAAGTCATTGCATCTGGCGGTCATATCGCAGAGCTTCTGGGGCTCTCTAAGAATAGGTTCTCTGGTCTAAGCCATTTCTTCCTATGCAATCTTGATATAACACAGATGTAGGTCCCCACAGCCTGCAACATGGGCACTGAATGTCTGTCACATCTGATGTGAACTGGTAGAGCTGAAACAAGATGGAAGCCAGTGGTGCATGTCCCTTCATTGACACAGTGCCCTGGACATGGGCTGAAGCGCTTGTCCTAGTGCCCCCTGGACCAGGAGTAAGAGATGCAAAGGGCGTATTTCCTGTGGGGTGGGTGGGTACATTAGTCTAATCCATAGCTGGGGTGCATGGAAGGTCAAAAAGGACGGGGGTGCATCCTGGAGATTGATGGGAAAATCTCGACTCAGCTAAGCTTGGGGGTTTCTTGGTGAACCACCTAAAATGCTGCTAAGATTCCCTTCTTGCTTACTGATGAGGTATACGTTTGTGACTTTTCAATGTCAGAAATGTTGGATAATCATGATTTTTTATTCACCAGGCTCACTAGAGGAAACTGTCCAACCTTGGGCAGTTTTTATACTTTGTAATCTCCTTAGGTTTGAATTTAGTCATCTGCGGGAAGTATACATGGAGAAAATAAATGGGCTGTGAGTCTTGGTGAATTGGTTCTGTAATCGTAGCCTTCACAGGCTGCATTCAAATCAATTTTGCTTATGTTTACTTTTTCGTCATTGAGTATGAGTTTACTGAATGGTTACTATGCTCCAGGCATTGTGGCTATAGCCACAGACAAAACAGGCAAAGCTGCCATTTTCAAGCAGCTCACACGTTAATGGAAGAACACAAGACAGAGATGGTGAGCCTTCCAGGAAACCCCAGCTGTCTCTGCTGGGACACACACAAAACTATTTCCCAATGGCCTTTTACGTTACGTGTGGCCATAGGACCAAGTCCTTTCCAGAAGTGATATGTCCCAATCTCAAGCCTGGACAATAAACCCCTTGTATACCTATGCCCCTGTGTTGTATCATCTTCTCTTTTTTGGATTCAGGGGACTATGGAGTCACACAATGGCAGGCATATGGGTGCCCGCGTGATGCATGGAAGAGGGCTGAACTCAGGACTGCTCTGGGAGCAAGAAATAAAACTTGTGCTATGTTGAGATATTACATGTTTGAGTCTACTCGTTATTACATCAGTTTACATTCTGTAAGGTGCAGGAGGAGTGTGCTGATTACTAGGACAGGTTTTGTGAGAGCTGAATGACATTGGGGCAAAACTCACACGGAAAACCTGTCTTTCGCGATAGTGATGATGACCGTCTTTCTGCTGAGCATGTACAATATGGCAAGTAGAGTCTTAGGTACTTTACTTGCAAGGATTCTAAGAAGTAGGTATTATTACTATCTCTCTTTTACACATGAAGAAACTGGCTCAGAGAAGTCAAACGAGCCCAAATGCATTAGTTTTGTTTTGCTGCTATAACAAATACCACAAGCGTAGTGGCTTTAAAACACCACACATTTATTATGTCACAGTTTGGGGAGTCAGAAGTTCAAAGCAGGTCTTGTGGGTAAAAATGAAGGTGAGGGCAGAGCCGGGTGCCTTGCTGAGGTCTGTGGCAGAGAACTTTTCTCCTTGCCTGGCATTCTTTGGATCACGGCCCCCTCCTCACATTCAAAGGCATCATCATTGCACTGTCTGACCTGCTTCCATCATCATGCTTCACTGTCTGACTCTGATCTTCTGCCTAAATAACATACAGAGATAGGAAAACGAATATTAAACATGTTCAGTGGTGATAAATGCTAACAGAAAAATACTGCAGAGTAGGATCATTGAGAGTGATGTGTGTGTGTGTGTGTGTGTGTTTATAAATGGTGCAGAGGGAAGGTCTATCTGCAAAGAAGCCACTTGATCAGAGACCTGAACAAAGTGAAGATGTGAACCAGCCTAGAAAACATCTGATGGGGGGGCGGGAGAAGTCAGGTGGGGATGAGGCAGCATCTCAGGCAGAAGCAACCACAAGTGCAAAGGCTCTGAATCAGGTACGTGCATGTCTGGGGCCCAGAGCAGCCAGCATCTTGAACTCCTCTGCCTCTTCCCAGGCATCCCCCTCCCAATCATGAGGGTCTCTTGTTTTCCTATTGGTGCTTCCACTTCAGCTTTAGAAACTGCAGTTTTGCAAATGCCACATTTATCTGACACTTGTCATCATTATAGTATTGGAAACGGAGAAAGAAATTTCCTTAATAAATAAACGCGCCTTGCTGCTGTTTTTCTGCTTGGCCAGAGTGGCATTCTCCTTCAGCTTCTTATAAAGGCAGTGAGAGGGAGCTGAAGCACCTTAGGATCATAATCACTGTGATCTATCGAGTCTTCCAAAGCACCAGCCTCAGCAGGCAAGTGAGCGGAGCCCCAGGAGATAACGGGAATTGGCGGCTTTCCATTTCAGGATGGAGAGAGCCTGAGGACTGTTACCCCACCCCCACCCCCCACTACTCAGCCAATTCCACATGTCAGGATCAGTTGCTGATAGTTAATTTTTGATTTTCCTTAGTTATAAATATTTTGCTTATGAATAACAGAAACCACTAAGCAATAGGAGGATGGGGATGTTTTTGATGATTGTTGAGTTGGCTTATTTGGAATTAGAAGACTAGATTCACAGACTAAATACCATCTGGATACTGTCTCTCTGTATGAACAAACAAACAAACAAACAAACAACAGTTTTCTGCCTTATTCTACATGTACTTCCTTCATGATGATACCTGTACCCTTCTTGATACAGTAAAAGTGGCACAAATTATATTGAAGAGACCAAAGCAATGACAAAGATATTTGCAAAACAAGAGAGGAACTACAGAAAGATCAGAGTAGAGGCGACAATCAAATTTTGAGCCACACACAGAAGAGAAAAATGGGGGCGGTATTGGTGCCAGTCACACAAAACTTCACAACACTTTGGGCATTCCCTTCTTTGCGCTGCGCAAGAATAGCAGCGTTGCATAGGCGAGAACGGGGCAGGCCCTGGAGTCCAAGTGACTCGTGCTCCGATGTCAGATTTACCGCTTATCAGATCTGTTCATCTTGGGGCAAAATATTTATCTTTATAGAGTTGTTATAAGGATTCAAAACGACAAGGTTTATAGAATACGTGTGGAAGTGCTTGGAATTTGTAAGTAATATATCTAGTTGCAAAGGATCTCAGAATCATTATCTCCACCGAATTATCCCTCACAGGGAACCTGGTTCTTACCTGTCCGTGGTCCTACAGGCTGTTATCTCTTACCCCAACTCCAGGGAGTGGGGAGATCATGAGTTAGGGGACAGGCGTGATACTCCCCTCTTTCTGAGCCTTCGTGTCCTTTCTGTTAGCATGTGGTGGGTCCATTAGCTGCCATGAACAGTCCACCTTTCTTGCAGGTAGTGGGTCCAGCCAATGAGCTTTGGCCAAAGAAATGAGGTGAGTGTTGAGATAGTAAAAAGTCATGACCGTTCTTTCCTTGTCCCCATGGTGAACATGAAGGCTCTGTTCTGGAAAGGACAGCTGCAAAATTGTGAAGGTGGTATTAACCTGGGTCCTTGAGAGACCATGTAGAGCGGGAGCCCCTGCTGTACCATATGGGACAGGTAATGTGAGTAAAAAATGAATGTTTGTTGCGCTAAACTCCTGATATTGGAGTTGTTAGTTACTGAAGCATAACTGAACCCTCCCCGCCTCCCAGCTCCCACTGCCCCACCAACACACTGCTTGAAAAATGATAAAGATTAACTGACCTCTCACATTAAAAGAATCTACATTTCTACAAAATGCTATAATTCCAAGGAATCTCACGACAATCTTTGCAGTGTCACTCTTGGCAGGAAGAGAAATTATCTAATGTACCTTCCTCCCCCAGGACCTGGTACAGTGTTTAGCACTTAATAAACATCAAGAATGGTCACTGAAAATTCCTTATATTGTTTATTGCCCAATAATGAATAACTCAAGGACTTGAACAGGACATAGTGCCTTTTAATTTATATTCTCATTTTCTTAAATTCCTCTGAAGTCACATTGTGTGTTCACCCCAATAAACTTTAATAATAGTAAAAAAAAGAATATCATAATAAAGGGACAAAGGCCAATTGCAGGCAAATGTATATAATATGATAACATTTATGTTAGAAATAAAAGCAAAATCATATATTTCAAAAAAATAAATAAATAAATTCCTCTGAAGTCAGACATTAAGACCATAGGAAAATCATCGAACTGACTTGATTAATTTTTATGTAAAATTATTTTGATATATTTATTTTATTTCTCCTATTATATGATGTAAGTTAATTAAGTGAAATCTAGTCATATCACACACTTCTATGAAAAATGTAAACATGGAAGTAGTTTTTTAAACTTTAATTCTGCATAGAGGAATTGAAACACTTCTCAGGAGTTTACTGCAAACTAATACAGTACAGCACTGAAACATATCAGAAGTACTAGTAAAAAGACAAGGTTTGGAAAAACTTGAATATGGTTATCACAGTTTTGTTTACTTAACTTTTCTGTGCCTCAATTTCCCCATCTGTTAAAGGGGGATAATTTTACAGTTGATGAAACTAAGAAGCAGTCGAATCTGGTGCTTAAGTTCATGAACTGTTGTGCCAGACCATCTGGTTCTTTTCACAGGACTGACACTTACTAGCCACAACGGCAAGTTACTTATCTTTCTGGTACCTCAATTTACTCTTCTCTAAAATAAGGTTAATAGTATCTATTTGGTAGGGCTGTTGTGAGAATTAAACGAATAAATATTTCAAGCACGACCTGGCCCTTAGCTATAATTGTGTTATTACCTCCGCTTCTGAAAGGTTTATTTAAAATATCAAATATTATATCAAATGTAAAATATCTTAGTACAACATATGTACTTCCCATTTTTTTGCTACTTTTGTTATTCTAAATGCTGACATTTTACCCAACTCTAATTTTTATACAATTCATTTAAATGCTCGATCAAAGTAAATTCCCTTTTGCCCACTTTTCAAAACTAAAAATTGAGAAAATTATCAATTTAGAAGGTGGCAGCCAACTTGAAATGATATGGAAGGAAAACAGTTCTTCTAAAAAAGGAGATACGCTGAGTAAACACTCCCCAAAGTGGTCCGGAGTGTGTTCCAGATGAGTAATGATTTATGAACAGGAAATCTAGGTCGGCCGGGCTTCAGTTAAACAGTGTGGGTAGATGGAAACCAGATGTTTGACCTCCATCTCAGAGAACCACAGAGTGAGCGGCACGAAGAGACGAGGGAGAGGAGGGAAGGAAGGGGAGATCAGCAGACAGAGACAGCCGAGGAACACATGCGGCACAGGGAACACACGGAGCACAAGGACGATGGGGCTCAGGGGAGGAGAGCGGGGAGAGTCAGCCGGGCGGGCACTGATGGAAATGAAACACCCTCCAAAGTCAACTCATAAAACGTTTCATCAGCCAGAAAACCTGGTGTGTGTTGAGAATATACGTTTTGTTTTAACATTTATTCCCATGGAAACGAGCTGAAAGAGTTCAGACATTTTATATTAACTTGGAATACCGAGACCTTACGTGTGTGAGCGAGTGTAAATATACACGATGTATTTCAAAATATATTTCAATGAAATACCTCTTCCCTTCCAATTAAACCTCTGAAAGAGTCCAGTTTCCTACATGCTGAAAACAAGATTGATTTTTAATGTGATTCTGGCAAAGACAAGAACATTTTAGGGTGTATTCTTCTTGATTGCCAAACTGTCTAATACAAAGGAAATCAGGACCTAGGACTGGGGTCGGCACACGGTCGTCAGTGAGCCGATTTTGGCCCATAGATTGTTCTCATATAGTCCATGGGTTAAGATTTTTTAAATGTATCTTTAAAGGGTTGTAAGGAAAATAAAAAGGAGAAGAATATGAAACAGGATTGTGTGCAGCCCACTAATTCCCAAATATTTACTGCGTGGTCTTTACAGAAACGTTCGCTCATCCCGGATCTAGAGTATAATGCCATTGCCAGTGAAGCCAGCATATATAATTGGGCAGCTTGATAATCATTGCTACAAAAGAAACAATTCTTCGAGATGGCTTTATAGACCCATGCAGTGCCTGGAGGGTTAAAGTTCATTTGACCACTTCCTGCTAATCCACTGCATTTTATCCTCCAAAATGGGCTATGCTAACACATTCGTGGAAAGGCAGGGATGGAAAGGTTCTTCCTGGCGGCATCTCAAGGAAGCACATAATGTTCTGGGTCTGTGTAGAGTTGTGTTTGCTCCCAAGTTCAGAGCTGGCACTCACCTTTCAAACCTTATAAAGGAGAATGAGCAATGAGTCCTGAAAAGTCACAGAAGAATGTATCTCGGGCTTTTGACAGACCCAAAGAATAAGGCACACAAAGAGTCAGTTACCAGATTATACCCTGGCTTAGATAAAAGCGACTCAGATGAAATAATGATGAGAATAACAATATAATAAACAAAAACCATAATTTAGCTAATGACAACTAAAGTTTATTGGGTGTTTATAGCGTGCTAAGCACTCCCCCTGAATGATCGTATTTAGTTCTCCTAATGACCTTGTGAGGATAAAACACTCAGGGGTAAAGTAACATTTCCAAGGCCAACCAGCTGTGAAGAGGCAGAGATATGGTTTGAGAATAGAGTCTTAGCCAGCACTGCTAGTGTTTCTTAAATGTAAAAAGGCTCAGTGTAAAGTATTTGAATAGAAATAACAGGGTGTAAATGGAGTTAAACATAAATCTTTATTATCCATATTTTATCTCCCTTTTCTTTTTAGAAACCATGATAATAAACCCTAATTATTGAGGTGTAATAATTGTAGTCTAGATCTTATTTTCCATGGAATCTGAAATGTGCTGTATCAGCTGTTGTCAGCATTCTGGGCTGAAGTTCTCTCTTCCCGGGACACTGATTGTTATTTTTATTTGCCTAAACTTCTGTTCAGGTGTCCAAGTCAGCTGACTAAGCAGTATATCTTGACTACACTTGGAAATAAAATCTATTTATCAACATATGCATTTTCTTCTGTGACTGCTTCAGGATAACCCCTTATCTAGTAAGTGTGCAAAAGTCCAAAGGTGCCACTCATGGGACATTGACTGTGCTTGGGGAGGGGTAAATGTGGTCACCTGGCCACAGGCATGAGTCAGCTTGACACATACAGCTTTGTTCAAACAGGGAGGACAGTGATTAGCTGGCACAGTCAGGATCCATCTCTTTCTAGAATTTAGCTTGAACAGTTTTAAATAAGTAGTCTCCTATACATTCTTATCTTTGCTCTTATGTTGGTAATGTGTCTGATACCTACAAGATTTTTTTTCTTTACCTTTGTTGTTACGTGCTTAGAATATGATGTGTCTAGGTATGCTTTTTCTTCTTCAGAGTTTATCCTGGTTTGTTGGATCTGTGGTCTGATGTCTTTCATTGTTTTGATAAATTCTTGTCCATTATCACCTCAAATATTTCTTCTGATTCCCTCTCTCCCTCTCACTCTCTCTCTTCTTTCTGGGATGCCAATTACATGTATGTTAGACATTCTGATATTGTGCCATAGCTTTTGGGTTCTCTGATCAATCTTTTCCACCCTTTTTCTCTTTGGTGTCACAGTTTGGTAATTTCCATTTATCACCTTACAGCTGCCGACTGGAACGCTCCTGCGCACTGATCCTTTGAAGTCTTGGAATGCTGAGACCCAAAGGAATGATCTCGGTAAAACTTCCTTATCAAATGGTCTCGGAATGCTGAGGCCATCCCGGGGATCATACGCATGTGTGAAAGCACACCTTGTGCTTAATCACAATGAGTTTCATGAAGCAGCTGCCAGTCTAATTGAATCAATTAACTGGGTATAAATATTCAAATTGACCTCTTTGTGACCGTTGTAAATAAAAGCTTTCCGTCCCTCTGTCTGCCAGCATCAGGGCTGCTCTCTTGGTCTGCAGAGACAAGACCCCTGGTCTGCAGAAACTCTACTTTTGACTCTTGTGCTTTCTTAACCCTTTGCTGCCCCTCCTCAAGCCCCCCAGCCCTTGTCACATGCGATGTGATATCCATTGAGCTACCTTTATGTTCAGTGATTCTTTGGCTGTGTTGAGTCTAGTAATAAGCCTTTGGAAGCTTTCTTCGTATCTCTTTTTATTTACAGCATTTCCATTAGACTCTTTATAACAGTTTCTTTCTGCTGAAATTCTCTACCTGCTCATGAATATTGTACTTTTGTTCACTCATTTATTTATTCATGCATTTGGTAGATTTTTACTGAGAGCATCTTAATTCAGATTCTCTACTGGGTACTGAGAATTCACCAGAAAACATGCAGACATAATCCTTTCCCTCATGGAGTTTACAGTCTAATTGGGCAAAGATATTAAAACAAGTCAAAAATTAAACAGCTAATGAGCATTATCAAGAAAAGGTGTTGGGTGCTCTCCCAGTCCTAATGTAGGGTCCTAAGCCGGTATAGGAGTCTCCCTTAGGATTTGAGGGCTGTGGAGACTGTGAAACGTACCTTTCAGACCTCCAACTATAGAGACTGTAATGGACTGATATCCTAGCTGTTGTGTTCTGAAATCTGCACCATGTTACACTGAAACCATGCTTCCCCACCACTGGGCAATGCAGGGAAACTAAGGCACTCTGTTCTGGGAGGCATCTGACTCTTTTGACCCAGGATCTCGACTTAAGGACTCCCCTCTATTTTTGCCAACACTTCTTCAACTGTATGCAACCTACAACTCTTCCACCAGCCTCCTTTCCTCCCCTTTTTCTTGACAAAGACTCAGACCTGCTTCGTGACCTGAAGGCTCTCCAGCCTCTCCTCTGCCTCCCTCCCCATTTCCCCTTGTAAGCATTTTCCTAATAAATCTCTTGCATTTCCAATACCGGCTTAGCAGCTGCTTCTCAGAGGACATAGGTTAACACAAAGGTCGACCCCTGACAGTGGAGTAAGCGTGAGCCAGTGGTGAGGAGGGGGTGTTTCAGGCAGAGGAGCAGCAAGTCCAAACATCAGGTGGGCGAAACTCACTAAGCTTTCAGAGGACTAAATTACACACTTATTAGAAGGAGCAAACTGCAGAACACTGACAGCACGTAATGCTGTGAGGACGTGGAGCAACGGAGCTCTCATTCACTGCTGGTGGGAACACAAATGGCACAGACACTTCGAAAGACAGTTGAGCATGTCTTACAAGACTAAGCATACGCTTACCATATGATCCAGCAGTCACACTTCTTGGTGTTTACCCAAAAAAGTTGAAAATGTATGTCCACACAAAAATCTGCACATGGATGTTTATACCAACTTTATTCACAGTTGCCAAAACTTGGGAGTACCTGAGATCTCCTTCAGTAGGACAAGGATAGATAAACTGTGGTCCATCCGGACAATGGAATATTATTCAGCATGACAAAGAAATGAGCTATGAAGGCGTGAAAAGACATGGAGGGAATGTAAATGCATATTGCTGAGTGAAAGAAGCCAATGTAAACAGGCTATGCACCGCGTGATTCCAACTACAGGACATTCTGAAAAAGGCAAGCTATGGAGACAGTAAAAAGATCAGTGGTTTCCAGGGGTTAGAGGTGGGGGAGGGATGTTAGGGCAATGAAAATGCTCTGTATGATACTAGGATGGTGGACACATGTCATTATACCCCCAAAATGTACAGCACCAAGAGTAAGCTCTAATGTAAACGATGGACTGTGGTGATAATGACATGTCAATGTAGGTTCATCAATTATAACAAATGTCCCACTCACGTGGGGATGTTGATAACAGGGGAGGTTGCGCATGTGTGGGGGAAGGAGAGATGTGGGAATCTCTGTACCTTCCTCTCAATTTTGCTTTGAACCTAAAATTGCTCTAAAAATAAAGTTTATTTTTTAAAAAGGCCAAAAGCAACCTAGAATGTTTGCAGCCAAGAAGGTAGGGAAGCCAGTGAAGAGAGAGGGGATTAAGGGCAGGATTTTATCCACCATCCTAAGGAGTTTGGTCTCTATCCTGAGATGAAGGTAATCCACTGAAGGATCCATGGAGGGAAGTGACACGGCTCAATTTTCATTTAAAAAAAGATCTTTATAGACATGGTGGTCAGACAGAAAAGATAGATGTGCAACACTGGAGAAATACACAAAACTGATGATATATTGGACGCAGAGAGAAAAGTCAAAGACATCTCCAGGTTTTTTGTGTTGCACAAGAGGCTGGATGATGATGTCATTCACCCATGTGGCAACACAAGAGAGAAGCAGGGTTCCTTTTGGGGAACAGGCAGTGAGGTGCTATGAGCACGTTGAGTTTGGGGTGCCAGATAGACACCTAAGTGCAGCTCTCAAGAAGAGAGTGAGCTTTTGTGGGTCTGGAGCGCAGAAAACGCTGTGTCCCAGGGTTGGCGATCTTAGGCTAATCAGTGCAGAGATGGTGTCTGAAGTCACAGCACAAAGGAGACTGCATGGCAGAGTTTGAGGTGAAGAGACTGGGCTTCGGCAGTCCTGAGGGGCTTTGGGGTTTAAGGTCAGAGGAGTTTGAGCTGGAGAAGGAAGCCACCAAGTGGCTGAGAAGACAGTGTAGGGGGTGTGTATCCTGGAAGCTGTGGGGTCATGAGAGTGTGACTGGGCCCCCCTCATGACCCGGCTTAGGGGTGAGGGGGGAAAAATCCTGAGTCTTTAAGGAAGTGAGGGATCACTCCTAATGGAGAAGCATGATGCAAGCAGAGGCCACAGTGTGTCTGAAGCAGCGATGGGGATTAGCATGGATCTACGTGGGAAAGTGCCCATTCGCGAGGATGGAGGACGAGAGTTGAGGCTGAAAGAGAGACGCTCGGAAGATCCCAATGGCTGTCTGCTGCATTTGAGGAGAGTGTGGACCCTGTTTTGAAATCGCTGGGCTCCATGTGAGCATTTTAAGCAGGGACACAGAATGATTCAATTGGCATTTTAGGGAGCTCTCCCTGGGAGTCCGGTGACTACCAAATGGCAGGAATTGGGGCAAGCGGGTAAAAGGCGGGTTCTGCCAGCGAGCCAGGCAAGAAGTGAAGAGAAACAATGGACTAAGGCTGTGGCCATGGAGAGACGGGTGGGGAGGCGGGCTCCAGAGGCATGTAGGAAATGGATGGAATAGCAGTTAGGTGCTTAATACCTTAAGAAGTTCACATTTTAAAATTTCCATCGTGTAAGCAATATTCTAAGAAAAGTAGATTATTAAAACTCATCGGTAGGGCCGGCTGAGTGGCTCAGTTGGTTAAGAGCTTGCTCAAGAGTTTGAGCTCTGAGCAACAGCAGTTTGATGCCTGGCCCGAGCTGAGCTGCCGCTAAGCTGCCAATAGGTAGCAGGATGGCTCAGCTACAAAAAAAAAAACAAAAAAACCCTCATCAGTGACAGTCCAGATATAATTCCTCACAGTGGAAATCTCGTCCCTTTAAGGATGTTGAGTATCGGGCATAGTAAGCTGGTACTATTATGGCTTTTTGGAAACCACCAGGCATCTATCCCCATTTCACGCATTTCACACACAGAGTGTATCTGAGATTATTCAATGTTTCTCCTCAGCCTCTGGGCACGACATTATCGGTCTTCATACCATTAAAAGTGGGTTGTCATCGAATATAAATAGCTCGGTGATATTCAAATTTACTCAAAAATTCTGCCTTCCCACGTTAAAAGCACCCATCAAGAGCTGCGAAAGCACAAGCCATTAATGCTTCTAGACAAGTCACTCCAACACAACCCAATTCCATTTCAAAAATGTAAAAATCAGTCTGATTACACCAGAAGCACACAGTATGGCCCTAATAACACTGTTAGGGCCCATGATGGAATTTGCTAAGGCAGCACAGCATGAGTGTCAGAATCTGCTGCTAAGAATTCCGTGACATTTCCTTATGCTACCACAAATAATACTGGATTACTTCCAACACTAAGTCTTACCGCTTTTCAGATGAGTACAGTGGAGGTGATACGAGACGGGTGGTGAGCATCGTGCTCATCTCGCCACGACTGTTATGAAGGGGGCAGACTTTGAGAAGGGCCCACCCTTCTGTGGTTTCCCTCTTGGATGCGGTCCCACAGAGGAGGCTTTGGGCTGAAATAAGAACATGGGAAACACCCAGTCACATCAGAGGCTCCACCACTTGTCCCAGCTCTGCTCCAGGGTAAACAGAGCCTGTCTCGTCCACCTACACGCCTCTCACAGCTGTGGAGTTAGTGGTGCGCTTCCTGATAGCTGCTTTCATCAGCAGGTGGTCCCTCTCCTCAACTCTAGATGTTTCTGCTCCTCTCCTGAGATGCTTGATTAAGTGGGATGTTTCCTCCCTCCCTCCCGTTTTTCTTCTCTCCTTTCCTCCCTCCCTTCCACAAATATGTGAACATCTTATGTCCCCAACACTAGGGACACACCAGTGAGCACACAGACAAAAACCCCTGTCCTCCCAGGATTCGTATTGTAGAATGGGTGGTAATTCCATACGATCATTAGGCGAATCAAATTTAGGTGGCTTTGGCCTCATAGTGGTTCCTGAGTTTAGATTTTCACTCTGGTCACTTTCTATATGATTTATGTCACTTCACGTCTCTGAGCTTCAATTTACAAAATGCCTGGGGAGGTTAAGTGTTTTTCACAAAGTGTGCTTGCTCCACAAGTTAACATATTATTATCCACGTAAACATAGATGAAACTGTGGATCTAGCAAGCTTCATGGCATTTAAATGGTGGCTGGATTTCTCAATCCTATAATCTAGTACCATGTGTGTGGGCTCCTTTGTCCTTGCGATGAGACATGAGTGATTTCCAAATTGAGGTCAAGGAACTTGGAAATGCATCTCCTGGGCTCACCCCCAAACCAGTCTGTCTTTGAGAAACCCTACCATCCAGAAGTGGCTGAGGTTCTCACAGAACTGTGGTCACGGGAGCCTCTAGCTCCTCCCTTGGGAAACGCGCTCGACACTCACCATAGCCTTATCACTTCCATCACGGCTTATGCTCTCAGTGAGTCGGATCGTTTTGGAAGCAAGATGGTGTTATGTTTTACATTGAACCTTTATTAGTAGGGGGACCTGTAAGTAACCCTGAAGCTAAGGCCAGACCTCTTTTACATGCACGTGGAGGACAAGGTTTTTGTGGCTTGGTTCTAGTTGTTTTCAAGTGACAGCAATTTCATTATGATTTTGACTGCATGATATTAGAAGGTGTAAACAATTTTCTTCAGGCTTCTAGAATTTGCTGGCCTAGGAGCTCTTTCTGTCCTGCACTTTTCTGGTCTTCATCGTTAACCTGACCCATCTCTTGATGTCCATCCTTCTGCCTACTGCTCTTCACAAGACCCTGACTCCTGCCCCCAAGCCAATGGCAGCTGTTGGGCTTTGCCGCCATGATGCCAGATGTTAGGATCTGTTGTTTTAAAAAAGGTCTTAATTCACTTTATATTTTGATTTCATGTAGACAGAGCAATCAGTGGTGTTTCTCTGAATATTCTGATTTTCCACTTGAAAAGAATTATTAATTTATGAAGACGGTAAGAACCCATAATTTATGAAGACGGTAAGAACACATAATTATTTCAGCAAATTAGAACATCAACATTGTTAACTGATTTCTATTTTGGGAGAAAAAATAAAAACAAGATTAATTTGAGGAGCTTCCTCATGTAACGAATATTTATTGGACACTAAGGATGCTGTTGTGAACAAGACAATCACAGAGCTTGTCGTGTCTGGGAAACTGGTTAGAAGTGAAACACCCTTACTCATGGGGCCAATAAACAGCCTTTCATGCTCAGCTCCAACCGTTTCTACCTGGCCCTATGCTTCTGCATACCTCCCCTCAGGGGCTTAGAGTTGCCCCCAGATGGTGCTACCAAAGAATGAAAGTGGACAAACATTATAGATACTTTTTTTTTAAAGATTTTTATTGGGGAATTGGGGGATTGGGGGATGGGAACAGTGCTGGGGAATTGGGGGAAGGGGAACAGACAAGTTGTTGTCCTTTTGTTCTTCAGTCTAGTTGTGGAGGACGTTGCTTCACTGGCCCAAGTTGGCACCATCATTGCGCTCTTCCCGGGTGAGGCAGATCAGTCGCCGGCTTCTGGACGGCCGCTCATGGAGGCTGCTGGCCGCTCACGCTGGCTGCTGGCTACACACGGTAGCCCATGGCAACCCACTGCCACAGGGGCTGCAGCATACGCCGTTGCAGGTGACTCTCAGCAGCCCAGCTCCAGGTTGAGCTGTTGTTCAGCATCTTAGCTGTGGAGGGCGGTGTCACTGGCCCTCATATGTGGGATCCGAACCGGGGCCCTCTGGCGTCCCAAGCCAGCTCTTAACCATCGCGCCACTCAGTCGGCCCACATTATAGATACTTTTAAGCAAAGGTTGAAACAGAAAGGTTCTTTGATTAACCCTTAAATTCAATTAACCAGAAACCCATTTCTTATTTATTCTAGTTAACTGAGGTGTTACACGGACCATCAGAAAGGGCTAAATATACCTTTTGGAGAACTTTCATGTTTGTAAAACCTTTCATTGGTTATTTCGTTTGTGCCTCCTGATAACCTGGTGAGGCTGGCAATACAGGAATTATTGGTCTTGTTATACGATTGAGTAAAAACATACCTTTGAGTATTTACTGTATGAAGACTCTGCTCTATCTGCTATGGGAGTTTAAAAATGAAATTGAGATGAAAAGTCATTGAAAGAGTGACTGAGATTATATTGCTGAAATAAGGAAGTCTTGGTAAATTCAAGTGCATAGGGTGTATATTGTCCAGAGGGATTTTGTCCCGTCTCGGGTATGTGGGAGTGATCTCATTCAGAGACTGTGTGTCAGCTGGCTTATCAGGGCCAATTTCTCATCTGAAGCCATTGGTGTGGGTGACCACAGGATTTCATGCAAGATGCAGATGGTGGATGATTCTCATGGTTTGTACTGGATGTTACTGAAGATGTTTCACTTTTTTTTTTTAAAGACTTTATTGGGGAGTTGGGGGAGGAGACAGCATTGGGGAATTGGGGAAGGGTAACAGATAAGTTGCTGTCCTTTTGTTCTTCAGTCTAGTTGTGGAGGACGTCGCTTCACTGGCCCATGTTGGTATTGTGATCATTGTGCTCTTCCCAGCTGAGGCAGATCAGTCGCCGGCCACTGGACGGCCACTCACGGTGGCTCTTGGCAGCTCATGCTGGCTGCCAGTCACTTGCGGTAGCTTACGGCAGCCCACTGCAGCCACACTGCAGCCTACGCTGTCACTGGCAACTCATGGCAGCCCAGCTCCAGGTCAAGCTGTTGTTCACCATCTTAGCTGTAGAGGGCGCAGCATCACTGGCCCATGTGGGATCCGAACCGGCGGCCCTGCTGCTCAGAGCTCCCACTCCCAAGCCAACTCTTAATCAACACGCCACTGGGCCAGCCCCGTTCCACTTCTTGATGGTTCATTGGAAGAATTTAATCTGATGTGGGGTGGAGGGAGGTGGTATCTGGTGTTTTCATTTACTGGATCTTCCCAACGAGACAAGCCCCCACATATGCAATACTAGTTGTCAAGTTTCATCTAGTTACAAACATGTACATGAGTGTACATATTTTTAACTCATGTGCAGAAATGTATATCCACCCCCTTTAAACACCACCTGGTTAGTGTGGGCTCACTCTTGCAGCCTCCTGCTCCACACAATGAGCAGATCAGCGTGGAGTCTGAAAGCCTTGCATACGCCAATGTTCTCCACCGCCGTATTTCTGGGATCCTGCCACATCCTCCACTATGACGTGGAAGGCCATGCGAGGTGCAGACAAGACTCTGCCAAAGGTCTTCTTCTGGGATCCCCACTGAGCGAGGACAGCAGGAATCTCAGGGACGAGACTCACTTCCTGTTTTTACTTCAGTGTGTGGTCAAGGTCCTGGCCCCGAACAAACGCGTGTATCAACAGCCAGCTCCGTACGGACTCTAACGCTGGTGTCTGGAATCCTCAACTCAGTGCCCTCCCGGTCCCCGCTGCCCCCACCACTCATCGGCCTTTGCACTTCTGGTCATCTCTCCCCTTTCACCTGGCAGAGGTGCGGACTGCTGACCTGCATTCTGAATCCTCTTCTCTTCCTTCTACGAACTTAGATCCTACAGGTCTCTCTCTCTCTCTCTCTCTCTCTCTCTCTCTCTCTCTCTCTCTCTCTCTCTCTCTCTCTCCTGTATCATCAGCATTTTCTTCTACATCATTCCATCACAACATAAGCACTAATAGCTCCTGTCCAAAAGCAAACAAAATGAACAACAACAGGTGGCAAATGTCTTTGATTCCATGAGCCTCTCCAGCTACCTGTCACTGCTCAGCTCTGCGTCATGGTGAAGCCTCCCCTTCTATCTGCTGTAAATAACTGCTATAATCAGGCCTCTGCATCCACTGAAGTGGCCTCCCAGATCATTCATGCTGTCCATGTCACCAAATTCCACGGCTATGACTCTGTTGTTGTCTTACCTGAACTGCCAGTGGCTGTCAGTACCCTTGACCTTGAAACCTTTCCTCCCTCAGCTGCCCTAACTGCTCTTTCCTGGGTTTCCTCCTATTTACTGAAAGGTTCTGCCCGATCTGGTCCGCGAGCGTGTCTCTGGTCTCCGCTGGCTCTTCCCCACACAGGGATGGCGCGTGCACGCCCTCCTGGGGCTCCCAGGGCCTTGGGAGGGGTGATGGTGGAGCTGGAACCCACCTTCACACCTGAGAGGCAGGGAGAGGTAAAATGGGAGGGTCTCACCTCCACTTTAAAGCCAAAAATGTCCTAGCAGAGGGAGCAGGACTTTGGTACGCAAGCACAGGTGACAAATGTAACATGTGCTATGAAGCAAAGGCCCATTCTGTATTTAAATTCATTGCAAAACAATCCTAAAGTAATATCACTAGATTATATTCAAAGTGATATGCAGTAGGCACTCCTCTTTCCAAACAATTGTTCTCTAGAAGGTGGGTCATCAAGCGAACACTGCAGCATTTTGGTGACAGCCGGGCATGGCACCCTGGCCGCCGAGAGGTACTGGCCTCCTTTTGTGAAGGGGAGAGGAACCCTCTTTCTGAGGCAGTTGCTGCCATGGAGTCTTCAGGTCTTCTCCCACCGACGGGACTCCACCTCCTCCACGGACGCAGCCAGAGAGGGGCTCGCCAGCGCCAGCTAGCCAGGTCTCAGGGGTGGGGGGCCTGCTGTGCTCCCTCCTCTCCCAGCCTGCACAGCGTGACCTCTAGGGGCTCCGTCAGCTGGCAGTCAGAGGCTGATTTCTTCCCCACTTGGCAGCCAAGCACCCAGTATGGAAAAGAATTCAAGCAGCAATTTGCAGCTTTGCAACAAGCCTTCTACAGATGAAAGGGTGATGGGTAAGCCCCAGGGAGCTCAGCAGCCCCTTATCCTCTGATCACGGGGAGAAATACTGACATTCACAGCAGACCTCCGCTTATCCACAGGGATATGTTCCAAGATCCTAGTGGATGCCTGAAATCATAGATAGTTCTGAACCCTATGTATTCCATGTTTTTTCCTTTGTATACATACCTACGGTAAAAATTAACTTATAAATGAGGCACAGGAAGAGATTAACAATGATAACTAATAATGCAGTAGAACGAGTGTGTAACCATATCCTGTAATAAAAGTTATGGGAATGTGGTCGCTGTCTTGCCGTCTCTCTCTCTGACCACCGAGACGGCTACTAAGTGACTAAAGCTGGGAGCGTCTACAGTGTGGAGATGCTGGACCAAGGGGTGAGTCACGTCCTGGGTGGGATGGAGCACGATAGTGCAGGATTTCATCACACTGCTCAGACGGGTGAGCAATTTAAAACTCATGGATTGTTTATTTCTGGAATGTTCTATGTAATATTTTCAGACTGCGGTTGACCTTGGTAACTGAAGCCTCGGGTAGAGAAGGACTACTGTGTGTTTAATCCTTTCACATGTAATCCCATGCCATGTTTCCTCGTGGCTACATTTACATATTCATTAATTGGGATTTTCTTTTTTTACATAGCTGTGATTGTTTATTAGCCAAGTGGACAAATACTCCAGATCCAAGCACCTAGTCACACACAATTGCACCCACTGATTGATGGTCATTATATGTAATTATGTCCAGCAGCATGCTTGGGGCAGAGATGGGGTCTGGAAATCATCTATTGCTTGAATTGAAGGACACACAAAAGCCAAGAGGAACAGTTTGGGAGCAATGTGTGTCTGGGATCTCACTGGCTCTCACCACTGGGCTTGCAGAACATCTCTGAGCCTCCGCCTTATGTAACATATGTTGATAATACCTATTTCAGAGGATTTTTTATAAGAATGAACTAAGAAGTATATAAAATGTAAGTAGGTGCTCAGTAAATGCTGGCTGCTTCATTCTTTTTACCTAGTGCAGGGTATGGGCATTTGCAGACCCCACACTCCGGACACTAAGAGATTGCACACCTTTAATCCCCACAGTGATTCTGTGGGGCAGAGTCCCATCCCTATTCCTTTTCCAGAGAAGCTGAGGGACTTCCTCAAGATCCCGCGGCCACTGAGGGGCTGAGCCGGAGTCCAAACCCAGGGTCCCAGCTCTTGGGTTTTTCAGGAGCTCATGAAAACAAGCGGTCTCAGGAATTACAGACTCTCCCCTATAACCAGCTGGAAAGACCCAGCATGAGGACACAGTGTGCCAAGCGCAAAAAAGAGACAAGGAAAAGAAAGGCAGACCTGAGTGTCTGGGCACCGGGGAAAGAAAAGTCTGGGGGCAGAGGAGAGTGAGGAGGGGGCAGGGAAGGCAAGAGAGAAGAGCTGGGGTCTTCACAGAGGCCCCGAGACGCAGCTGAAGAAGGAGCATCGGGGGCTGACTGTGCTCTCTGAAGGGACTCACACGCCCCTGCTCACCCAGCAGCCTGCGGGACTGAAGCTGAACCCAGTGTCAGAACTAAAGCTCTTTCAAGGGTTGTCTTTGCTATATAAGAGATGAGCTCTGGAAACTTCCAGAAGAGGCAAACTCCCTGCCCACCAGGACAGCTTCTGAGCTATTTTCTTTGGCAGACGACGCCTTGTAGTTGATGCCAACTCATCATCACCCATTCCTAACAGCTCCAAAAAGGGCACCACGTTAGAACCTGGGCAGCTCAGCGTTCGCTGAAAAAGCTTTTTCCATGGAAACAGACTCTTTACCAAAGAAACTGTGTGATGTCACTTGGGACAGAAATAGAACTGTTTCACCTTATTTGTTCCAGAATAAAATGAGTTGTAGGCGTTTCTGTCGGTCAATAGAAGAATAAAAAAAGACTGCTCCTACATATGAGGATCAAGTATATAAAATTCTCATTGCACTTATGTGTCTGAAGGACTTCCCTCCCAAAGCAGCTTAGTAATCGTTTTACTGCACATGAAGGCTAAAGACCGAATATCAAAGAAAAACAAGATTCATGATTTGTCGGCTGAACAGCAATATAATGTTTGTCTGATGAAAAGAAAATCTATAAACATGAACAGTAGAATTTGTTTCCCATGATTATGCAAATGCTGTGTGTGTCCTTTTCCAGGCTGTTTCAATCCTTTTATAAAGAAGTGGAGGCAAAAACTATTTTTAACAATATTCTTATTAGTGATAAATATTGATTGAGGAACACTGGAAGAATAAAGATGAACATAATGGAAAATAAAAAAGCAGCCCAAATTCACAATCTATCCTTGACTCTAGGTATCATTTTGATATCCTGCCTTTTATTTTTCACTCTGTGTTTTTAAAAAACATGTAATTAATTGTCTTGTTAGGAAGACCACTTCATGGATGGGGTAGAGACTTGATCACTGCACTGTACACCTGAAGCTGATGTTGTATAATAGTGTATGTCAACTATAATTGAATATATATATAGTCATGAGACGTGGAGTATAGTGTGGGAGTTGAGTCAATGGAATTGTAATAGATATGTATGATATTGGGGGGGCAGGAGTGAGGTGGCAGATTGGGGGAGGGGGGTTTTCACTTTGAGGGGTAAAAAGTATAACTATTGCACTGTGTTGTACAGCTGAGACTAATGTAAAAAAATGTTTATTTCACAATAAAAAAATTTAAAAACAATTATAAACAACAACAGCAACAAAAAAAACATGTTATTATTGATGTAATCTTTTTGCTTTCCTTCTCTTAAGATTATGCTCTGGATATTGATATTATGACTATTCTTTATTCTGTTTTTGAACAATATTATAATACTTGTATACTTCCAAATGCAATTAAAATATCATTATTATATTAACATAATTTATACATTTTGTGCTTGTCTTCACATAGGCATGTCATTAAATTGGCTACAGCGGATCACCTAGCCAGTAGCCGTCATTCTTATTTGGAGTAACATCTTTAAGTGTTTGTTCGTACATGGATGTATATGGAAATGCACGGCTTTTCCCCCTAAAGTTGGAAGGCAGTGTTTCCTGGACCCATCGGTGAGTCACCTGACGGCTGCATAGAATCCTTTCCTTGGCTCTTCTATTGTTTATTTATTTTTGGTCATGGAGACTTCTTCCAATTTCTCATTAGTAAACAGTTAGGTGATTGACAGCTTCATCTATGTGACAGACTGCCCCTTAGAGTCATTTCCTAGAAGGTCTTTGAGGGGCCAAAGTGCACATGATCAGACTGTTGTCTAAACATTTACAAGTTGTGTTCCCTGGAAGCCGTCGTGCGCCCACTCCTCTGTGTCTTTGCCAACAAGGAGCCCCATTCATCTTTTCGTTTTTCACCTGCTATTTTGGAAATGAACATTTTAATTACTTTAAACAGAGTCTGATAAGTTCAGATGCTTTTTAATATATCTATTGGCCCATGTATTTCTTCTTTTTAATTCCTCAATCAAATATGCTGCCTTTTATTTTTCCAATTTGTGTCTATCACTTTTTATTAATGATTTGTAAATGTTTTTGATAAATTAGGAAAATCAAACCTTTCCTATTTGTCTCGGACCAATTTCTTTCCACTCGTTATTTGTCTTTAAAGTTGACTATGGTGTTTCTAGAGATGCAAAATATTTTTAGTTGAGGCAGCAAATTATCCTCTTGGTGGTTTTCGCCCGAGGTTTTGCTTAGAGAGGTCTTTCCCACCCTCAGATGTTATAAAGTCAACTCATTCTTCTGCGGTGATTTATGCTTTTATTTTAATCCACTTAATTTAATTTATTTTTAAGGCAGATAGAGAAGCAAGGGCATAATTTGTAGGTCGAGTGTGAAATTAGAACCTCTGTTGGGTCAATTTTCCTGATAGTAGACATTACCCGTTGATTTGAAGTATCACATTTCTCTCTTTTCTGTTTATATGAGAAACTAATTCATGCTAGAGTCACAGAGCTGGTGTGAGCTGGGAGGCACTGAAGACATGCTTTCTGGTGCCATTGGACCATGCACATATGTCTTCTCTGGGGCAGAGGAGGTGAAGAGGGGAGGTGAAGGCTGAGTGAGGGACCAGCCCCAGCTTAGGGAGAGAGCCAATTTTCACTTTACCTCCCACAAGTTGTGTGGCTTTGGGCAAGTCATCTACTTTTTCTCAGGTCCAGTCTCGTCCTCTGCAAAGGCAAGGGGCAGGTCACAGAGGTGCCTAGGTTTCCTTTGGCTCTGAGGCCCAGAACACTGAATCCGAGTAGCCCGGGTGGTGTGGGCGGGTGGGGCTCAGCTTGAGTGCCAGGCTCCAGGGAGTCAATGGATCCTCTGCCCTGTGAGTCAGCGCTGTGGTGTGGATGCCAAAACCAGTAGCTGCAGAAGCTGGTGTGAAAGTCTGCTCCGAGGATGCGCAGATGGAGGGGCGGGTCCCACAGGAGACTGGCCAAGTGACTTACCAGGTCTGACAATTAAGTTCGCGAACTCACCCTAGACAAAGTGCTACATACCTCATTGCTGAATATCACTACAGTCACCTTCGAAATACCCCCCTTGGGAAGCTACGCACTGATGCCAGCGCCTAATCTACGCTTCAAGACAATTTTGGAACTCTTTTTCTGGAATGGCCATCAGAGCTGTCGTCATATTACTCTTCATGTCCTGAATGTCATCTAAATGTCTTCCTTTCAATATTTCCTTTATCTTCAGGTAAAGAAAGAAGTCATTGGGAGCCAGATCAAGTGAGTAG
>NW_017731367.1:5293364-5296318 GCF_001890085.2 Hipposideros armiger | reverse complement strand
CACAAAACAGTGTATCTGTGCAGAATGAATTGAAATTAAGATATCATTATAAAATAAATAATTGTAATTAGATCTATGATCAATATAAGGAAGGCATGAATGGTGGAAAATTGAATAAGTCATAGAAAAGAAACATTTTAATAGGTCTTTTAAATTTAATTCAATAATTGATGTGGCTGAGAAATGTGTCTATGAATTAAGTGAAATAAATAGCCAAGACATGATGGTAAGTTCATAAGAGATTGTTGCTTGAGCGTGGCAGAAGTGTATGTTCCGAACAGAGAAAAACATTTAGAAATGTAAATCTAACTGGAAATACTGCTGTTCAGCCTGATATAATCATGGCTAAGAACTTATAGGCCAAGTCATAAGAAAAAGGAAGAAAAAGTTCACCATTTATAGCATTATTTTGTCATAACTGGTGAGAATCCAGGTATAAACAATGCTTCATTAAGCCACATTTATTCCAGCCATCAGGGAGAATCTTCATGAGTACAGAACTTTTGGGCCTAGTGTGCAAAAAAGCCAGCTATCTGAGAAGTGACTTAGTCTGAAATATGGAGAAAACTCTCAAAGTTTTGCATAGACCAGTCAGACGTATAATAATATATGCAACCACAGGCTAGGCTCCTTCAACAGCCACGCCAAACGCTGGGCTTGTTATCCAAGCCAAGATGTGCAATTCAAACTGGCAATGCTGTCTCCACCAAAGGACCTGGGTTGTACACTGCGTTATTCACCAGAAAATGCTTTGTGCTGAAACAGGATGGTCACGGGAGTAGAGCTAACTCAACGAATCTCATGCCATCCTGTGCTGAGCCCACGGGCAACTCCCCAGTGGGCCCATGGATTTGGGGGTGTGACGCCCAAGGTCAGGGTGCCAGCATGGTCAGGTTCCGGTGGGAGTTCTTTCCTGAGCTCGTAGACGGCCTCCTTCTCGCTTTGTCCTCACGTGGCAGAGGGAGTGAGTTTGTCCTCTTGCTATAAGGCCACGGTCCTACCGGTCAGGACCCCAGCTTTATGACCTCATTTAACCTTAATTACCTCCTAAAGACCCCACCTCCAGATCTAGTCACACTGGGGGTCAGGGCTCTAACATATGAATTTTAAGGGGACGCAATTCAGTCCACAGCAGCAGCACAGGGAGTTCCTGTGTGCCCTGTACCCTGTTCTCCTGACAACATTGTGGTGCATTTGTTTCAATCGATGAATGAATTATGCCACCTTATTATTAGCTAACGTCCATCTTTATTCAGATTTCCTCGGTCTTTCCCTAACGCCCCTTTTCTGTTCCAGGGTCCCACAGGGCACTGAGTCGTCGTGTCTCCCTGGGCTCCTCTTAGCTATGGCCGTTTCTCAGACTTCCTCTGTCTGTTTCCGTGTGATTCCTTTTGATGGCCTTGTCAGTTTTGAGGAGTATCGGCCAGGTACTTTGAAGAACGTTCCCAAATTGGAGTTTGTGTGATGTTTTTCTCTTGATTTGACTGGGGTTGTGTGTTTCTGAGAGGAAGACTACAGAGGTAAAGTGCCATTTTCATCACATCGTGTCAGGGGTACGTACCGTCAACATGACTTATTGTTAAGACTGACCTTGAGCACCTTGTGTATGTCAGGTTTCTCCGTCTCCAAATTATTCTTTTCCCGCTTACCATACTCCTTGGAAAGAAGGCGCTTTGCACAGCCCGACTAACAGAGTGTAGAGGTATGTGCCGCCTTCTCGAGAGACGGTCTCTCCTTAAATTATTTGGAATTCTTCTGTGTGGGAGATTTGTGCCTCTCCTGGGCCCCACTTGTTAATTTTTATCAGTATTGACTCATGACTTCTATACTTTGGGTTACAATCCCACATGACTTAATTTTGTTGTTCAAATTGTTCCGCTTTGGCCATTGAAAGCACTTAACACTTGGCTCCTGGGTCCTTTTGCGACACTGCCCTTGTCCGTTTGTTCCTTTTTCCCTTTTATGTTTTTTGAGCATTTCCTTATTTTCTGGCACTACAAGATGGGCCATGCTCATCGCATGTATTTCCGGCCCCCGTCTTAGAATCAGCCATTTCTCTAAGGGGCTCTGATTCCTTTCATTGAAGAAGAATATGAGAACCCAAGATCTGGGTACTAGGTGTGTAGGCTACACTTTTAGACTATGGGTTTACATTTCTGTCTAATGTTCTTTAGAGATCATAATTCATTTAAACATGTTGAGTCTTCCATGTTCACTATTATGAACTAGGCTCAATGAATCCTACAAGCAGATATACTGGCAGAATTTTAAAAGAATCTAGTTTGAACCTTTATTTCACAATAATAACCTCTAAAATGAGTTGATCTGTCACGTTCTGTTGTAAAAACAGAGGTGAGTGCAAGTATCGAATCCTCTTGACCATAGAAGGGTCTCTCTACTCTTCCTGTCTGCTCCACCCCAGCCAGAGCTGCTCACCCTGTAAGGGGGAGGAGAGATTGTGGACAGGCTGCTGACTTTGCTGTCATCTGCAGCTCCCACCAAGCACTCCGCTACCTTCACTCATTCTCTCCTAAGCATAGTATGTACTCATAGTCAGCCAGGGTGAAGCAAGTAAGTCCTAGTTATCCCCAAGGACTCCCAGTGACCACAGCTTCAAAGGATCCTTGCTCAGAGTATGAGTAGGTGCCCAATGTGGTTATTTTGTAAAACATAAAGGGTTCAGTTTATCACTGGCAGGAAGACAGGATGGTGTTAGAAACCAGCTCTTCACCCCGCGGTTCGGCTAACGTGGAGGCCCCCGTCCTCACCAGGTTCTTTTTACCCTCTGCTCCATTGCTGTTGATTCTCTCCAAGCATGGTTTTGGAACAAATTGTTGGTTTTTTCCTCTTTTTTTCTTGCTCTCAAACCCCACAGGGTACAAAGCCATAAATTCCTTAATGCATTAGCCCGTGAGCCACTTGTCTCCCAATGTCACCTTACGTTCCTTTTCAAT
>NW_017731367.1:5284009-5287773 GCF_001890085.2 Hipposideros armiger | reverse complement strand
GCGAGCCACAAAGCAAAGACACCCAAGCTCCCCGAATGATGTGCATGGCTTCCAATGGGTTTTCAGAGGCAGCAATCTCAGAACTGCTTCTAGGACAAAAATTCAGGCTAATGGGGTGGTAGGACCCTCAGTATATATTTGTGACTATATGGGCTCCTCTTCTGATAAAGAGATTTCCGTGCTTACCTCTCTCAATTCATAAGGATGGAGTAGAGACTTTTTTACACGGAGAAGCTCTCTAAGCCCCTTGGTGTGCACAGTACCCACAGTTACACTGTCGTGCAAGAAGCTGCTGTTTTTAAATGTTTGAATGTTTAGGAACACAAACGAACCATTTAAGGTCAATTTAGATTTGAACTAAATCCACGGCTTTTCTTCCCACGCGTCTGGCGCTCCTGGCGCAATGAATCGCCCGGATGTGGAAGGGAAAACGGCCGCTGCACAGTGAACGAGCAGCCCGGCAGCCAGAACACCAAAGTGACTGGTCGGCGTGGCGAACACATGAGTGGCCAGCCCCTCCCACCCCTGTCTGAGCTTGTCAGGGCTTCTGACAATATTCAGGACTCCAGGATAACTTAATATATGGGTTAGTCTTCCAGTTTTAAAAAAGTAGACCCAGGAATGCATTTGGTTTGACATTTCTTGGAAGAAAAAAGCCAACACGTCTTGTTTGGTGCTTGTGCCTTTGAACCAAAAGCTAATTTCTGGCCATACTGAGCCTTCGGGATCATTTTGTGAAAAATGACATGGCAACTCCCGCTTACGCACATAACATTTATATATTATTAATCACGAACCAAGCCATGGCATTTGGTTTAAAAACAACAATGAATGTAATGGCAGATGCCTTGGAAACAAACAAACAGACAAGACATCCATTAAAAAATAAATAAATAAAGGAAAGAAAAGAAAAGAAAAAAAGAAAGGCAATAATAAACTGCTTCTCATACATTTAGTTTTTAGAAGCAGAGTGCTTGATGTTTGGTTAATAACAATCAATGAGTTATTCAAATTACTATTTAAAATATATTTCCAGAGATTTCCTTTCATTTGATTAAGTCTATTTTTGGTGTGAATTTCCAGTGCAGCAGTTTCAAGGATTATTTACTCTCTTCCAGTGGTTTGTGCCCAGTGAAAATCTGGTTAATGTCTGTGGGTCACATTTCCTAGAAGAGCAGCCCCTGAAGAGCGCTACTGCCTGCCCTGTTCCCACGTACGTATTTTTCCTTAAACTAGTTTGTCATCCCAATTTGTAAGCGGGGAAGGTAAGGAAATTTGAATTATAATTTATAATTTGGTTGCTTAAATTTTAGTTTGATCATAATTTAAATGATGATTTACATGAACATTTGAATTCCATGATGAAACTGCTCCAGAAACGGGGGTTGGGGGTTAAGTCATGGTTATAACGAGCCTTTTGGATCACTTAGCAAGTAGCGAACGTGTCATGTAGTCTCTCATTAAATTCTCACAGTCACTCCAAGACACAGATTCCCAAACTTTCTCAGTTTGTAGTGCCTTAAGTATCTCAGTAAATTTCCCCAGTGGCCCTAGAACAAAAGAAATATTGAACCATTTTCGGTACTTAGGTCCAGCCAACCCCAAAGCTGCAGTACTGTGGGATACCTTTCAAGACAATCTATCAAGAGCTCAGGCTATGTAAGATAGAAATCTCCAAGATTCATGAAAATATAAAGCGTCCATGGGAGTCTTCGTGAATTTGCTGTGACATCCTCAGGTGCCATGGCACATAATTTGGGAACCATGGCCTCCTCTTGATATCTCAGTTTCACAGATGGGAACACTAAGTTTGGGGGAGTTTAGGTACTTAGCCAAGATTCCACAGATGCTAAGAAGTGGTGGAGAAGGGGTCAAACCTGAGACGGTAGATTCCAGAAGGACGCTTTCAGTCTCTCTGCTTGTCACCACCCCTCAGGCTTCTTACTGTGGGGAGAATGTTAGGGTTCCAAAGCCTGAAGGGCGTAAGGAGAAAGAAGAATTTGGGGTGGACAACAAGGACATATAAGGCAAAAGGGTGCTCTAGAGCCAATTTATTTTCCTTTTATCATTCATTCCTTCATTCATTCATCCATTCATTCCAAAAACACAGCTTGCTGGTCGATGGGCTGTGTCCCACGAAGCTTACAGTTCAGGGGGACGGAGAGATTTGAGGAGTGACAAGAGCTGTGCTGGGGGGTTCTCAGGATGTGGGGCACAGGACAGGGGGTCTGTGCCAGCATGGGGGCAGGGGCGAGCAGAGGGGCTGGCAGAGTTACGAGCAGCAAGGACAGACCCTTCAGTGGTACAGAGGAGCCAGAAAAGCACAGACCAGCTTCTGGAAACTGGCAGAGCCCTGCCAAGGCTCGGCTGACTCCGTTCCCAAATGGCCCAGCCCGGCTGACTCATTCACATGGTCTCACCTTCCCCAGGCTGTTAGGCTCACACATTTATTAAGTGCAAATGTGCGAGATACGCCGTCTCTAGCATGGAGGCGCTTCCTTTTGTTTCACGGGGGTGAAACTCACCCTTGGCTCCATGTGAACATTAAAAATAGAAACTCGGTGCCTTAGCAGCATTGACTTCCATTTGCGTGTGTGTGTTTTTCCTTTTTAAAGCCAGTAAGTCATGTACAGCTCCACCCTTTGATCAAATGATGCATGACTTCTCCTGGTTGCTGGGTCCTCCTTTCCTCGGAGGAGGCCATATTTTACAAACGCAGCAATTCAACAAGTCTTTCCTGAGCCCCTGTGTGTGCGGGGACTCAGGAACCGTCGTTTCCCACCCAAGGCTGAGTCTGGTGGAGGGAGCTGAGGGGACCTCAGTGCAGGGTCTGTGACCGGGATTGGGGTGTGGGCTTAGGCAGAGCCTTTAGGGGAAAAATGGGACTAGGGAGCAGCAGAGTGAAGGATCCGGCCAGGAGGACACCACGTGCCAGGCTGGAGGCCTCAGGTAAGCGGCCATCAAGCAGCCCGGGGCCTCTGGGTCCTGGAACAGCAGTAGCTGGGAATGGCTGGGCTGGAGGAGGCCAGCGAGGGGGCCTTTGCAGAGGCGACTCAGGCAGGCAGGATCCGAGCATCAATAGGTGGGGCTACCTGACTGGGAGACCGGTGTTTTCTTGAAGCCACTGAAGGATTTGAAGCAGGGGAGAGTGGTAACCTCAGTGATTTGGCCCATCAACAAAGTCACAGGTGCGCAGTCAGACCTTGGACACATTGGGCCGTTTAAAATAAACGTTTGCAGCCCTTACTAGTTCCCATCGTCATTCAACAAACACTGGTTGAGCGGTGATTGTGCGCCAGGCACCACGCTGGGGGCCTCCGAGGGGACTTTCTTCCTGGTCAGGAGGCCACCCAGGCCACTAACGCCAATCAGAAGAGCCCCACTGTCCCCTCTGTGTCCTGCTCTCCCACTACCCCTCCTTCCACCTCATTTCAAAGCAGGAGGAAACCAAAGCACACCGCCTCAGGGTGCTGTGACTTTGATGAAATCCCTTGACTTTTGTCCAAACTGAAGAGAGCTTCTGTTTACTTTCATTGACAGGGAAGGTCCCTGAGACACCATCTCACCAAGACAACATGTCCCTGTCTTGTGGCTGTCTGCTGAGTGTCTTTTAAAGCATCTAACAGGGCATAAA
Organism: Hipposideros armiger; assembly: GCF_001890085.2. Taxonomy (NCBI): domain Eukaryota; kingdom Metazoa; phylum Chordata; class Mammalia; order Chiroptera; family Hipposideridae; genus Hipposideros; species Hipposideros armiger. The sequence continues at coordinate 5,284,139 of NW_017731367.1, read as the reverse complement.
AATGTTTTTTTCTTTTTCCTAGGAAGGGAACAAAGTGGTTTCTTCACCCTGCCAAACCTGGGCAGAGTCCTGCTCTCCCCTCTGACGCAACATGTTCATTCACAGGCTCTGCTGAGATAGATGTGTGTGT
>NW_017731367.1:5278999-5283839 GCF_001890085.2 Hipposideros armiger | reverse complement strand
GAGAGAGGGAGAGAGGGAGAGAGGGAGAGAAAGTTCTAGAAGCCCAAGGACCTCTTGTTTGCTCTGTGCTGAGGTGGACATCTGCATGGGGCACCCTCTCCACCCTTCACCCAGCTTCTGTGATCCAGGGGCTGATCTCCATGACCTCCACCAACAGGACCCCTTACCCTCTGCCTTTTGGTAGGGTTTGGGCCAATGTGGCCCACATGCAGGAAACCAAAAGATGAGAAAAAAGCGAGGGCGGAGCATGTACATGGACTCTGGGCACCAGCTATCTCTGGTTTGGCTGCATCCGTTCACCAAAGATCACAGCTCCACTCACAGTTGTCTCCAAGCCTCTGGGGTTCTGGTGACCACTTCCCCCGGCCCCTTTGGGCCTGCAGTGGTAATGGCTCCTGGAGTCTGCTGTTGGTTGCTCCAAATTACCCTGTGGGAAGTGCCCTTGACGAGCTGGTTTTGGCCTGCAGGCAGGCGGGGGCTGAACTGCGCGGACACAGAGGGTGCTGCTAAATCCTATCCTCCTGCCCACGGATGATTTTGCAAAGAGGGTCTTTTTTTCTCCGTAGTGGAAGGAGGGCTGAGGTTTGAACGCTGGCAAACCCGAAGCAGGGAAGTCAGCCAGCCATGCACATGGCTGCCCTGAGAATTACAAGAGGTGCCTTTCACTTTTAAAAGTGAAAGTATAATTTACATACAGTAAGGTAAACCCATGTTAGTGCACAGTTCTGATCATTTTTCCTAGCTTTACTGAGACATAACTGACATACAACATTGTGTACATTTAAGGTTCATAGCATGTCGATTTGATACGTGTATAGATTGCAAAACGAGTCGCACTGTAGCCTTCGCCAGCACCTCCAACACGCCACATAATGACTATTTTTTTGTGTGTGTGGTGAGAGCACTGAAGATCTATTCTCCTGGCAACTTTCAAATATAGGATGCAGTTCTGATAATTCTGACAAACAGGCCTACCCACGTAGCCACCACCACAATGAAGATACAGACCAGTTCCGTCACCCATCAGATTTCCCCACGACCATTTGAAATCAACCACTCCATCCATTCCCAGCTTCTGACAACCACTGGTTTTTTTGGTCTGATCCTGTATTTTTTCTATTCCAGAGGGTCATAAAAATGGAATCATATTGAATGCAACTTTTTGAGTCTGGATTCTTTCATTTAACAAAATGCATTTGAGGTTCATCCACGTTGTTATGTAATAAGAGTTCATTTAAAAAAATAAACTTTACCCACGAGAACAGTTTCAGATTTACAGAAAAATTACACATATAGAGTGGAGAGTTCCCATATACCCCACACCTAGTTTCCTAGACTATTAACATCTTCCAACAAATGCAACTACGGTGCATTTGTTACAATGAATAAACCGATATTGGCACATTATTATTAACTAAAGTCTATACTTTTGTCAATTTGCTAATGTCCTTTTCCTGTTCCAGGATACCACCCAGGTACTCTATGACATCTAATTATCATGTTTCCTTAGGCTTCTCTTGTCTGCAACAGTTTCTTACACATTGCTGGGTTCTGATGACCTCGACAGTTTGAGGAGTACTGGTTAGGTGTTTTTGAAAGATGTCGTCCTATTGGAATTCGCCTATGTTATCGTTATAAGACTGGGATTGTGGGTTATTGAAAGGAAGACCACAAAAGTAGAAGGCCCATTTTCATCGCATCCTATCAAGGATACATACCATCCACGTGATTCATGGCTGCTGACAACCTCGATCGCCCCGCTGAGATAGCCTCTGTCAGGCCTCTCCACTGCAGAGTTCTTCTTTCTGCGTACATTCCTTCCTTTGGATGAGCAGCCCACACTGCAGGAGTGGTGAGTTATGTCCACCTCCTTGAGGGCAGGATAGCTACATAAATTATTGGAAGTTATTCTACCTGGGAGATTTGTCTCTCTCTTCTAGCCCACTTGTTAACTGTCCAATTTATGTCATTATGAATCATGGGTATTTATTTTATACTTTGGGTCATAATACAATGCCACTTTTTTCCCCCCCACAAATTGTTCCAGTGTTGGCTGTTGGGAGCTCTCTCTGTTGGTTCCTGGGTTCTTTTGACACACTCCCATCAGTGTGGATTTTCCCCTTCATTTTTGAGTACTTCCTTATTTCTGACACTATTAGACACTCCAGGCTTACCGTGTGTATTTCCTGCCCAGCCCTAGAATCAGCCATTTCTCTAAGGAGTCCTGGTTCTTTTCATTGGAAAAGGGTACTATGAACTAAAATCTGAGTGTGAGATGTGCTCNCCAGCCAGTTTTGGAGGGCAGATTTCCAGCCAGTTCTGTGGGTGTGGCCCCATGGCAACTGCTCTGCTCTGCAGTAAGGCCCCCAATCTTCCCAGTCCTGGGGGGCGCGGGGGGGCCGGGAGGCTTCCTTGAGCGCTCTGTCGCTGCCTTAGGGCGAGAGCGTGGCAGCTGTGTCTGCAAGTCCCGTATTCCTGAGAGGCCTTTCTGCTCCTTACCAGCCAATCCCTTGTTGCTCCAATCCTCCATTTTACTTAATTCTTGAGACTACACTTTCCCTGTCTCAGTTACTGTGTGGTTTCTGTCTGCTGATTGGGCCGTAACTGATGTAAGACTGTCATCTTTTGAGGAGAAAAAGAATATGAGTTTGAAAAATGTAAAACTCAGCGCCACCTGGATTAGGCCGCAGGCTGCTCGCACTGTTGCAACTGGAAACAGCCTTCATCGGTTTATGCATTTGATTCCTGGGTCTTTGTTCTGCCCCCATCGCGAGAACAGCTTCACAAAATCCTATTTAAAGGCCATCCGCAGGATCCATTTGCTTCGGGGTTGATCAGCCTGAAGCAGAAGATACCTCCATTTCAGGAAGACGCTGTGAGCCAGATGGGTCGAGTGCTTGCCAGCCTGAGCTGGGGCAAGCTGGAAACCATCTGGGCCCCAGCACAACCCAAAACGGGGACCGGGAGGATGCGTGCATGTTTGTGAATTCCTTGCGTCTCATTTTCTGACCTCAAACTGTAATCTTAAATGAAGGAAAAAAACCCCAGGACTTCAAAGGAAAATTGCTTTTTAATTTCTTAGTGGAGTGGAAGTTGAGAGCAAAGCCCACACAGCTGTCCCGGATATAGATTTGGAAAATCATTTTACTCGTGATACGAGGCCCTGAAACCAAAGCGATCGGAACCCGCCAAGGCTGGGATCTCCCCTCTCTGGGGCAGCCAGACCGGCACAACGGTCTGATTTTGATTTCTGGGAGATGTTTTTCTCTCCATGAGGCTGGCTTTACTTTCTCTCCCATCTGCTAAATAAAATACTATCTGGGTCACTATTTTTTTTTTTTAAAGGGAACTGTGTTTCCTTTTGAATTCATGGGCCTGAAACACCCCAAGCCGTTCCTATAGCCTCCCGATCCGCTGACAGCCCCCTTCCACATCTGCATGTGTGGCCAGCAGCCAGAAAACACTGACGTGGGTGCTACGTGAATTCACAAAGCCAGGTGGACAGAACACGTGTAACTGGGAACTAACTGAAACGGAAGGCGACGGCAGCCTCCCAGGTGAAGGCCCGAAGACTGCACATCATGTGCTTTTCTGCGGCGTTGTCATCCTTCCAGCGGCGTCTGGGGTTTTCTGGGAAGAGGGTGCGGTGTGTAAGGAGGAAAATATGAAAGTCCCCCTCAGTGAGCTCACTGTGTCGACTTGGGGAGCTGCCTCCCTGCCTGGGCCGTCTCTGCACTGGCAATGACAGGGGTTAGGATTCCTTCGAGCTAAGGGATGGTATTACCTGATGTTTCCTCTAAATTCCTTGTAAAGAACTCCACCCTGGAAAGACTGTGGCAGCACCAAGCCGTGGGTTCCTCTTGCCAAGGGTGTGCTGTGTAAAACACCGTGTTCACCTCCTCTGGTATTAGAGGAAAGATGATCTAGTTTTTAAAGGACATCCCACTGTTGCAAATTCCACAAGATGGTCTGAAAGAAAAGAAAAGGTGAGGTGCGCAACCCAAGCTCTGGGTGTTACGTTGGCAGAAAGCCCCAAGCAGGTCACGGTCGGGGAAAGAGGGAAGGTGGCACTCAGACATGAGTCCAGCATGGGCTGTGGGGGGGACAGAAGAGAACATGGCCGTTCCCACGTGGTCAAGCACAGTTCACTTGGGGTTCAGAGAATTTGCCAGGAGACCCTACTGTGCCTCCTTTCTCTGAGGCTAAGTGGACATCTTGGAAGTGTACCGAACTTCTTAGGAGATGCAGAGGCCCCAGTCCCTGGGAAACCCCTCACTATCTAGCCAGATCCTGCTATTAAATGAATAAATAAATAAATAAAATAACAGGTTACCCAACAAAGTGGCTGGGGAGACTTGTCTCCTAATTCTCGGTCACATGGGAGAGCCTGCGCCTCCACCGACTTCCTCACCATATTCTCACCCCCTTTTGTCTGCATCTGTTACAGCTTTCTGTAAAGTTCTAGATCCTCATGCATGGGAAACAGCGTGGCACCAGGAGACGGCTGGTCTTGTGGGGGTGGCTCGCTTCATCACAATGGAGCATTGAGCACGTGCAGGCTGTGTGACCAAGGGACCCACTGCCTTCTTGAATCTTAGCTGTGTTGTTTGTAAAATGGAGATGGTACTAACTTCCTTTAGAGTGTTGTGAATATTCAATGAAGCAATGCTTATGGGGTGCATGGATGACCTTGAAAACCTGCTTTACCGCGTATAACGATGCTTGAACACTTATCGATTGACGTCAACCTTGTTTATTGAGCATTCTCAATGGATCTATTCACCCATGGGGCACACAGCAGTGGAAAAGGAGGACCCTCAAAGTCCTTACACTCTGATGA
>NW_017731367.1:5262205-5269729 GCF_001890085.2 Hipposideros armiger | reverse complement strand
CTGAAGCAGGGTTGCCTTCAGACTGTCGCCCCCAGTCATCTACGTGTGGGATTGTGCTTCCCGTCCTTGGAACACCAGGTACTGCTGGAGCACGGGCCCTGAATCCTGGCGGGAACTGACTTCTTCCTGGGACACAGAGTTCACGGATTCAGATGCTGTGAGGACAGCATGTTCGTTTTGGACCAGCCATGTCAGTGGATCAACAGGCAAGTCGGGAGGGATAATTGACGCGTGTCATCAGCAGCCAGGGTGGCGCCCAGGGGAGAAGACTCTCTGGAGCTCACAGGATCTGCCGGACCATCTCCTGCTGCTTTGGAGCCAGTGATGTCAGTAAAGGCAATTGCAGCGACTGTGGACTGACAGTGGCAAGGGAGCCAAGTGCTCACACCCTTTGGGGTGAAGGTCTAGGTCATCTGTCCAGGCAAGCAACCTAGACCAGCTGAAGTGAGGGGGATCTGGAAAGGATGGTGAAAGCCGGGGGGGATGAAGGTCTGTGGATCAGCTGCAGCAATGGGGCTGTACTTTGTTTCATGAATGTGTATAACATTTGAAGACTTCATCTTGCTTGGGTTGGAAATAATGTAGGGCAGGAGTGGATCTGAGATGTGCAAAGGGTCCCTGTATGAGATGCCTCTGGGCCCCTCCTACACCCTCTCAGCCTCACCTATTAGATTCCAGCTGTGACTGTGGTGGGAGGCTGGGGGCGGGGCTTCCACTCATTTCGCAGACATCTTTGGTTTCAAGCATGAGCTGAGGTCCTCCCTTTCTGCCTTGGAGCTCCTCCGGAGCTGTGGATGTGGCTGGTCCCACGTCGCCCACATATAAGGGTAGCCTGGGAGGGTGAAGGTGGCAATGGCCCTGGGGTCACCCCGTGTCGCATGGGGCTGATAAATAAATGCTTCCCATTGACCTTGAGGGTCCACTTCTCAGAGGCATTCTGCATGCTAAGGTCCTGGATGGGCCTGAGCAGCAGTTGCCCACAGCAGCGACCCTGACAATGAACCTCCTGTGAAGTTTGCTTTTTCTCCTTCCTTCGCTCTTCCCGATACTTCACTCCTATTCTCTGAGATCACAGCTCAAATAAAAGCTCTGCACACAAGTTCTTTGGGTTGAACTCAGTTCTCAGGGCAGTGAGCTGGAGAGGGAGCTAGGCTTGGCACTGTTTCCCAGAAGTGGGCTGACAGCTCAAATAACCCAACTGCATCACGGGTCAGGTAGGACAGTAGCAGTGAGGCAGCCAAGGCTGCAGTGTCTTGGGCTAACAGGACCCGGCGCTGCGACAGCTGCCTCTGGGGCTGCTTGCTCACTTTTATCCCATGTGCCTTCCTGGCTTCGTCTTAGACCCCATCTGTCTCCGGAGCTCTAGCCGGGCTCTGGCTCATCCATTCAGGCACATCTATGGCCCACACCGAGTGTGCTTTCTTCCAAACCCCTCTCTCCCTACGAGTCTCCGTCGCTGTGGATGCTCTCACACTGTCTCGGCCCTGTGATGCTGGGAGACTCCGTCATCACTTCTCTTATTTCCCCACAATCAATTTTCAATTCCACTCCTTCTAAGTGGAATTACCTCTCCCTTTAGTTCCACTTGCATTTGTCCCAGCGCTGACCTTCCTCATCTTTCTTGGGGTTCAGCAATTATTTCAGAACTAGAATTCCTCCTTGTAGGATCCACCCTGTCACTCTCTTCACAACACTGTTATTACCAACATTTTTGTTCTAAAACCTCTCAGTTATACATTCAACAAATATTTATTGACTTCCCATCTTTCAGCAGCTGTGAGAAGAGACAAAATCTATGCTCCTTGGCTTAGTTTTCCAGAATGTTCACAAACTCACCCACATTTTTTTCTTTGGCGTCATTTCCAAATGTCACGTTGTGCTTCGCAGCTCCACAGAGCTGCACGGCATCAACTGGGCCTTGTCAGTCCAACCTTTCATTCACATTGTTAAACTCACAGGGGGAGAGGAAGATGTTTTCTGAACCCGTGCTATTCTCAGACAAATAAAGGGCTTCAATGACATCCAAACTTGACAGCGATGAGAAGAACTACCTTTGGCTAAGATGGAGGGTCATGGCTTAAGCAAGAGGATCTGGAGAGGGAAGTTGGGTGAGCTGTCCTCGCCCCGCTAGAGCAGTTTGTCTGACGTTGGCGCTGAGGCAGGCAGGCAGGCTCCCTCAGCCTGTCGGCTCTGGGCTCTTAAAACCCTAAAGCAAGGAGTCAGTCCGGAAGGCTTGCATCTTAATTCTCTCTGTTTGTCTCCTTCTGTAGGGTTTGGACCCTGGGCCACCTGTGGTCTGTCCCACCATCTATCTTGCTCCACCATCTTGTCGGCTCTCCCAGTGTCCAGACTCGGGCTATCCCGAGTCCTGGCTGCACTCTGCACTTGGATGGGACTGTGGTCCTCTCCGCACGCTTCCTGAGTGCCAGGGCACACAACTTACTCTTCTCGTTCTTGATCTTCTCAACTTATGTGATGATAGCCGGGATAAGCCCGCCCTATCATGGGGCCAGAAACGACAGCCTGGGGCCAAACAGGAAATCGTTTGGCACTAGTGCGGGGGAAGCATGTCCTGGCCGAGACAGTGTGTGCGGAGTAAGAGTTGTGGGGGCCTGGGGGCTGGTGGGACAGCAGCTTCCAGGATAACACAGCTACGTGACACGAGTGAAGAGCCAAGTGTCAAGGCTGGAGGAGACTCAAGGGCAGATCACATGACCAAGGTCAGAGCTGGAAGCAACTGGGACCTTGGCCAGATAGTCTATGATACTTGATTGTCAAATGATCTAGGTGTTACCTATGAGACTGGCATTGTGGAGGCAGACAGAGCAACCAGCAGGGGCCAGAGGCTTGAGTTTTATTGTGACCTTGTTAGGAATAAGTCAAGAAACTGCCCTCCCCCAAGCACGAGGTAACATCTGAGTCCTGTAGTCAGCAGTTGTTTGGCCACCTAAGGACCTTTGGGGTTTCCTTTGGGGACACCGCTTCTTCCACAGAGGGCTCGGTTCGCCCCTTGTGCACCCCTAGACCACCCTGTCAATTGTGTCTTACTCCCTGGATGCTCGGGACCTCCGTGTTCCCCTCCTAAGCCTGATTTTTAGCTAGTTTCCAATTCTGTGAGTCACCCCATATTTGTCTGATCAATGTCTTTTTGGATAGAAGTAGTTAGCCAATATCTGTCGCTTATAACCAAAGAATCCAAAACGATGCAGACCTTTCCTGCCTCCGATCTGCTGTGATTTCAGCCATCAGGACGTCGTGAGCTGGGAGGGGAGGCTGTGCCACATACAGGGTCTTCGCCTGGGAGTTGCTTCTGGAGGTGGAGGCCCGACTAGTCTGCATCCTGCCTTCCCGCGTGTCCCATCCCAAGCCATACCCAGGTGTCAGCTGCCACTAGTCACACTCCTGCTGCAGTGGCTTTTTTAGAGAAGGCTGTAGTCTTCAGCAGTGGTTCAGGTGCTCTAAATTCAATGGTGTCACCCCTGGGGCTACCTGGGGAGAGAAGCTGGGGGCTGATATATTTTCTTCATAAAATTTCATTGGAATAATCGCATTTCTTTGCTAATAACAAAGTTTAAAAGTCACTGTTTTGACAGACTCAACTCTTGAGAGTTTTCCCAGATGGAAACTCACTGAAAGTCTGGTTCTACTTTGTCATGATCACGGGCTGCCCCAGCTGATGACTCTCCACTGGCAGATGCATTTAGGCATGGAAGCAATTTTCTGAAGAATCTGAGATAAAAGCCCAATTATACTGAGTCTGTGCCACCATGTGCTTAAGCGTGACTCAACCAATGGGTAACGTTAATGGAGTTAAAATGTGTGCAAGGCGATTGCCAAGGGAGCCAATGAAAAGAAGTCACTTCTGGAAGGACACTCAGAGGAGTCCTGTACCCTAAGGCTTCTGGGTGCTGGGTTTGAGTTGGGGCAGCTCACACAGGCTCAGGGTGCCTTCCCTATCTACCATGGGCTGTCCTTGTCACTGGCTGCGGTCTTAGCCTGAGTTCCTGTCCTTTAAATTTTCATATATATATATATATATATATATATATATATATATATATGTTATTTTATTTTATTTTTTTCAATTATAATTGATATACAATATTATATTAGTTTCAGGTGTATACCCGTGATTAGACAGTTCTATAACTTATGAAGCAATCACCCAATAAATCCAACACCCATCTGATACCATACATAGTTATTACAATACTACTGACTGTATTCCCCATGCTGTACTCTACAACCCCATGACTATTTTGTAACTACAAATTTGTACCTCTTAATCCCCTCCCTCCTTCATCCATTCCCCCAACATCCCTCAACACAGCAACCATCAAAATGCTCTCTGTGTCTAGGAGCTCGTTTCTGTTTTGCCTTTTTTGTTTATCCTGTTCTCTCGATTCCACATATGAGTGAGATCATGTGGCATCTGTCTGTCTTGGCCTGGCTTACTCCACTGAGCACAGCACCCTTCAGGTCCATCCGTGCTGCTGCAGACGGGTCCTTTGAATATTCTGAGGGGATAATGAGAAGCACGGAACGTACCTCGGTGCAGCAAAGAATAAAGGCAGGTCACTTTGAAGAATACTTGTGTCATTGTTTGAGTGGCGAGATGAACGAATCTTTTTTTTTTTTCATGGAACACCGTATTTACTTGAAAGAAAAACTGACAAATTATGGTTATTTAGACTTAGGTATTAGACTTAGGTGCTGCCGAAAAATGAATGAAGTGAGCCTGTCACTTCAGGGGAAATGACAGTAGTTGTAACCAGTGATACCATTCAAACTTTCAGGCAAACATTAGAATCGTGTGCAATGGCCATTAACTCAAGTGGTGCCCTCGAGCCCGGGGTCTTTGTCGACTGGCACATTTCCTTGTAGAACGTATTGTCAACTTCTGAATTTTCCATGGTTTTAAACAAATAGATATCATTGTATTATTAATGTCTGAATGCATTTTTTAAAACTGCAATTTACATATGCAATATTTTCTTCTCCTACCCTATAAGTCTAATTACATCTGTTTCCTGGGTTTTGTGAATGCTGATAATAATTCCACTGGAGGGCAGAGAGTGAGGGGACAGTGGCTGTCATAGTCATCTTGAGGGTGAGACTGTTGTCACTTACCAAGGTGACACTGTTACCAATCCAAGTGGAGTCTGATTACCCATATGGAATACTCTAGATGGGCGCAGTGACCCGTGGAGAGATGAGGGATTTCTTAAACAGGGCTTGAGTGAGGTCTTGTGAAAGTCCCTTGTCGAGGCAGAACCGCCAGAAAGGAAGCGAGGGCAGCAGTGTGGGGCAGGAGAGGGCGCAGGAGCGAGCACGTGGTCTTGGCCGGCGCCCAGCTTCTGCCTGGTCCCTCGGGCATGAATCGCACCACAGAGCCGGTCCCGCTTTGGGGCAGGGTTTTGGCCTTTTGTGCTACTCAGGGCTTGACCTCTGATCGCTTTGTGTGTATGTGTGACCTTCTCGGCTAGGAAGCTGTTGCTGTCCCAAGGGTACTTCTCTGGAAAAGGGCAGCTGTGAGTCCTCAGCAGCCAACACTCCCAGTAGCTGAAGGCTGGTGCGCTAGCCCAGACATCTGGCCAGGGCACAGGGAGGGGCCACTACAAGGCTCCACGAGACCCTGTTTGCTCTGAATCAAAGTCCCCAAGCTCATGTGCCTGGATGACTGGGGTGACCCATGGCACGCTGGGCCACCACGCGCCTTCTTCCTGGGGGAATTCCAGCACAGAATCTTTGAGGCCCTGGCAGAGATTCGAGAATGAGTTGGACTTTGAGCTTTGTCATGAGACCAGCCCTTGGGATCCTGAGTTCTTTTGGAGCCTTGAACTTCAGAGACATCCTGGACTAGCTGGTATGCATATGCGTGTGCATGTGTGTGCCTGCATGTACCATGCACAGGACATGCAAATAGATAGCTTTAGTTAATTCCAAAAATCCACTCGACTGTCTGGAGCTATTTTGTTCTGTTTTGCTCTACACCCAGCTGGCCTTTGTTGTAGAACGCAATTATTGGTTTTCATATTGATGCCTAGTGGATGGATGCACAGGAAGGACTGTTAAGGCTAGCAGCAGAACCAGAGGCTAACAGGGACTGGCGTGGGACAACTCCCCTAACGGAATCCTCTAGCGTAAGGCGATTTAGAAGGGGGAAGCTTTGGGTGCGGGCCTTTTGCTTGGCTATCTGAGCCTGGGAAAGCACGTCTCGGGGGTGTGCGGTGACGTCAGCGGGTGTGCACACGCGGAGACCCATCCCGTGGTTGCCTTGTTTCCTGACAGGTAGGTTGAGGGCGCCCTCCACTCATCTGGACTGTACTCATCTGGGCAGAGGCTTTTAAAATGGAACTTGCATTGACCTCACACCATCCTGCAGCATGCTGAGTTTTAGGGAAACTGAGGAAGCATAGGAAATGGTAACTCCAAGAGCAATTTGTTCCCTAATCAAAACCCAGGTCCCTGAAGAGGCTGCAGGCGTTTCCGCTTTGAGAGCAATAATACTGGGATATTATTGTTTTGGTGGAAGCTCCCTGACCATGAATGAACTTTGCCTGTGAGGCTACCCCTATGCCAGGATTTTTATTGTCTGGAGAGTAGCTGCGCATAGATGTTGTATCAATAGTTACTCAGGCCAATCAGTTTTTCATGAGACAAAAATGCTGTGATAATCATCTTCTGTCTCTGTGGTCTGTTATTTTTTTTACTCAATAAGATAAAAAATATTTTCTCCATGAACAAAACAGTCATTTCCCCAAGTGCATTATCAAGAAAAAGTGCTCCATCTGCAGTTGCTTTTCCTCCCTTTGGTCAGAGAACCACCTGTGTCCCTAACTCAAGGGGCTGTGTCCGCGTGATTCAGCCACACGTGCTGGGGCAAAGCGTGGCTTTTAGTAGGGATGTTTTGTTAAGAGAGGATGGCAAGCTCCCAACATGCCAGCTTCATTACTAAAGAGAAAACGTTGCCTATCTTCTAAAAGAAACAATATACATTTTACTAGATACCAACCCTTGGCTGAATATACCAACTGAATAAAATTAGAAAAGTCAATCTTCACAGCTAACATTTACAAGCACTGTGCTGAGCACTTTACTTGGGTTGATTCAATTAGTCATAAAATCCCAATGAGTTAGGCACTCTGGTTATTCTCATTTTCAAGATGGAGAATTGAGGCTCAGGGGGTCACCCAAGTAGGAAGCAGCAGAGCCGGGATTTGAACTCAGGCAGGATGAGTCCAATGCCCGCCCTGGCATTAGAGCCTGGGCACTGGCCCCTTTGGGAGGGGAAGGGGGCAGCGCCTGATTCTCCAGCCAGGTGGACCGTCTCTCAAGGGACACAGCTTCACAGAACAGAGCCCAGGAGGAAGAACAAAGTCACACTCTTCTCCTCCACAGGCGTGGCAGAGGAATGGCACTGCCCACAAGATGGGTCCCTTCTCCTTCTGAACAGAGGCTGGGGCATTCCGGTGGGGAAGGGTGGAGTTGTCACTCCCCACCTCATAGGAGGCCTGGTTGAGA
>NW_017731367.1:5255775-5259950 GCF_001890085.2 Hipposideros armiger | reverse complement strand
ATGACTGAAATTTAACTTATCAAGTTAGCAAATGGCCCTTCAGCAATCCCTCCCCATGTTTCCATTTTTTTGGTACTACCAATCCGGAACAATCCAGAACAATCCAGAGCAATCCAGAGCAATTTGGCTTTGCTCCTGAGAAGCCCCTGCGTGGGAGAAAATAGGACATTAATTAAGTGACTGCCATGTTTACTCTGTTCAGCTGCAAAATTCACTCCCAGTTCTACTCCATAGCTGGTGTGTTGGTCAGTCTTATCTACAAGAGGGTCATGCAATGAGCACCACCACAGAGTAGACTCTAAGTAATCTTAAGGCCAGAAATAGAAAATGTCCCAAGTTTTAATAACGTGAGCCTTCCTCAATTACTAAATTTCCTTGGAGAAATGATAGCCTTAACTACAAATCCTCCCTCCTTCCTGGGAAATGAAATGTCCTAAAATGAAATGCACCCTCCCTGTAATCTCAGAGAAATTCAGGTCCGTTCCCAAATCACCTTTCCCTGATTTTCCTTTTCTGTCCAGCCCCAGGCAGGTGGCCAGAGCATTGCCCCATCTCTCTGTGCAGTGTGTGGCTCGTCCTCAGACCAGAAGTTTCCAAGCCAGCGGCACGGAGAGAGGAGGGCTACAGATGGCATGGCTCGGCGTTGAGTCATTCTTTGTGTAATGCCGTCTCTGGGATACCATATTTTCCAAGGTCCCGAACCCTGCAGAGTAATATCAATCATGTTGCTTAACACATATTTATTGAAAATTAATTTTGATAAGCATCTGCCTTCTATGTTTGCCAAGTGATACATTTTCATAATTCTCTTCTATTTTGAAAAGCAGTTGATTCATCCAAAGCAGACATCCAAATGTGAGATATCTGAGCTAAGATTCTCTTAGTGTTGTAAAATCTTTGTGGTTCAAACCAGCTCTGGTTTCTCCTGCTTTAACTCTGTCACAGAGTAGCCCCAGGCTGTGCTTGCAGATTCCACAGACCTGCAATCGATAACGAAGCTTTCTGAAGGCATCTACTTTTCTGAACGTGGAAGAAAGGAGAGAGTTTTACTGCACCCCTTAGAAGAAAAATATCAGCAAATATTTCCCTGGGATATCTCTGTAATTTAACAAAGGGCCACATTCTCCTTTTCTTACAGGTCCTCCAAATACACACACACACACACACACACACACACACACACACACACACACACACACACAGCATTCCAGATATGTGGTCCCAGACTCTTCCCCCAACACTGGGTCTAAATCCTGCCTGCGTTCAGCCTCACTCAGAAAGAAAACCTTGTCATGTGTTAGGTCCTTGACCAACAAGTAGAATCACATTGGTGAGGGTTAGGTTCTAACGACCTCACAAAGATTCGTAAACATGGTATGTCACATCTGTGTGCCTCACTGACCACTTCAGTGGACACGGTTTTCTCCCAGGGGGTTCATTCCCTTACTGCTCTAAGATCGGATGAAGCAGTCAGTGGTGGAAAGGGCCATGCAGCTTGAAAAACGTGTGTCATTCAACATGTGCACCCCACTCAGAGCAGTGAGATGCTCATGCTTTGATATTAGGATTGAGATGTCTCACTGAGGATGGAGACCGGCTGGGGGACCACAGCCCCACTTCACCCTCAGGGGCACAGATATCATTATGCTGTCAAGTGGAGAAGCAGGCAGGCTCACTCAATTGTTTCTTCATCTCCCTGTTTCCATATTATTGCAACGGCTTGATTCAAATGCATAGACGATTCGGCTCTGCCATCTTTTACTCAACTCAGGTCACTGGGGGGCCTCTGTTTATTTTGCCACAAATAGAAAGTGCGTATTTAAGGAAAGTATTTTCACCATATGAAGTCTCTGATGTAAATATCCAATAAAAATGCCTGATTAAAAAGAAAACAGGGCATCTGGTATTTTCAAAGATCTCAATGAATTGCTGGATTGAACTGTAGAGAAATGCACTCACAGTACATGGGGATAATATTTGCAGGCTGCACAGGAGCTAATTTTTATCCCGAGGGATTGTGCCGCTGAGGAAAGGACCTCCTGATTCAGCCAGTTTTCCACACTAATTGAAATTGAATCTGGATATCAAAAATAGAGGCAAGTTACCTCAAAAGCGTAAGAGCAGGCCATAGTTGCTATTTGTGGCCTAAATGGGATGGGGTGAGTGTAAATAATATCATCAGTAGAGAAAAAAGAGATATTTGACTAGAGACATTGAGTTTTGGGAGCTTTCAGGTATAATTCTGTTTCAGAGGAACAAGCCAGAATACAAAATAAATTCAGAGTCCAGACAAGCTATAAAATGTATATCAAATATAGCATTTACCTAAGAGCAACAAAACCCAGGATAGTGACTACAGGTAAGGGAGTATACCTTCAGCTCTTTTATATCTTGTTTCTATTACGGATAGATTATTTCTCCTTATACTTTCAAGATTGCCATTGATGAAATATGGGAAAGCTATTGGGGGTTATTATTTTCTAACTTGACGCTTATTGAACTTATTTGTTCATTTTAATTCATTTTCAGTTCTCGTCTTACTTTGTAGGAGTTCTACCATAACATCTATAAATAATGGAACTGTTTATACTCCATTCTAATAGTCACATCGCCTGTTCATTTACTTTTTTATGTGAGTGACTAGAACACAATGTGACATTAATTAGTGATGATAGGTGGCCATTTTGACTTATTCCTGACTGTAGGATGGCCTCTGTCTTCTAAGCCCACCTACAGCTTTGGGAAGTTTTCAGCATGCTGACAGCTGCCCACCTGAAGCAACTAGGCCCCTCTTTTCCTCTTCAGAGGTTTTTCCACCTGCTCTGGGAGTTCGCTTGGCTGTGTGCAGATCTGGTCCTGAAGGGTGGCAGGGAAGGGGATCACTGGGGATACCCATGAACAAATGGGGGTTAGGAATGGGTAAATAAGTGCCTGCTCCTTCTCAGTTTCTGCTGGGGCAAGTCTGAGGAGGCCATCCACTTGTACGGTCTGCCTTCCTCTTCTGTGAACTGCAAGCCTTTCATTTCTTTTTCTTGCCTTATCGCAGTGGCTAAGACCTTCAATACAGGTCTCAATAGGAGTGGTGAACATGGGCATCTTTGCCTTGTCTCCACGGCCTCTTTTATATGTCACCCCTTCATGGAAGCCTTTCCTGCCCCACCTCTGTAGAATCCATCCTTGTTTAGCCTCAGGTTCTGGAAAGGGTTGGGAAAACCTCTGCCTATGAGTACAGAGGGTTTTATTTCTTTTTTAGCAGTGTGTTCTCTCTATATATGTCCTTCGCTTCCTAGACTGTGACCTGTTTCAGAGGAAGAGGGGACTGGTGGATTGAAGAGACAACAAACTGATCTAGATTCAAAATCTTCCTTCACTACTTATTAGTTATGCAAATTATTTAAATTAGCTGAGTTTCATACAAGTCTTTTACCAAACAAAAGGAATAATATATGCCTTGAAAAACGTTTTTGAAACTTGCCNAATAATTCCTCATTCTTCATGATTTTATATTTTGCTTTTAAATATTTTATCTATCTGGACCTTATTTTAGTATCAAGTTAAATAGGAAAAAAAAAAAAAGAGTGGGCCAAAGACCCAGCTTTATTCTTTTTACAAATTTTTCCAAAATATTTATTGAATGACCCTTTTTTCCCATTTTAAGTGACATTTTTAACATAAGTTACATTCTCATATACTTATTTCCACTTCTTGACTCCCCGTCTAAGAACTGTTCGCCTCTCTAGTCCAGTATCAGCTCCATACTTGTATGTTTCTCACTGTCACTTTCTAACGCGTTTGAGCCTCTGAAAGGATAAATCCGATTACTCTCCTGCCTCCCTAACCTGGAGTTTTCTCAGCTCTTCTTTCTGTGTGTTCCCCTTATCATGCTAACATGTGACACGCCCATTGGAATTTTTATTGCATTGCACTGAATTTATGGATATATTTAGAGATCATGAATAGTCATAACATTCTTCTCTACGAAAATATGGCATGAATCTTATTTTGCACTTTTCTATTAATTTTTTAAAGTTAAAACTGCACGTGCACACAAGTTAAAAATAAAGTACCACTGTAATATTTACAGTGGAAATAATAGTCCCTTAATATAGTTATATGTGTATTCTTCAATAGTATTTATACTGCCACATCTGTTGTCTTCTTACTGTGATAGATGC
>NW_017731367.1:5238295-5251790 GCF_001890085.2 Hipposideros armiger | reverse complement strand
CCTTCCTCTCTCCCTTCCCTACTGTATTTTTCCTCCTTAAATTTTCTACTCGTGATTTAATTAGAAGTAATTTAATGACTTCTTTTAGTCTTGGTCCATTTCTACTGCTAGAAAGAGGGAGCAAGAATTGTTGTCTGTTTTGTTCTCTGCTATAACCCCAGAATGCAGTGCAGTGCCTGGTGCACAGTCAGCCCTCATTAATGGTTTTTGAAGGAATGAATGCACTTGGGAGCTCAACTCTGGACTCCGTGGGCCCGTGAGAGGTGTCATGATGGCACCCTGGACAGGCGACTGCAGCGAGTGGCTGAGTGGTGTCTGCTCTTAGAAACCATAGTTATCTCACTCCAGTGTGAAAACGGAATGACAGACTCCATGTATTTTTCCACTGAGCCTTTCAGCTCAAGCGCGAAACCTCTTTGAACTGAATTTTGAGATAAATCGGGAGAGGGGCGAGCTGTCATGGGTGCAATAGGGACGATGAGCTGAGAAATTAATTGGAAACATAAGGAAAAAGGCCAGGCCTGCAGCTTGACAAAGTGGGACAGGTTACGGCAGTTTCATTCCTGTCCCTGTATGGGTGCCCCTCAGCGCCCGGCACAGCACCTGGCACATGGAAGGACTTCCTAATAAAGGATGATGGTTGCTGAATGTTCAGTGTGGAATTAATTATACTGCTCGGCTACGTATGACAATGCACTAGCTTTGCATTGCCTCTACTCACCAGCATTTGCATCTAATTCCACTGACACGCTACAGATTTTAATCAGCACACTGTTCACATTCCTTGCATCTTCTGTGCTTGCAGATCAAGTCATTACTTAGGGACATACTTGGTTAACTCTCACCGTCGGCCCAGAACCCAGGGTCAACATAGCGTGGAGGGCATAATTCTCCTTTCTTAACTTGGCCTTAAGTGACATTCCTGGAGAGATTCTTCTATCCCTTTGCACTTCTCTGCCATGCCCAGTCCACGACTTGCCTGCGTTTTCTTATCATATTCTAAAAATATACTCTCTGCCCCAAAAGTTATCATTTTATTGCTTCTCCTAAAAGAAAATGATTGTGTTTAATGATTTCGTCTGGCTCAGAGAAAACAGCGTCCAAGTGATGAGAGGGTTATTTACCCTTCTCTGGAAGGAGTCGTCCTGAACCCAGCAGAGCTTTTCCTGGGGCACACGCTTCAGAAAGTGCCATCAAAGAGTGTCCCTCGTCACTGCCAGGGGTCTGCCTCCATGGGGCACACTGAGAAATCCCTTCCTGCCAGCACCATCTTTGGTGTCAAATGTTCCAGTGTTTGTAATTTTTCTTTAGGAGTTAGGAAGCCACAGTCTCGCTCCCGTGGTGCCCCGTCCCTCCTGGGCTATCTAAGATTCGAACACCCTGCTTCCTCAGCTGCTCCACGGGGCCCTGCCTGTGGAGGCCTCACAGAGCTTCAAGAAGACAGACAAGGGCCTCTGCCAAGGGGAGATGGGGACACAAGAGAGGCCGGGCCTGGGGCCAGCCTACTGTCCCGAGAACCAGCAACCAAAAGACTCTTTGCTCTCCTCCAACCCCCTTTGCCAGCTCTGCCAAGGGGACACCAGAATAACAAAAGCAAACCATCTCCAGGCCGGACACTCAGATTTTTCCAGCCCCATAAAGGGAAAATCAAATCCAAAACCGCAGATGACATCGGGTTTGGAGCGTGTACGTGCCCGCTAATCATAGCCATGTGCCTGTGCAGCGCGATTACAACTGGGAAAGAAAACAACTCAATCTGTGTGCAAAGATGCACAGCAACGCTGATGCCCATGCAGAGTCCACTGAGATGGCCGAGGGGACGGGTCAGTTTGTGGTGGGGACAGCCCTGCTGTGTACACACGTGTTTTTGTTTGCAATTTCCAGAGATCATTTTCTCTTTCTTTGTGTGTGTGGGGGGGGGGGGGAGGAGGGGGTTTATAAGAACTGCCTCTGGTGTTCGTCTGACATGGACCATTTCTATATCTTAGCAAAAGATAACACCCAAAAGCTCTAGGCAGAGTGTTTACACTTTTCTGAATGTGGAAATCCTCCAAACATCACATGAAGCACCTCCTAGTGTCAGGGACCAGAGCAGTGCTTCCTGTTCATTCGTGTCACTGCAAAGTCTTTGCCGACTGTCGCTGCGCCGAGGGCACGCTGCGATGCTTCAGCCGTCCTCCTTGTGTGGCCCATGACTTTCATCGGCCTATGTATTCCACCAAACAAGGGGTTCTTTGCACATTAGAGGTTGTATGCTGAAAGTACCTCTTCTCTCCTCCCCACAACAGAGTCCAAAAAAAGAGAGATTATTCCAGCCTTTTAACAAGCAATTTCACAGGCCAGTTGAGGAGATTTACGTTGGCTTTATCTGGACGTGAGGGCCCATGATGCCTGCCGCGTGTGCAAACTGGGTCTGCGGTGTCGTGATCATAACACCGCGACTTGGCTCCCCGTGGCCTCGCTCTTAGGCCGGAGGCCTCACAGCTCACAGGAAACCATCACCCATTTTCCTATTGGATGATAGAGACACACTTTGACATGAGTGGGCATACAGCTTTCATAAAACATGCTGTTTTACACCCTTTTATTCGAATGAATAGTCTATGCATACCTGTCCCTGTGAAAAGTGTATCCCCCAACTCCACATCCAACGAGCACCCTCAATTTTACCATGTGGCAGCACCGTCCGTTTATTTAAGCCGAGATGGGCTTGTAACCAGCTCATAAAGCTGGGGATTCAGGACCTCTCATTCCAAGGCCCTGTGCTTACTTCCGCATTCCTAATTTTATCTTGCTTTTCTTACACGGGGCTCCCTAAAATGTATCATGCCTCACAAAAGTGTCTTTAGGACCGTTTTGTATTTGTTTACCCACACTGCTCACTTCCCTTTCATTCTGTACCTGTTTTCACTTCCCTGCCTTCGGGAAGCAGGCACCTGTTAATCTTGGCAGGCTGACCCCAGGGCAATGATATTAGGAGGCGGGGTCTTGGGAGGCGATCAGGTCGTGAGGTTGGAGTCATGGGTGGGATTAGTGCCCTATAAAAGGGAGCCCCTTCCAGCAAGTGAGGGCACAGGAAGAAGATGGCCAGCTATGAACCAGGAGGCGGCCCCTCACCAGACACTGAATCTGCCTGCACTTTGATCCTGGACTTTCCGCCTCCAGAACTGTGAGAAATAACTGTGAGAAATAACTGTTTGTGGGTTAAGCGCCCCAGCCCGTGGTATTTGTGTTACAGCAGCCCGAGCGCACTAGGGCCCCATCCTTAGTGAAATCCTCTTTAAATGTGAGGCGGACACCTGTGCCTACAGAGGGAGGGTCCCAGGACCCTGGCTCCACTTGAAGGTCACCTGGGGAGCTTTCAAAAATCTCATCCCCAGGCCTCGCTCCAGACCAAGTAAACCAGAAATGCTGGGGGCGGGGCCCAGGCCTCAGCGTTGTTTAAATTCCCCAGGTGAATTCAATGGTAACCGAAGTTGAGCGCCACCTCCTGGAGCCCACCAGCTGCAGGGGAGGAAGTGTTCAGAGCCAAGCCATGAGACTGACCCTGAGATAGGGGAGAAGGAGCAATGGTCAGGGTCCCAGGCCGGAATAATCCCTTTCTAATAATCCCAAAGTTTTCTAAAAGAAAACCAAAGCAGTCGACTTGTAGCTCGAAAGAAGAGGGACAAACACGGAGACTTTTCTTTTGGTATTCACAGACACAGACCACAATCTCCCGTGTTGTACTGCAACTTGCGTGTTATCGCTGGTTCTTATGATGAGGACAGCCATGTTCCAGCCTTTATTGTTGCAAAGTCTAGCCAACTTCAGAAAGCGCAGCCAATTCAAATAGGTCTCACTTTACAATAGAACGAAACGTTCACCCTCTCCAACCACATTTATGGGTTTCTCCCCTTCACTACAATACAATCAATGATAGAAGAACTTCTGATTTGTTTCAATATGGGTTTGAAGCTGCTTAGTTGGCTGCAATTCTAGACCTTTCCATGAGGATGGTCATGAAGCCAGTCGGTCACGCTGCCCAGTCGGTGGGACAATCGGCTCCCTTATCCATTTCCATTGTTTCATTGCAGTCGCTGGAAGAACACTATTTTAGTGCTAGCAGAGGATCCATACTCTAGAAATTAGCTAGGTTTCCCCAACATTTTGATTTATTTTGGTTTATTTTAGGATCATTAAAACTTCAATCAGAGAGAAACAAGCAGAGTAAAATAGAATTTTGCTTGAAAGCATGAAAACCCTGTAAGGTTGCTCTTTGATTGTTAATGCAAAACTGTGCTTTTAGTCTCTGGGGACCACCCGTGGTCTTACCAGCACCACTGCACGTGGAGGACCGCAGACAAGCAGAGAGGAGCGCTTCGAATGGCAAGTGCTCTCATGTTGGTCTTGCAGATGGGTGGAGCCCAGAGGCGAGCTGCGGACGAACAGACGTGTTTTCCTTAAAGCTCCATAGGAATTAAAAGCATATGTGATAATGACTGCTTTTCACCACCGTGGGCTTCGTGCCTTTCCTGGTGAGGAGCTAGCTTGTGGTGTGTTGTTAGCCGTGAATTAGGATTTAGAAGCTAGGAATGAGGGAGGCTGGACAGCAAACATTTTCCTCACGTTTACGTCGAGTTTCAGGAACCAGCAAAATGAGGCTTAATGGTATGAATTCTCCATTTCCGTTTGGAACCTACATTAAATTCTTGCTCAAAGAAAGAGAAAGCTGGTCTAATGACAGGCCAGTGAGGTGACGCCATGGCTTCCTTGGCCTTCCTTTTGTCGTGTAAATTCAGTTTCCTAAGGCTGTCCAAGACAGCTGTGCTTTCCTCATGCTAAACTCCCAGAAGTCACACAGAGAACCTTCTCCACAGCTCGGGGGCCTCTCCCACACCTGCATTTGTGTGCACAAACCCCCTTCCTTGCAGAAGATTTCATTTCTTGGCAAGGGGCTGAGCCAGCAGAGATGAGGTCCAGATGTTATGTACGAGAGTGGACCCCCGTTCACAACACCTGTGCTGAGCTCCCCTGGTGAGGGCCCCACCATCTGGGGAGAGGTGTCTTCACAGGCCCACGGAACACCCGTCTGGCTGGAGTCCCACCGTGGCATGTGACTTCCTACTGGTCCCTCCTGACACAGACTCTCTTCTCTGAGTGAGTTCCTTTTTCATTGCTGTCTCTGGTCTTTTGTTCCTCCAATGTCTTTGTTGTATCTTAGATCCAGCAAGTCCCCACTCATGGCGAGGAGCCCTCCCTCCAGATGTGCCAGAGCAAGAAAATGATTCCACATGGGGCGCTCAGGACGGAACAGAGCTGCAGACAGCTTCCGCCACCTGGACCACGGCGCAGCGACCGGAAAACAAAGCAAGACCACAGGCATACAGATCTAGCAGGCATCCCCGAGGCCCCGGTCACCTGGGAGATGGCCCCAGGCTTTCTAGTGGTCGGTCCCTTCTCATAGAGTAAGTGCAGTCTGGCCTGCCTCAGGGACCAGGCAGGACTTTGCCTGGTCCTCCTGTGTCACTGTGGCACCAGGCCTCAGAATTATATATTAATGTGACTGTACAGAGGGAGTGGCCTGCAGCAGGTCCAAAGCCCTTCTCTCCCCGACCTCAGGGGTTTGGTGGGCTATTAGAAACTTAGGTCTGCAGTTCAATGTAAAGGTCAAGGATGAAGCTATAGATTTGGAATTTGTGGTCAGTTGAAAAATGGCTCCCCCAAAGATATCCACATCCTAACCCCTAGGACCCGTGGTGGCTGTTCATGAAGGGTCTTTGCAGACGTGATTCAGTGAAAGACCTTGTGGTGGGGAGGTTGTCTGGCACTGTGTAGATGGGCCTTACAAGAGGGAATTAAAGGGAAATGTGACAGGGCGATGTGACCACGGAGGCAGGACATGGAGTGATATGGCCACAGGTGAAAGACGGCGATCACCACCAGGAACTGAGAAATGTGAATAATGGATTCTGCATTACAGCCCCCAAAGGGAGCAGAGACCTGCTGTCACCTTGCCTTGGGCTCGGTGATGCTGATGTAGGCTGCTGGTCTCCAGAGCTGTTAAAGAATAAGTGTGTGTTATTTTCAACCCCCAAGGAGGTGGCACTCTGTCACAGCAGTTAGAGGACATTAACGCAGGGATCATCAGAAAAGGAGGTGGTGGTGGGAACATAGGCAAAAAGCCGGTGTGAAAAGCTGAGAGGGCAGGAAGACAGACAGCAAACAGGAGTGGGGCTGAGATTTCCCTTCCCACGGGGTCCCGCCCAATCCAGGTGTCCCCATGAAGATTTGCCTCCTGGTGTTCCCGGGAACCTAGTGACATGGGCTGTGGGCTCTCCCGGGTCCGTCTCAACCCAGATGTATGTACTTGGGTGAGCTGCACACCCACCCCACACTTCAGTTCCTCCTTCTGGGAGGATGCTGGCAACACTAATAGCTCCCATGGGTCCTTGCGCTAAGCCAGGTGAATGCTGAATGCGTATCAGCCTTATGAGATGGTGCAGTGGAGCAGTTTGCAGGTGGTAGTGCTGATGGCTTGATTCTTAGAAAGCAAGGGTGATGGCTGGAAAATGGCCTTGGGAAGTATTAATAGAATTGCCAATGCCACTTCACTTGCAACACTCTCTAGAAAATTCTACCCATTACCCCATATGCCTTATATCTTGGAGTTGGAAAGTCAACCGACCACTACAAGGCCTCTGTAGGCCCAACTTTCTGCCTGGCCAGGCCACCAAATGTGCCCTTGGCAGATGCTGTCCCTAAGAGGAGTTGTATTGGGTCTGGCACTTTCTTTTGTGGCTGTCAGGCTAATACAGCAAGATGCTGTTAACCGCTGTCATCAACAGCGTTGTAAGGAAGCTGGATGTGAGGGGTCAGGCCCAGCTGAGGAGTTCAGGCAACCCAAGAAAAGGGCATGACTGGTCTTTGATGTCTTAGAAGTGAACAGGGTCCCGCACTGCGGATTGGGGCTGTTGGATCTGTAAGGATGGGCTTCATAGCTGTGAGCTAAGGGCAGTGCACCAAATCCCCGAGATTTGTGGGGGATTCATGGAAGAGTGCCTTCCCTTACCTCACAGGCAAAGCCGCCTGAGTCTACTGCTTTTTAACTTTCTCCCTCCCCTGAAGCCCAGGCAACTATCTTTGTTCCTGTGTCCCTGTGTTGAATTTCTTGGGAACCTTCAGCAAAGAAGCTGAGAAAATATTGTCTGATTCCCAGAGTTAATGGAATAACCCGTCATGGCCCCAGAAGACTACTCAGCTCTTCGTTCAAATGCCAAGCTATAAACACTTCCATTCTCTGCGTTGAGAATCTTCAGGAGCAAAAATAGCTGTTCCTTAGGTCAGCAGTCCTTAGTTTGCGGTTTCAAACCCCCAGTGGGACATTCCAGTCGCTGGTGGAGTGGGAGATGGGTGAACAATTAGGAACAAACGTCTAGCTGTGTGGGACTGTCAGGGCCCTGGGGGGACCAAGGCATCCATGGGACCAAGAGCTTGACTCTGTGCAGGGGCAGTGACAACAGCCAAATATCTGTGGTCAAGAGGCAGGGAATGGGGTGACTCAGCCTCAGGGCTGCCCTCGGCCCCAGGCATCCTACCCACCCACTGCTTCCTGGTTACGGGGCACCCACACACAGAGAGCCAGGCCAGGTGGGACCACCACACTGCATTCCCGCAGTTCAGAGAGGCACCCACGGAGCCGGAGTTAGTCAGAGCAGGCATGAGGGGTGAACGCTTTCCTGAGGACTTTTTTTCCAGAGAAGTTGAGTGGCTGATAGGTGTGAGCTCAGGCGTGGCCAAATTAATCCAGGTCAGTAAGAAATGGAAAAGCTATGACTGTGTTTAAAAGTCAATTTTATTCCCTGAGGCCAAATAAGCCTTGTGAAGCCCCATGAGGCCTGTGCAGAAAGGCAGACCATAGGATTTTCTAGAAACTTGAATGATTAATATTGTAGCTGCATTAAGGACACTGTCCCCCGTGATACGGGCTGGACTGATCCTCCCAGAGAGTTCCCAGGTCCCAGAACACCGATCACTGATACTGATGCATCTACAAAGATGCTCGTGGACCTCCTCAGCCCCAGAGCAGTCAACTCAATTCTCTGAATTTCCCCAGGCTGAGCCCTACCCCAGTGTGTACTTATGTGGAAAAAAAGGGGGAAAGACAGCGGTTCGCTAGGAGAAAGGCAAGTTCAGCCTTTGCTTCTCCCTTCCCCCTTGTCGCCCTTGTATTGTCTTCTGCCACCACGGCGGTTTGGAAGTCAGCATTTGCCACTGCAGGTTGAGCAGAAGAAGCCTGTGCTAACCCCGAGACAAGCACGGAACTGGGGGACTGGAACCCTGAGGTGACAGAAGAACCTCTCATGCATGGTAGAGCATTGATTTTATTCTTAAGGCAGAAGATGACTCTTTGGTTGCTGCGTAGATTAAATGTTCACATGGTCAATTAGGGCAATGAGCCACTGTGAAAATAGCCATCAAAGCTTTATCGCTGATGCAACAGTGCGAGCAACAGGCAGGAAGAGGCATCGGCTCCCCGCTGCCGTGTTCTCCGCAGGGAAAGGTGCTGCGCAGGGGCCAGTGGACACGGAGCACACAGAGGAGTTCGCTCACTGCCAAGTGGGCTCAGCCTCCTCACGACCCACAGGCCATGGGAGGGACACAGGAGAAGTCTGAGGGTGGAGAGGGAAAAAGTACCTCAGCCAAGAGTCCCTAAGAAAGAGGCCTGTGAATGGAGGATGTGCTGGGAATATGGCTGGCCTGGGGGTGCAGCTCCCTCCAGACGACTGCAGTGCACTGACTGCACCCCAGACTGGTGAGAGGAGGGCAGCTTCCCACCTGTAACTGCCTGGGGTTGGGCCTGAAGTTGGACTCCCCCATGGAGAAGGTGGGTGTTAGGAAGGTCATTGTACATTTAGGTTTGGGGCACAGTCCCCATTGGAACCTATTGTTCTGGCATCACTACGGCCAACACCCCAGTTCACTTAAAGGGGAAGTGATGGTGGCAGGGACACAGAGGTGGCCTTAGTAATGGGGAGAAATAAAGAGACAGATGAGATTTTGGATGTGTTGGATTTCAAGGAAAGAGGGAAAAGAGTAATCAAGCATAATCCCTTGATCTTTGGCTCAATCAACTGTAAATTATAATTATATGAAGAACAAAAAAGGTGGTGTCAGACGTTAGAGTACATGCTAAAGTGTTAGTTTTTAGCTTTGATCACAGCCATTTGCCAAGTCACTGGTGATTCAACACAGCCGTTGCTGACACTGGCGTCCTGTTGGGAAAAAAATACATTACAAGAAATATCAGATTTCCCACTCAAAGTTGAAACAGTCAGGGCTAATTTTTTAAATATACGTCTCTGTGATACTGTAGCTAAATCATGAGTAACTCTCTTAATGAAAGGCAAGCAGAGAAGGAAAAAGTAAAACCTCCAACCTTCCATTATGTTAACTTCTTTACCCATAAATGCCCTCCCTGGAAACACAAAGGCTTCCATTTGATTTCTAACCAAAAGGGAAATTGACTCACACACATCTGTCCACTAGATAAGTTAGTGAAAGAGCCCCAAAATGAAAACAGAAAAGGGGTGAGGGGATGAACTGGATAAGGTCCAGGATGAGTGATAGAGACATGGCCTGAGCTGGAGGTCCTTGTCGTATCGTCAGCCTGTCCCTGTCCCGAGGAGCACGCGCCCTGTCCGTCCTTCAAAGGTCAGGGTCGCTCCTCTGACCCTCGACTCAGGGAGGAGGAAAGAGCCTGGGAGGAGGGGGCCTGGAGTTCTGGGAAATGCACGGAATTTGGAGACAGACACACTTGGGTCCAACCCTGAGCTCCATCACTTACTGGTTATGTCCTTGGGAAAGTAACTCCTCTGAGTCCTGTCTGCAAATGCAGATTATACCGCAGGCCTCCAGGGCTGCTGTGGTGTGACTCACTGCTGCATATAAGAAGTCCTTGGCCCAGCGCCCGCCATGTGTGCGTGGGCAGCAAGTAGGAAATTCCACTTCCGTTTCCACAAAGAACTGTGACTTCACGGTACACGTGCAGAGGCTGTAGCACACAGGAGGGACTCTGTGTGTCTTTTTCAGATGGGAAACCCCCCCTTTTTTTTAATTCATAGGATTCTCATAAACATGCACACAGCATTTCCCAGTGGACTAAAAAAAATCAAAATAAAAGTTACGAGACATCTGTTTTTGAATCACCATGATTCAAGAGCTTTGTGTTTAAAAAATTAGTTTTTATATTTTTGCTTATAACACTAAATTCTTATTCTTGAAGTGATAAAAAGATGGAAATGTAACACCTCGCTCCCCCACCCCAATTCCATGTGCAATTTTAAGGTTTTCGTTATCACTTAGTTGCTGCTGATTTAGTGCTTCCCTAAATCTCATTTAATTCACTATATATTTCCTTAACTTAGGTCATGAGCAAAGGAGAGAGGAGAAATACCCACCAAATGGACAGAAATGCAAATACAAGCAAATCAACCCACCCCTCAGTTTGGTGACTGTTCGGACATTCAGCAGTTCCCACAATTGTGATTTCCACCCCCCACACCATCTGCCCACATGACACCAGGAGAAGGGCTCAGGGTTTGGGGTTGGAGGATAGATAGAGCCCATGTGATAACCATGCTTCGTAATTTCCTTTCTCCTGTGAAATACTACTATTTTAACATTTAGAGTAGTAGATTTTATCTACAATATTGAAAACCGGTATTTCAGCCAAGTTTAAATACAAGATAGACCTATCTATCGAAATGTTTTAGGTTCACAGATGAAGTATGTGAATGAACATGTGTGTAATTTTTTTTTTCCATTGGGAAGATGGAGCAAAAAATTCACGTGGCACATCTTCTGGAAACCTAAATCTGGGGAAATTTGTCAACAAGCCCTTCTCCTGAATAAGCTCCTGTGTAATGTTCCCCTTGTGTCATTGCTCCTTCTGGAAGCTTCCATAACCAGCTGTACTGCAGAGGGGACGGTTCCCCAAATTTGTCCTGATTTCCCTCCTCCATACTGGTTGCCCTACATGGTGTGATTTTAAAAGCATGAAATTTGGGGATGAGCAAAGTTGGATGCTTGGAATCAAGCATCCCCCTGACTTTGGTGAAATACACAGCCCTCTGTATCAGCTAGCTATCCCCACAGTAACGCTGTGTAACAAACCACCCCAAGCTCCGTGGCTTATTACCAGTGTTTACTCTCATGTTTGTGAACTTACATGTTGATACCGTGGAGCTGGTCAGTCCTGGTCTGTTTCAGGCTGTGGGTCAGCTGGGCTTGGCTCTGAGTTTCAGGTGAAACTGAGGTCTCTGCACATGTTTTGTTCTGGGGGCCAGGCTGGAGAGGCAGCAGCCCCCCAAGGGAAGCTCTTTTGATGGCAGATCTTAGTGCATAAAAGCCAAGCCAAACTGCGCGAGCACACTGAAGGCTTGTGCTCATTTCACATCTGTTCACACTCCGTTAGCCAAAGCGCATCCCATGGCCAAGCCCAACATCAGTGTGAGGAGGGGAGGGTTCGCTCCTCCCTGGGGCTGCGTGGGAGGAGAGGCCCATGAGTATTTGTGAACAATCAGCTGAGCATTCCGACTGCCCAAAGTCCATCTATAAAACCAGAGATGGTGCTTCCGACCTCACAGGGCTGCTGCTGTGTGTGTGTGTGTGTGTGTGTGTCTGACAGATGCAAGTGTCTGTCCAGCAGGCGAAGTCAGTATGGCCCTGGTCTAGTTGTCCAAACACAGAATAGTGAATCACCTGGACTTTAAGTACACCCTGCAAGGTGGCTCCAGACAGATCACTCGGGCACTTCACACCACTGGCCTTGCCGGGAGACCGAAGGAACCGCTCCTGGCTGCTGTCCATCACGCTGTGCTCCATCTGTCCACGCCCAGAAATTACCGTGACTAAAATCTCAGCGGACCAATCCCAACAGCCATTTTCTCAGAGAACCAAAGGGGTCTCCCTTTCCTCCAAGGTGATTCTCAAAACCTCCTCCCAAGGGAGACGTTTCGTCCACCAGGCACCAGGATGCAGTCACCACTGAGGAAGACATTCTGACACTATCGCCAAGTCACCTCGGGAAGTCACAGTGGGCTGCCTGACACAATTCCAGCCCTCCGGGCATTCGACTCTAGATTTCTGATGTGATGAGAAGCCCTGGCCTCACATTCACCCTCTGTAGATGGAACACAAGCACGACCTTCTGGGTCCTCACAGCCTCGGAGCAGAGATGATCCTTCAAGTACAATTTGGCTTCTCGAGAAAGGCGACATAGTGAAGACCCAGACAGTGTGACTTGCCTAAAACAATATGGTGAATCACAGAGTAAATGAGAAAGAAAACATGATTCCCAGGCTTCCAGCCAATGAGACCATTTTCCTTTTCTTATTAAAAGAAAAGCACAAATTCAAACGAATCCACAAATACTATAAAATCTTACTCCACTGAGATCATTTCTCTGTAAAAGAACATGAAGGGTTGTTGCTCGTACAGAGCTTACTAAATTTCAAGGTATTTATATAAGTAAAATTAGACTGATTTTACGAGGGGAAAAGATTTTGTGCACTTAATGACTGGTTGATTTTGTATTTATTTACAGAGAAATATTTTCAACTTCCTATTATACACAAAACATCATATGCATAAATGAGTATCATTCCTTTCCTAAATGGTTAACATTAACCTTCTAAAGAGTACTGACATATGTGAGCCATGAATGGAAGAGAAAACACATATAATCAAATGTAGAAATGAACAGAGAAAATAAACAATCAAAAGAAAAACATTTTAAGTCATAAGACTATTTTGCACAACCCCATGCAAATAAATTGAGTTAATATGATGTTTTGACCTCTGAAACACTTTTACCCTGAGGATATTTTGAACAGCAACATTTTACTCAGAGTTCTAAGAGCACTGATGATTTTCCTGTGAAATAGTTATTTTCTAGACTGAATTCCATTTAGACCAAATATAATTCCTTGTCCAACTTTCTATACATCCAAATAAATATTTTTTACTTGTCTCCATGTTCATTTTACTGGAATAATTTCCATCAAGGTCAATTTTCTTCATGTATTAGGAAGAAAATTGTATAATGAAAACCAGTATCTGAATCCTCATTTAGTGTAATTTTAACAGTCACTGCTTTTGCCATCATAAGGTTGGGGTTTTTTGTGTGTGTGGTCATCATCCATTATTTCTACCAAGTCCAATTACAAAATAGTTATGGGGTTGTGAAATACAGTATGGGGAATATAGTGAATAATAGTGTAAAGATGGGTGTCCGATGGGTACTAGACTTATCAGGGGGATCACTTCATAAGTTATATAAATGCCTAACCACTGCACTGTACACCTGAAACTGATATTAAGTAATCTTGAGTGGCAACTATAATTTTAAAAATATATGATCATGGGATGTAAAATACAGCATGGGGAATAGAGTCAATGGTATTGTGATAGCTCTGTACAGTGTCAGAGGGGTAGTAGACTTGGGAAGGTTATC
>NW_017731367.1:5227850-5231340 GCF_001890085.2 Hipposideros armiger | reverse complement strand
TGTGAGTGGGGAATGACTCGCATACGTCCGACTCGTGTGTGGTGGTCAGCCCAGGTTGCTACAACGAAAATACCATAGATGGGGCAGCTTACACAACTGACACGTATTTCTCACGGTTCTGGAGGCTGGACGTCCAAGGTCAAGGTGCAGGGCAACTTGGTTCCTGGTGAGGGCTCTCTTCCTGATTTGCAGACGGGCGCCTTCTTGCTGTGTCCTCACACGGTAGAGAGAGAAAGAGGAACCAACAATCCCATCATGAGGGCTCCACCTTCACGACCTAATCACTTCCCAAAGACTCCCGTCTCCACGTACCGTGACATCGGGGATCAGGGTTTCCACATGAATTTGGGAGGACACAAGCAGGCAGACCACGACGCTGTCATACTTCAGATGTGGCCAAAGAGCGTCTGGCTCTGACCAAGTCATCGACCCCTCTCCTCTTGGAGAGGAGCTGGAGAGGGAACAGAGTCAAGACCAGGAGCTTCAACCCCCTACCCCACCCTGCAACTCAGACACCTCCAGTGAGGAGAGAGGCCAGGACTTACTGCCCCCGTGGACTAAAGTGGACTGTGGGGAGAAGAAGTAAGTGGTTAGCCTTCCGGATGCTCCCAAACTCTCCTGGTTCTGCCCTCTTGACACCCAGCGGGCTTAACACCAGTGACCCCGTGGGCACTGGCTGTGTCCCTCAGCTTCCTCAGGGACAAGACCCATCATCATGTCACATCAGTCCTGCTCCCACCTGGGGGCAAGTGTGCCACTTCCCTCAGAACTGTGGGAAATGAGTCAAATCAAGAAAGTCATTAATTCTATGTCCAAATGATACCCCAAGCCAGAAATTCACCTTATTCTCTTCGTTTACCACATCATTCAACCTACATAAGCATGTTCATAGCACTCCCTTGTGACCTGTCTGTTATTACGGTTGATTATGAAATATTTTCAACCAATGACATGAAGCCATCAAGATTTGAAGTCATGTGTCAACAAAGTACAATGACTTTTCTTATAAACCAATCGATAAGTTCTGAGGAGGAAGAGCATCCCAGGAAAGAAACATAAAATAATTCTTTGGGGGTCTGAAATGGAAACATTTTAAAGCTAAAGGCAGAGAAGGGACTAAAACCAGAGACGCATCATTTAAAGTTTCAGTCTCATGGCTGTTGACTTTCTCAAGTTTGCACAACCAGCCACAGAGTAAACAACATTTTACTTCAGAGAGAAATCTGAAATTTCCATTTACAAAACTATTGCATCAATGACACCATTTGGTGTTACACAGTATCCATGTCTGCTAGTAAGGGCTTTGCTTTGTCACCAAAGCCTGTGACATGATGAGCTTCAGTTGGCTCTGGGCTGATGTGTAGGAGTGAGAAGTCTGGGAAACTTTTTAAGCAGAATGTAAAGTAAAATGAAACCCCTTCCCCAACACTCTCCTGAGATAAGCAGACCTAAGAGTTTCAAATGGTCCATCCAAGCTTTGCTTCCATGCATATGTGAATGCACACATGCANGTGAGGTGTGTAAATATCTAATCACTATGTTGTTTTGTACATCTGAAACTAATAATATAAACAAACAAGTAAATAAATAAATTTAGGTAAGATGATTTTCTTGCAAAATTTTAGTTAATAGCAGCTTGTACTCTGTGCAGCTTTAGTTATTGTTTGTTTAATTTTGTATTGACTTTTATCTACAAATATTATTGACTATGAATTGGGTAAAAGGTTTCTGTGATTTGAAAAAACTATGACATTTTGGGGCTAGTTTTTTTTTATTTTTTTGAGGTAGGAACAGGGAGAATAAAGAGAGGAAGATGGAAAGATAAAGATAAGAAAAGAGAGAAGGAGGGAGCTGGAAAAAATAAGAGAGATGCCAAGAGTTAGACAGAAAGGCTGCAAAAGTGGTTAAAAGTCTTTGGGGTAAAAAGAAAAGAGGAAGACAAATACCGTATGGTTTCACTTATATGTGGAATCTAAAGGAAAAAACCCCAAACAAATGAACAAACAAAATAAAACAGAAACAGACCTACAGATACGGGGAGCAAGCTAATGGTTGCCAAACGGGAATGTGGTGGAGGGGAAGCATGGTTGAAACAACTAAAAAAATGAATAAACAAAATCAACCACCCTATTACAAAAAAAAAAAAAGGTATTTAGGGTAAAAAGAACAGGTTCAAATATTGAAGTGGGAAGATGGTGTAGAAAGAACATTTCTGCTTCAATTTTTACCACTCTGTTTTGAGGAGCACATTCTATCTTACTTTGTGTCATAACATATCCTCCGGGTTTTCCTGCTACCTTTATCGACACTTCTTTCCACTTCCTTGCAGGCTCATCTTCTGTAGAATTATTTAATGTCAAGATTCCTGGAGGTCTGGCCCTAGTTTCTCTCCTCTTCCAAATGCAATCCAGTATGGGTGAGTTCATTCACACCCATGGCTACAAAAGCCATTGATTTTACCTTACAAATACTCAAATCGATGGAATTCTCTTCATCACCATCAGCATCACTCTGGCCAGTGTTACCTGGTCACCTCTCACCTGGGTCTGAGCACTAGGTGTCCTAAGCATCTACTGCATCTACCTGGGTTTCCTGCTCCCTAGCCCCGCCATTCTTTCTCCAGGAAAAAGCAAAGTGATCTTTTCAAAAATCCCCTTTGGAGGTCCCAATTGTACATATATTGGAAAAAAATATTTTAATATATAGTGGATAAAATTGTCAAAATTGAATGAACACTGAGAAGCAAGGAGCTCAATACATCCAAGAACAGAAGACATGAACAGAACCCACCCAAACAAATAGATCCCAGTGCTCAAAGCCAGCGATGAAAAAACTTGAGAGAAGAAACCAGATTTTCTTATCAGCCATAATCAACTTATTTCACTTTGCATCACTTCGCCAGAATCCCAATTAAAATTTACCCAACATAAATAGCACCTTTGCCCCGATAGTATTTATAATTGCATTTTAAATAAAGAACAATGTGTCTTGGGAAAGGTAAGTATTCCCTTTTGAGCAGCTGATTCTAAAGATGTGGAGGGTTTGCTGAGAGAGGTGACAGCGAAACCCTGTGACAGAGACATGGACCATTTCACTTTGGTGCTTATTCACACAACCCAACATCAGAAAAACTGTAGATAAATACCTTTAGTCCTCACCTCTCAACAGTCAAAAATGACATAAAAGCTTTGAGTTTCATCAACAGTGGGGTTTGAAGCTGAATGTCTTGAGTATCAGGTCTCTACGTGAATTAACACATCAAATCTCAAAGCAACCCTGTGGCAAAGATGTGACTGTCCCCATTTTATAGGCGAGAAAAGAGCCTTGGAAAGCTTAAGAAACTTGTTAAAGGCAACACATTTGGAAGCGCCGATGTTCATCTAGATACTCAGGTCCGTCTGACTTCAGAGCCTCACCGCAGTGCTCTAAGTACAATGGTGGTGGTACAGCCCCATGCTGGGGGGCCTCCTGGTGTTCTCTGTGGTCTGGC
>NW_017731367.1:5220318-5225320 GCF_001890085.2 Hipposideros armiger | reverse complement strand
TGCCAGAGGAGCGGCCTGCCCGCCCAGCCCACCGGTTGCCATGGTTACTGCACAGCGGGGTTATCCAGCATACTATTGACTCGAACACGTTCTTTCTGAATGTGTAATCCACGAGTTTGCATCTGGATGTTTTATTCTCCAAAGCACTAGCTCCAGATTATTTCCCAGAAACTGGCAATGAGGCTTTTTAGCCTCATCCCAGCTTTGCTTGAGAACTTACTAACAAAACAAATAACACATGTCACACTTCTCGAGCCTGCCCCCATCTAAGCTACACCAGTGACTGGAGAGTGGCGACGTTGCCCCAGGTGGAGATACAACGTTTCCTTAACATTTGCTGCTGGCAAAGCTCATGCCACCAGCCCTGACCAGGGCCATGGTTTTCTTGTGCAAGCAGCACTGAGGTTGTGCTTACTTTCCCATGGGAAAAAAATTTCATGACAAAAACCTATTAACTCCAGGAGTGATTGTAGATTTTTTTCCCTCATCCTTAGCCCAATTGTTGCTGCCCTGCCCTGACCTCAAGAATGATGCAAACCTCCTGTGTGACCCAAAGGCTGTGGTTTGCACCTTCCTTAAAACTTCCAGCCTATCCCTTTAATATCCAAGAGGACTTAGCAGGGAGTCATCTGTGATCAGAATCATCTGATCTCTTACTGCCTTTGGCGTCCTTCCCCCATGGTCTTGAAAGACTGTGAGTGACCCTGAACTCAGGCAGCTGCTCAGACCACTGTGGTTCTCCCCAGCTGAAACCCGTCCTGTGCTGACATCATGTCTCTAGAGCGGAGAACAGAACTGCTTGCAATATCCAGAAATTAAACTCGCTTTTCCCACACCTTCTGTTTTCTCGTGTCACTTGCCAAGCAACCACGTAGTAGCATTTGAGTCTAAACGCTACTTAATCCTTAAGAATTAATTGTAAATCCCAGCTTCACAAGGGCGTCAACAAAACGTGCTCCTTCTCTCTTTGCTAGGACCGTCACCCTTACATGGGCTACTCAAACACTCAGAAAGTGTTTTTAGGCATCTGCAAATATTGTGTGTGTGTGGTTTTTTTTTTATTTGAAGATTCTGATTTTAGAACTTTGGTAGACTAAAAAATAAAGTATGGTTGCAAAGTTTTGCAGTCCCTCACATTAAGTTTGTTTCTCCATCCCTTTAATCTAAGCTTGGTCATGTGACTTGTTTGGGCCAATGGCTCACTAGCAAATATGACATAAACAGAAGCTTGAAACATGCATGTCTGTTAGGGTTTGTCTTCTCTTGCTGCCTTGGAAACCCAGTGGCTGTGTGAAAAATACAGGGCTGGACATGTGTGGCCCCAAACATGTGAGCGAGGCCTTCTGGGAGGCAATGCTGCCCAGCTGCCCAGCCAACTGACTGCAGCTGCGTGAGCCAGCCGTGGTAAGACCAGCAGAAGAACCACCAACTGAGCTCAGTCTAAAATGCCAGCCCACAGAATCATGAGCCCATAAATCAGTGCTGTTTGGGGATAGCTTGTGACTCAGTAAAACCTAACTCAGACGATGACAATATAATGAAATTAGCATGTGCTGACCCTGGACCGTGTGTGTCATAGCCTTGTGCTGTTGCTGCCACATGGTTTCTCTGCCCGTGTGTGAGGTCATGTTTATGATTTTATTAGATAGGTTCAACTTGTTTATAAACTAGTAAGAAAGGAGCCCTACAAAGAATGCATTTGTTCCAATGAAGGTAAATAAAAGAAACACTGGCCCTCATGCAAATGGAGAAAGGGGAGAAATGAGGAATTGGGGGGAAATTGGTGGAGAGCTGAAGGGTAAGGTGCCCCTTCTGACAAGGCCAGGCACGTGCTCCGACCCTTCTCTCCGACTGTGGGCTGCTCGCCGGCCCCTGTCTTCCTGACACCTTGCTCAGCTGGCCCCTCCCTGCTGAGTCCTGGCCTCCTCTCGTTCTCTGACCCCCATTTTCATCTCAGACCTGCGACTGCTCTCATCCCGGGGCAGGAGGCCATGCTGCCTGTGTGCCTATTTTACATCTCATTTTGTGCCAATATGTTGTTCTTTTAACATGGGCTTCAGATTTCCCTGTGTGGATGCTCCAAAGTAATGATAGCAACCCAGCAAGATCTAGGTCTCCCCAAATTAACCGTTCAAAAAACGTCCAGCTCTCCTTCCCTCCCGAGTAGCCCAGTCCCATGTCCACGTTGGACCTGAGCTTGGCCTCTCCTGCTTCCAGCGGGAAGCCTGGGCCCTACTTAAACACAGACCCATCAGAGGCGAAAGCACCACAGGTGCATTGCATACACAGGACACTTGCGGTGTGAAAGGGGGTGTTAGGAATAATTACTCCGTGACAATGTAATAAAGACATAAGGCCGCCCTATGTGTAGAGTGTCGTTTACCAGTCAGGGACGGGGAAGACACGGTGCCTCAGTTACTTTTATTTTTAATTGAGGTGAAATTTATACACATAGAAATGCCAGTAACCTAAGTGTAGGGCTCAATCACTTTTCACAAATGCATATCCGTCAGTGTAAGCAACGCTCCATTGAGACAGACACCGTCTCCCTCCCCTCGGCCCCCACCAGACCGTCCCTTCNGCACTCCAAGTCCTTCTGACTTCGTTGTGTTCTTTATTTTGCGGATCTCGAGTGTGACAAACTGAGTTCGTGTCTTGTTCTCGGTTGGACTGAGCACCAGTCAGCATTCTTGAAGAGCGACCAACTGATTTCCCGGCTTGAAGCAAGCATGTATATTTCTTTCATTTCCTCAGTTTGGATACTCCCGAAGAGTGAACCCATGTGTTGGACAATCTCTTCTGGAATAAAAGAAATGGAGCAGATGGAAAGCGTTTGACAGGAAGGCTGTTTATCCCAGCTGGGCAGCCTCGAGCCCAGCCATGGGTGGTGGGCACCTCTCCTTGTCACATTCAACAACTGCTCCCGTCCCAGCTCCGGTGTGCCACCTCCTTGTCCCAGGAGGGGACGCCACTCCTTTCCACAGCCAGGGAGTTCAGCTCTCTGTCCTGCCTTGCTCCTGACCTTATCAAAAGGTGGCCTTAGAGAAAGCATCATACCAGTTAAACAGTATGAATGGAAGAAAGCATGTCTGTATCCCTTTCCCCCTTTTAATCTGGCTGTTTTGGTAAGAAAAAGAAAGGTTTTGTCTCTACATAAATAATTTAGGGTTAAGTTAACTGGAGGAGCTACTGAGCATACTAGTGGGGCCACTTTCTGCATTTGAAAAGTGCCTTCTCTGCCCACTTTCTTAGTGATTGAAAGGCGAGGGACTCAGAGGTGACTCCCAGTACACTCTCCTTGTACATCTTAGCAAAGAGTGTTGACCTTGTCCTCCAAGGGCGTGGGATGCCCGCGACACAGCAGTGTGCCTCCAGAGCCTAAAACGGGGCCACGAGCATGTGGAGCCTTCGTACACACTGGGTACAGGAACTGAGCTCCTGGTCCCTAAGAAAGCCTTTAAGGAACAAATGAGGGGCAACCGGTGGAAGGCAACCCCGCCTTAGAAACAGGGCAAGATTATGTGCACAAGTGTCAGAGACGTTCCACCAGGCTGCATTCATTTCTCCTGTATGTGCGGAAAACATCACCTAAAAGTTGATGCCTGAATCTGAGCTGGGACATAAATCTTTGACTCCAACAGACCCTAACACTGTGTCCACAGGGACAGAACTACCTGGATTGACATCTCTTTAACACACATGGGTGACCCAGGAAAACCCAGAGCGCATGAGTGGGGAGGCTGGAGAACTTTAAGGGAGGAGGTTTGATGGGAACGGGATGGACTTGGGGGCCCCTGAACTTGGCACCATCACAATGTGTGCTGAGAAATGACGAGGTGCCATGTGCCCAAGCTGCATAGAGGCCCCAGTAAGTTCCCCGTACTGATGGTTCCCAGCTTCTTTATGTGTTATTCTGCCCATTGGCTGGATTGCCAAGGGAGAGAGTTGGTGTTCAGTAAGGGAAGCCTGGGAAATGTCTCCCAGGTCACCTGGTTTTCCCAGAAAGTTTACCCCAAGGGCTGGACCAGCAGCACCTGAGTCCGCAGTCTCTGAACCCCCTGGTTATAGGTGAGTTTTTAGAGTCTGGGTCTCATATCTCTTTGCTTGGACAATAAACATGTAAATAGCCACGTGCCATGCTACATACTTTAAAATATTAATTTACTTAATCTTCAAAACTTGGTATTATTACCCACATTGTGCTGATGCATAAATTGAGGCCCAGAGAGGTCAACTGACTTCCCAAGAACACACAGCTGGTGCTGTGCAGTGGGGCTGGGGTGCTAACCAGGCCGGAGTCCACACTCAGAACCACCGCGCTGTGCGGCCTGTCTTGGTATTTGATCATGGAGGCCTTTACCCACTCCTAGCAAGAAAACCTGTCCTTCTCTGCTCCCTGGCAGAGAACCAAAAGAGCCCTTTTAGATTAATTTGCTATTGGATCCATCGGGATAAACGAGATTACACTGAAGGAACCGCTCTAGACTCCCAGGGACTTACAGCTAACTAACTGCTCCTTAGCTGCACTGACTGGGCACTAATGCAGAGCACCCACCGTCGGGCACTGCCAGAGCTGGACAGCAGGAGCTGTCAGCACCCCAGCTCTGTCCCTTTCACATTGACAGCACCTCTCCCACTGCAAGCACTCCTGACATTCTGCCTGTGGGTGTTCACGGGCTGGGAGGCCCGGCTGGGCACAGGCTGGCCGGAGTGCCTGGACTTCACACCTCGAAACCAGCCCTAAGCCCAGCATGGAGGAGGTGGTGGTTCAACAGCCCCGGCTCCTTGCCCTCCAACATGAGGTTCCCAGGGGGGGCCGAGCCTCAATGCCCATGGAAACTTGCCCATCTGTGCCCTGCGATTGCCTGCTTCTCTTCCCAGTGTCCACAGCAGACTTTGAAGGCCCACCCATGACACCCCTTCCTTCCTCTGGGGGCCTTCCCTGCTGGGCAGGTGGGTAGGTTCGCAGGACTTGGCTAAGGCACACATCCTCGTGGGGCTC
>NW_017731367.1:5216830-5219275 GCF_001890085.2 Hipposideros armiger | reverse complement strand
CCAAATTAATCTGTAAATTTAATTCTAGGTCAATAAAACCCCCAGGGCTTTTAATGAATGTGACAAGCTGATTCTAGAATTTGTGTGAAAGAGAAAATGGCCCCAAATGGCCAAGCTATTTTAAAAAGAAGAAGAAAAGATTCACCCAACCAAATATTGAGGCCTATTGTAAAGCTCTAGTATTTCAACAGTGAGTGACTGGCTCAGGGAAATAGAAACATACCCGTGGAACAGATACAAGAGCCAAGAAAGATACCCCCACACATGGGGAGCTTGAGATAAGACCATGATGGCATTTTCAGATCCGTGGAGAAGGAACAGACCATTTAGAAAATATAGGAAACCTGGCTGGTCAATAGGATTAAAGACTTCAATGTGAGATGCACAACTTGAAAACTTTCAGAAGAGACTATAAGAAAATATCATTTTGACTTTAGGGTAAATGAGCATTTCATAAAGAACACACACACGAATAAAATAAAATTTGACAAACTAGAAATTAAAAACTCCAGTGCAAGAAAAAACATACTGAAATGAAGACAACTCAATGGTTAGGAGAAGAGATATGTAATATACTCAGTGTGATGAAGGATTAGTATTGAGATTCTATAGAGAAATCCCTTAAACCTAAACCAACCAACCAACAAACGAACTAAAAGAAAAACACCCTGATAGAAAAATGGACAGAAGACATGAGTTGTCAGTTGATAGCAGAATATACCCAAGTGGCTAATAAATTTTTGAAAAGATGTTCAATCTCACTAGTTATTGGGAGAAATTCAAATTAACGTTAATTTATACACGATGGAATACTATTCTGCCATCAGAAAAGATGAAATAGTGCCATTTGAGACAATATGGATGGATCTCGAGATTATTATGCTAAGCAAAATAAGTTAGAAAAAAGTAGAAAACCATATATGATTTCACTGATATGTGGGATATAAAACTGAAAGCAACAAAGGAACAAGACAAAGAAACAAAAACTCACAGACACAGACAATAGTTTAGTGGTTACCAGAGGTTAAGGGGGGAGGCGGGTGGGAGATGAGGGTAAACGGGATCAAATATATGGTGATAGAAGGAGAACTGACTCTGGGTGGTGAGCACACAATGTGATATATAGAATGATATATTACAGAATTGTACACCTGAAATNACTTCCTACCCTCCCTCCGTGAGAGGGAGGCTGCATTTTTATCCTTCTTCACCTGAAGTCAAATGAGGCATCTTTCAGCCGGGTGCCCAAGGTACGAGGGATGCTAAGATTAGTGGCATGTGATTGATGCAAGAAACATCTGAAAACAAGAGGCTGTGAGCACACTGGCTTGCCTGGCAGTGGAGCTAAGAGTGAGTATTGATGACATACAGCGCACACCTGCGGTTGGGAGGCCCAGGATGCATGCATGGTTCTCCTGAACCCTGGGGAAGGGACACCTCTTACCACTCCTGTCTCCCCCTGCTTAACTCTGGGAGGAAGAGTAGAAATGTAAAAAAGGAGAAACAAAAATAAGCCAACTCAAACCTGTTCCGGCACTGTGGGCATCTAAGCCCTAGACTTGTCTGAGAGAATGGGAAATGATTTAAATGTTACAAGAATCTGAAAGCTTGACATTACTCTACACTTAACTTTTCAAACCCTGGAAAAAGAGACTGTCCGTATATTACCTCTACTGATTGGAAAAATAGTGCAATTTTGCCCAAAATGTTATACAGAGGTAGAAAGATTCAAGAGAGCAGGTTTTCAGGAGTCTCAAAATTAGGAATTAAATTGGATTGTGTTTTCACTGTGTTGACTCCAACTTTCAACATGCTGGTTTACAAAGTTCATACCAAAAAAAAAAATCCTTGACCCACGTATTGACCATTTTTTGTTGTTGTTGTTAAGGGTGCAATTCTGAAACCATGCTTCCTTGCAGAGTTTAATTATGTGTCTGCTGATGATCTTGCAATTAAAATATTTCTTACACCTATTGACAGCACTGAGGCAACTCTTTGACTATTTCTGTGCCATTCAGAAAAGGAAACATGCGACTGTCTGATACCATCAAGAGGTAAGGTATTGGGTAACTGGTGGAGACAAATGAGCTCTTAAAGGAAAAAGAGACAGACTGACCAGCAGGACTGGAGGAAAACCAAGAAGCCCCCTCATGGGAGCCATGAGGAAGCCTACGCCGAGGTGGGTGAGCCACCCTGTAGAGCCCTGTCGCAGGCTGACCCTCTGAGGATTAACAAGGGTCTACTGAATCAGCAGTGGGGGTGTCATGGGAGCCTCTGGTCTGCCACCACGTGGGTCGAGTGCTGCACGTGGACCCAGGTTCCAGGATACAGAAGGGTGAATAAGGAAGACATCTGGGAGCAAGCCCGCCAGGCTGATGAGCGACCCCCAGGCCCCCACTCTACAAACACACACAAGTATTTAGGGTCAGGAGATGAAAACGCTCA
>NW_017731367.1:5171663-5213560 GCF_001890085.2 Hipposideros armiger | reverse complement strand
CCAAAATCGCTGAGTGGGCAGCCCCGGGGCTCCTACTGCTCCCACTTAACCCACAACCTTTGCATGCCTTCAGCCCTCCCTGAAGTGCTAGGACTGTCATCTTTCCCCAGGTGATGACTGGTGACCTTCTAAGCCACATGGTCTCATGTCAGAGGCTCCAGTGGCTTTATTCAAAGGAGTATCTTTCACACGTCTTTATTTGCAGAGAAGTTTTCCGTTTCTAGCTCATGAAATTTCTCTCTCTCCCCCACTCTCTCTCCTCCCTCCCTGCCCCCCCCCCATGTGTTCAGACCAGCAAGGCAGACATTTGGAGGTCAGGTGGCCCTTTGAGAAAACCTGCTGAAATTGTGCATCTGAGCCAAGGGCTGCCACTGAGACTCGGCCTGGCCACACTCCCTCTGGAGGGCCGCCACAGATGCCCCGGAACATGCAGACTTCACTGGCTTCCCCTGCCAGCCCTTTGCCGCATAGCAAGAACCCTCAGGGATTTCCCGCCCACCATCTCCTCCCAAAGCTGCCCCATTGCAGCCTCTTAGTCTAAGTCGCCTTCTTTCCTGCCCTTGCCTTGCCAAACCCTCCCTTCCCACAGAGCACATTATCCCTTTCTCCAGCTTTCAGTCTTTTGGGAGGTATTCTCATCATTCAGGCT
Organism: Hipposideros armiger; assembly: GCF_001890085.2. Lineage (NCBI taxonomy): Eukaryota > Metazoa > Chordata > Mammalia > Chiroptera > Hipposideridae > Hipposideros > Hipposideros armiger. Next base: position 5,212,911 of record NW_017731367.1, on the reverse strand, counting down.
CGTTAAAGAGTTCCAAGGGGAAATGATGCGAAACCTTGTGGTTAAATCATTAGGTAGAAGTTAGGTTTTGTATTTCCTGATTCCCCCTAATGGCTTCTCATGTGATATTGGTTGAATGTTTATTCTTGACCTGGTCCAAGTTCTCTACTGAGCTATACAGGACAGTCCTCAGTTACAAATGGGTAGTTAGATAGTATGTCTTTCCCGGTTTCCTGAGAAACTAAGCGCCCACCAAGGGGGTGTGGGGAAAAGCAGCGAAGATGTGCTTTTGATCGGGTGTCTCTGTCAGGGGCCTCCCTCAGGACCCAAGTCCTTTCCGCCTCAAAAGTCTCTTTTCACACAACACATGACTCTGCTTAATCCTTATTTTGGTTGTTTACAAAACAGTCTTAGAAGAAAATATGTAAAGAGGGGACTAGGACTCACCCATAATTCAAAACAATCAAAGAAAACCATCTTAGGAATTTAGGAGTCTTTCCGTGTTTCTATGCATTTCACAAGACGGCATCACACGTGAACTTGGGCACATCATTTTTTTTCACAGCTGTCGTATTATGACTTTCTTACACCATTAGACAGTCTTCAGAAATTTGATTGTTCGTGTTGACGCCTATGCTAGTACTTTCGCCACCTTGATTCTTGGAAATAGAGTCATTTCTTACTTTTTATTGTTACCAATAATGCCACAACGAGTATTTCATCTTTGTTCCCAGAGATGGACTCACTGGGTCAAAGGTGACACGTGTGTGTGTGTGTCTTTTGAGAACCCCATTCAGTGTCTTAGAGAATGTGCGCCGGACCCAGCCCCCCAGCACCCCAGCTCTGGTTAGCCCTCTGGGTGCCCTCCACTACGTCACCACGGCCGGCTCGAGCTCCGGGCTTCACTGCTGGCCTCAGCCCCCAGTGGCCTCGTCACGACCGCTGACCCGGCCCTGCTGTTCCTCCCTTTGCAGGTGTTGAGATGGTGCCTCCTGGCGTTCTCAGCACCACGCTGGCCACTTCCCGTCAGCATTGTCGTCGGTTTGTCTTAAAAATGGACTCTGTCTCTCCACCTCCTACCAGCGCACACACTGGGGAGCCTCTGACAAGTCCCCACAGAGGTGGTTTGGAGGATCTCTGAGGGCCTTGCCCTCAGAGCACCCCTCTCTGCTGATAACTATGGTTGACCCCGCTCACCTGGACGCTGTCTGGTCCTGGAAGGAGTGACCTGGCCCCTCCAAAGCCCCTCCTCAGGAAGTAAGGGCCACCAGGACTGACCACTGACATCACTTCCTGCTGAAGCCATGTCCACCTGTCCCAACACGCTTCTGGGCAGCACCCGACCTGCTTATCAGATGGGACACCCTGGAGAACCCCCTGAAGACTTTCAAGGCCTCTGTTGTCTTCCCAGACAGGCCATTAAAAGCTTTCTGGGAATGCACAAGGAGGCATTGTGAACTTTAGGCTTTTTCTCAAAACAACAAAAGCTTTAAAGAAGTGCATCCTACTTTTTTTTTTTATGTACTCGCATCCGAGGGCCCCGGGGGGCTGGCCCAGGCCCTCCTCCCCCAGCTGCAAAGCCCCTCATCCTGTTTATCACTGGTTCTTTTAGTAGAGAGAGAGAGTGCCTTCACTGCATTTTGTAAATTTGCCAGGTACTTCCGTGTGCCCAGTTTTTAGCGACTGGGCGAGTCCAGAGTGGGGGGGGGGCAGGAAGCCCTTCTGGTGGTCCCACAGAAAAATCATCTGCAATGTGCTTCGGAGCAATTCAAAGGGAGGAGCCCAGAGCGGGGTCCACTCTCTCCCCGTGAACTGGCCGTGAGGACAGGTGGGGCTCGTCAGCGCTAACGCCACCTGAGCGTTGGACAGGGCCCCGCAACAGCGTCCCTCTGAGCCTCAGTGAGGCTCTCGGGCGATGCAGGTCCCCCCCAGGCTGATGGTGGTAGTGCTGGCAGGATTCCGTATCTCCCAGTCTTCGTTACAGTTCTGTAATCTTTAATTAGACTTTCTAGTGTCTAGCCTTCTGGTTCATCTTTCTATCCAGTCTACTTAGAAGGACGCTACTGGAAAAGCTGCTTTGAATACAGAAGGTGCTGCTCATACACTGTTATCCAACCGGGTGGTGGCGAACGTTTAATACCCAGCTCTCCAGGAAAACCCCTAAACTCCTAATTGGTAGTGTTTGCCAATTTCCATGGTGTAAATACTTCCACCATGACCAACTTCACGTTACCAAAAAGACACCACTGAACACAGAGTTGAGAAGAGATTTACAGTATCACACCGTGTAGTGTTTGACCATTCAGATTCAGTAAATAAATAATAGATAATAGCAAACGCTAATAAAAATAATTAAGAAATGGTAAATTTGGGGAATTTATTATCTTTGTTGATAGTAACTTATTTAATTATAATTGTATGTCATTTCATTTATAGCAACAGCTGTGTTTAACCACTGCTCACGAAATCTGTGAGTTTTAACCCTCAGCACCCAGGAGCCGTGGAAGCTGGCTCCACACTGGCTCTGTCCATGCGTTACAGCACAGAGCACCCACGTGACTGAGGCTTGCTGGGGCACCGCTCTGCCTAAGCACATCCTCGTGAGGCAGACGGTATGCCGTCAAGCAAGAAGGAACTTGGTAAAGTAGCAGAGCCGAGGAAGGAAAGCACGTTTTTGATTTCGTAGGCAAACGGTTCCATGTTCTCTGCCATTGGTACAGTTAGCCATGGAGGTGGGGGGAGGGAGGAAAAGTTAGAATTAAGTAAGACTCGGGACTCTGAAACCCCTGGTGCAAATCCTGGACCAGCTGCTGAACGGCTGGGTGACCGTGGACAGCTCACTTATGTGCTCTGACCCCTCAGTTCCCGGCCTGTGAGTGGGGACAGTGAGAGCTCCCATCACCAAGGGCTCTGGTAGGACCAGTGGGGATAACGTGTGCCCGGGGCTCAGCATGTGGAAATGGACCTGGGCCCCCACTGGGCCCTGAGAGGCAGGATTTCCATGTCCTCCTTCACACCAGCCACATGGCCCAGCTAGACAGATGGGGATGGGTGGACAACGGCACCCTCTTCTCTCCAGGACGGAGGACGCTGAGTCCAGGGAAGCTGACAGATCTGTGCCAGGCTGGAGCACACCTGTGTCCAGTGCCCTGGGCCGAGAGCGCATTCAGGGGACACCCACACCCACATCTCTGTGACCATCACCACAGGGAAAGGCTGGACGCAGGAAGCACAGGGTCATTTCAGAAGCACTTTGAAAGTGGCGCTCAGTTAGCTCAGGGTGTGGTGCATGACGGGATCAAGAGCTGCAAGCCTCGACCTTGCTCTTTTCATCTGTGAAGTGGGCAGAGAGGGGCCCTCCTCCGCAAGGCAGGCTTGTCCCCCAGGCCGTGTTCCATCAGCACTCAGCAGTGTCAACCCGCAGCTGCAAAGCTGAGCTTTAAACGAGAGAGCACGCAGAGCCTTGGCCGCTGAGCGACGTGTGGGAACGCAGGACTGGAGAAACCTCACGTCCAGTGACAAATCGGTCCCTGGACGGGGTTGGGAAGGCAGCCCCCGCAGAGCCGGGCCTCTGACTCACAGGCCGCGAGCCCCCACCCTGCAGCCCAGCTTCTGATTCATGTTTCCATGGTTATCTGGGGAAGTGAGACCCATCTGGACACACTGCCCACCACTCGCGCCTGCTCTGAACGGCCACTCGCACGGAATCCGTAAACCGTTCCATCCCCACCGCTCTCCCCAACCCCCACTCCCCCACCCCCGACTTCCAGCCTTAACTCCTGCTGACAGGGAAGGAAGGATGTGGCCAAACGGGACCAACTGACCCAGAGGGGTTTCTCCAAAGGAAACGCAACCAACGTCAGGGTTCCCTGTGCAGGTCCCATGCTGCGTTTAGGTCTTCGTGTTCCTTATTTTCTGTTCTCATGGGCAGCTCTCATCACACACAAACCAAAGAATGCCGTGTGGTTTCCATTATTGACCAGCACTCCTCTCAACTACTCGTTTCGTGGGCAGCGTGAGTGAGGACGGTTAGAATTCCTCTCTAATCGCAGTGTCGGAATTTGAGGGAAGGGAGAGTGAGGGGCTGTCAGAACCGTCCTTGTAAATTTCGAGTCTCACTTTATCCTTGGGAATTTGTGCTCTGGGACTCGCAGCTGGTTGCTATAGTTTTCTTCCTCTGTGTATGCAGATGTAGAAAGAACTTTCCAGCTAAATTAAGCATTCAGAGGTATTTTAAAAAGCAAGAAAAAAGAGGAAGTTTGTGGCCTAAGGAAATGCTCAACGCAACCCCAAGCCAAGTCTGAGGTTAGCTCTGTGCCATCCGCTGGCCTGGACAGATGGAGGACAAGAACAGAGAGGGCCAGGGGCCACACCCCACCCTCTGATCTGAGTCCCCCAGGCTGGCCCTGCGCCCTGGGGGAACTCACTTCTCTAAGCCTCAGTTTCCTTCCCTGTAAAATGGGCTTGCTCATGATTCTCACTGAGCTTGCTGTGAAGGTAAAAGGTGTCCTCCGAAAGCTCTTAACCAGGAGCCCGGCCGCTGCAAACTCTTAGCTGTTGTGACCCAGGGTGCCTTTCCCGCCTGCGCTGGGGTGGGGGGGCTGTGTGCTCCCCAACTCCCCTGCCAGCAACTGCACAGCGAGCTTTCTTATGTCAAGCATGGGAGCTTCACATGGCTCCAGGAACCGACTGAGTTCTCATGCCCTTGTACACAGCCTGGATGCTACGCCACGGCGCCTGGCCGCACTGTGGGCCCCTGTTTAGCCCCAGGACAGAGTTCCTTGCACCTTCTCCCTCTCAGGCTCCATTCATCCCAACATCAGCTGACCCCATTCCCAGGAAGGTGCCTCGTCTCTTTTGCTTGTCACTTTGTCTTGACCTTGAGCAGACATCCCACCATGGTGGGAACCGGGTCCCCATCTCTCAAAGGATAGGCTGGGACCCTGTTGGACAGGCAAGAGGCGGGAGCAGAGAGGTGGGTCTAGGGGTCCTCACCCCTGGAGCAGCTGTGAGAGGAGCAGAACTGGGGCACAGGCGTTTGGGTGGCCAGGAGAGGGGGGCGCCTGGAGGTGAGGAGGAGAGGGGAAGATGACGGAGGACAGCGGCCAGGACACAGGGCCCCGTGAAAGTGGGGGAGACCTGGGGTCCCAGGATGCAGTGCTGGCCACTGCCACCCCTCAGGGAAGTCACAGGAAGGAAATGAGCAAAGACGTGCAATTTGCAACCAGGGGGCCACCCTGAAAAGGGGCTTCGGTCTGTGCATTCGTGGGTTGAAGGTCGGGGTCAATAAGCCCTGGCAGCCGAGAGGAGGTTGTGTATACTTCTCTTTTCTAGCAAGCTGGCGGGGTGGGGAGGGGAGGAACAAAGCAGTAACTGTATATAAGGGTTTTGTTTGGTGTGTGTTTGTTGGTTTGTCTTTAGTGACGGGAGACGGAAGCCTGGTGGAAATACCAGGGGAGAGGGGCTCGCACATCGGGGGCAGCTGACCTGCCTGGGGACGTCAGAGTCCTGTCTTCAGTGAGAAGGTCCTGCCCTCCCTTCCCTGTCCCGCAGACCCTGCTCAGTCCTCTCCCGGCGTGGACTTCACTCTCTACGTCCCCGTCTCCCCACCGCATGGTGACGCCCCAGGAAGCACCTGGCAAGGAACCCCGGCAAAGGTCTGCCGAATGAGTGGGGAGCCCCGAACTGGAGCGGCTCCCGTGCATCCTTGATTCAAGGACCCTTTATTTAGCATAATGACAAGCAACTGCTCTGAGGACAGGAAACGCCCCCTTGGTGTAGCAAAGAGCTTGCAGTTCAGCAGGGGATTTGCTGCTGTCGGGGAAAAGAGAACAAGGACAATCTAGTCATTTCAGAAGACGACCCTTGACCCTTGTCAGGGAGGCCCTGGCCCTTTAAGGCATGAAGTCAGGACCCCTCTTCTAGCTGCCTCAGCGGGCCCTCGACAGGCACTTCCTGTGTTTCAGGGCTGCCATCTCGTGGCAGGACGAGGTAACAGCAGATACTTAAAACATTTCCTCAGACCTTTTTCGTTAAAGGCAATTTAATAGCGTTGAACAGTGAATATATGACATCATCTCACAATTATGACTGTTGCATGTCTCCAGAGGACTCTCCTATTAGATCTTCACAACAACCCTGGGCAGTGGTACGATTATGCCCTCCTTATAGTCTAAACAACACACTCAGAGAGGTTAATTGACTTACCAAAGGTCACACAGCCAATGAAAGAGCCAAATTGCCTCTCTCCAAGTCCTTCCCTCTATTCACCACCGCTCTGTGCAAAGTAGGCCACCAGGCGGTCCACACCGGTGGTTTTCCAACTTTTGCCCAATGTTTAACCTTCGGACCCTGTATACACGCGTGTGCCGTGTACGCAGATGTGTGGGTGCATATTACTGAGACAGGTTCACGCAACAGCCCGTACCTGTACCAGGTGCGGTGCCTCTGACTATTCGATTTCATTGTTAAGAATGCTATTTGTGGTCCATTAAATTGTTCCCATGACCCATCAGTGTCAAGACCCACAGGCTGAAATGCTGAACGGTAGATCCTCCAAACGCCCACGTCCTAATCTCTAGAACCTGTGCAGGTCACTTTGCAGGGCACAAGGGACTTTGCAGGTGCGACTAAGGTCGCCCTGGATGATCTGGGTGGGCCCAGTGTCACCAAAGGAGAGGGTCGGAGTCAGAGGAGATGTGACCAGGGGAGCAGACAGTGGAGGGGTGCACTGTGAAGATGAAGGATGGGGTCACGAGCCAAGGAACGGGGGCGCCTCTCGGGGCTGAAAAGGGTGAGAGACAGCTTCTCCCCTCAGAGCTCCTGGGGGGAACCGGCCCTGCCGGTCCCTGGGCTTCAGCCCACGGAGTCTGACTTGGGACTGGTGGTCCAGGGCTCTTCGTGAGAGGTTAACTCTGCATTGTCTTAGGCCACCAAGTTTGTGCAGAGTTGTTATAGCAGCCCCAGAAAGTGGTACGGATGGAGCCTAAGAACGCCATGATGGGCGTCACCACAGCGGCCCGCAGGCGCGGAGTTTGGATGTTTGTTTTGGCCCTCACCATGACTTAAAACCTTTTTTGAATGATTTACCATCATTTAAAATCAAAACATTTCAAGTGACAATCAGAATTCTTGGTTCGTCTTTGTCGCTGTAAGGCCCAAGTTCCCACGTGATAACACCTGGCTTCAGCTCGCAGGAATTTCCTTCCACACCTCCTCCTGCTAACATCCTTTGTCAAGTTCATTTTCATTCTTGTCAAGGTGGCGCACGCACACAACGTCAGGGGACCCGGCAGCACTCTCAGGACTGAACGAAAGCTAATTTTTCCATCACTCAAACCTTCCCACCCTCTGTTCACACTTTCGATCTTTTAAAAATTCGATCTCTTCTTGATACGTCTCACATTTCTAATATGCTGGTCCTCGTGTGTGATGGTGCCCAGCATCAGACACCACTCTCCACGGAGTGTCTAGGACGGAAGAAGATGCTCTCTCTTAACCCCAGTCCAATCCCACTCTCTTTTCTTATCTTCCCAATGTAATTAGATCCTAAGATTTGATAAAGTTGTGTAAATACTGTTCACTGTCCAGTTTCTTTCTTGTACGGTTTGTTTTTCCTTGAGTTCATAACCGCGTCGTTTTTCATTGTCTTGGTTTTCTACTATCACTACCTTTTGCAAATGATCCATCTGATCTGCCTGATGAGCAGCAATGTGACTCTCTAAATGCTGAAATGCTTTGAAGGACTCTAACAGCCTCCACTCTTCCCCCTGGAAGCTGCTCTTCTGCAACTGACCACGCTCCCGGCCAGAGCAGGGGGCAGCCTTCGCCATGCTCTGCACTGGGAACCCCTCCTGCCTGAATCTCAGGCCGTCTTTCTCTTCGTTTGGACCAGCGGTTCTCAACCTTCCTAATGCCGCGACCCCTTAATACAGTTCCTCATGTTGTGGTGACCCCCAACCATAAAATGATTTTCGTTGCTACTGTATAACTGTAATTTCGCTACTGTTATGAATCGTCATGTAAATATCTTTTTGTTTTCTGATGGTCTTAGGCAACCCCTGTGAAAGGGTCATTCGACCCCCAAAGGGGTCGCGACCCACAGGTTGAGAACCGCTGGTTTGGACTCTTGTTTTGCTGGTCACACCTGCAGTGGTGCTCTGGGCTGATGGCTGATGGGGCTGGTCACAGAACCCTGGCTTCATGGGTTTTCTTAGAGCGTTTGCAGGCATTGCCTCACTGTCTCCCAGCCCCCAACATTGGCCCTGAGGAGTCTGATGCCCTTTGGAAATCTCCATCCTGACTGTGACCGCACCCCTCGCTCCTCGGGAGGCTGTTAGGACCTCTTCTTCCCCCGGTGTTGTGGCATCGCAGACCAATATGCCTTCCTGTGGGCCGTGCTCCCCTTTTGTTAGCTGCACCTGGCATTCAGTGGGCCCCTGTCAGCCTGGAGACTCGGGTGGCAAGCTGTGGGAAACCTCTTAGGGACAGTCACTGATAATCCTTCCTCCTCATTCTCTCTAGAGGTTTTTTTCTAGAACTCTGATTAGTTGGGGCCTCAGGAGACAACAGAGGGTGTACTCAGGTCAAGGTAATTGCAGGAGGGGTTGGTAAGGGGAGACTGTGCGAAGGCTGGGCAGAGCTCTGGGGCAGTAGCGGTGGGGCTGGAACTCCCAGACGGGGAGGGGGCCAGCTGCTTCCGGACTCAGAGGAGACAGTCCTGTGGAAAGGGCACCCCCACCCCCCAGAGGAGCTGCACGGCGAGGCGTGGTCAGGCTCCTCCTCGGGACCCCCTCTGCGCCATCACTTCCCGGAGCTCCCCCTGTCCAATCAGCTGGAAGCCAGGGGCTGGCGTCCTGGGGGAGGCAGTGAGGTCAGCTCCTGGGTACAGAGCCGGAGGGGAAGGGAGGGGAGAAGGAGAAAGGACCCTGCACATTCCAACACGCCTCCTCCATGTTCTTATCTTTTCTCTCCCCTCTTTCATCTCTTTCTCTCCTATCGCAGAGATTTCCTTGACTTTATCTTGCAGCTCTTCCTACGCACATTTTATTCTGCTATCGCATTTTCAAAGTTCAAAAGCTGTTTCAGACTCCGCTTCATCTGTATGTAACATTTCTTCTAGTTTTTCAGGTGCCATAGTTTTTTATCTCTCTAAGGTTGACATTAAAATTCTTTTCTTCTGCTTCCTGCCGTGTCTGTGTTTTCTCCGGGTTCCTTTTTCCTGTTGGGTTTGGTCTCTGCTCTCCATGTAGATGATATCCTGTCTCTGTCTCTGGATTCTGGCCCCCCAGATGTAAGAGTGAGGCACCACACGGGGGACTGGGATGCCCCCTGTGGGCACCGGCTTGGAAGAGCTGAGTTCTTGTTGGGTGGAGGTGTGCCTTTTTGCGTTCCCTCTTGTCACCCCTCAGTGTGAGAGGAAATGGCCACCAAGGTGCCCACGGTATGTCAGGCACTGTCCTGGCAATGGTACCAGCACGAAAAGGAGGATCTTACTTCTAAGAGCCTTTGGTTCAGAAAGACCTCCAAGACAGCGACAAGCAGACACAACACTCGTATTTAGTACTTCTGTGCACTGTGCAGTAGAGCTGGCTGAGGTAGGCCCTGTCCTGTGGGCTTACGAGGGGCGCCTGGAGCCACACCAAGGGCAGGGGTGTTGCCCAAAGCCACAGGGCCTTGGACGGCAGGGAGGCGGCAGGGGTGAGGTGGGAGGGCTCAGGCTCCGGAGGCAGGGGCCTGCTTCACAGGCCGCATTGCATCCCACTGAGAACAGGGATGGCTGAGGAGAAGGTAGAACAATCAGTCCCCTCAGCACTGAGCACCCCCTGCCCAGCTCAGACCAACCTGGAGTGCTGACACGTGCAGCCATCCTCCTGAGGAGCCTGCTCTCATGTGACTTAAAAGCTCCGTGAGCCTGTGGCAGCTGACGCTGGCGGATGTGATGTTTGACACTTGTTTATTATTGAATCCAGACAAAAAGCATGTGCTGGAAGTTCCTAGCAACACACACTCCGGACATTTTGCTGCCTGTGGTTTTAATTAGGGGCAGCGGGAATCACCAGGCGACGTGTCCAAACCTGGAGCTGCAGGCACAAGAACAAGGCAGACTCCGTAGAGCCCGGGTGTCTGTGCTTCAAATAAGAGAGTTTCAGGGGAAAGAGGTGATCGTGGAGGGTGGCGTGGCCAGATGGGGATGGGGTGGGACAGACGCAGGGACATTTCCTGGCATGGCCCTCCACTCAGTCTCCGGCCTCCAGCAAGTCCCTCCGCCTCTCTGGGCCTCAGCTGACTCATCTATAAAATGGGGCAATAAGCACAGTGTGAGACTCAAGTAAAACACTGCGCTGTTTGATGAGGGTCTTTTTGACTGCAAGGACCACTCAAGCTAACTCAGGAAGCTGGGCATCTCCCGACAGCCACGGGTAGAACCCAGGACTGCTGGCGCCTGGAGGCCGGCACTGGGGTCAGCGTCCTTCTGTCCCGCTGGCTTTTGGGGCCTCGTGGTCAGGCCTGTCTCCCCCTTGCTCCTCCATTCTCCTCTCTCTCTCAAATGGCCCCTGCTCCCCCTGTAACTCTGGCTTGATTGGGGACCACATGCCTATGAGGCCTGCACTCTGCGGCCCTTTCTCGGGCTCCTGTGCTGGCCGGTCTCATCCCCTAAGTTTCCTAATTCATCCCCCTAGAGAAGCACTAACTGGGCCAGCTTGTACCTGGAGATGGGACAGACAGGGTTCAGGTCACAGGCCGATCATTGGATGGGCTGCCCTGGTCCCAGCGTCCACCTTATCTCCAGTCACTGGGCGAGCTCAGGTGGTGCCTGGCCCCAGCAGGAGGGGCTGGGCAGCGGCAGCTTCGCTGGGCAGGGGCCGTGTTGGGATCGGGTGGTGACCACAGCCCTGGGACATGTGTAAATGGTGCAGACGTCACTTCTCTTGAGTTTAAACCAGGAGCGGAGAATCGCCGCTCAACTCGACATTGAGAAAATATATATTTTCGCGTAAATCGATTATAGTGCTTTAGCACTTGGTACAGATGATCAGTGAGGAATCCCAGCACATATACTCCTAAGAACAACTTAAATTTGTAACCATGTTCGTTCTGACAAGTTGCATAGGCTTTTCTTGTGGCCACCACGGCTCACGACCAACGTTTTGTAGCACATACCCACACCGGTCTTACATCGTGCTGGGAAAATGAGTTCTGGTCTGTGTGGTCTGATTGTTGAACTCTGTGAATACCCCCACATGGTGCCACCAGGAGCGCTCTGCTCGTGACACAAGATGGAAACCCAGCCACGTCCCTGGGACTCAGCTTGCTTCTCGCTGCGGTCGGCTGGGGTTAAATGGGGTCGCGTGCTTGTGTGAGGACTCGCAGGGCTGACGAACATTTCTACAAACTCTGTGTGCTGATGTGCCTGATCCTTCAAGGGATTACAATCAGCAAAGAGACATCGAGTCCTAAGAAAAGCCCAAAGTGAAAGCTGAAAGCAAACAATTGTCTTAAAATGAATGTGAAGCAACCCTCTGGTAAAGCCCCGCATCATCTGCTCCAGGGGTCAGCAACTTCTGGAAAGGGCCAGGTAGATGGGAAGTATTTTAGGCTCAGTGGCCCAGACAGTCTCTGTTAAAACAACTTAACTCTGCCAGTGCAGAGCGAAACCGGCCACAAGCAATATGTGCGTGGGCGTGGCTGGGTTCCAATTAAACTTTATTGACAAAAGCTGGCAGCTGACAGGACTTGGTCCACCCGTTGTGGTCTGCAAACTCCTGATCTGGCCTGTGAAGTAGTGGGACCCTGATCGTCTCAAAAAACCCACACTGTTGATCTGGTTTTCTGAATGGAGATTAAATATTAGAGAGTGATATGCGATATCAGCACCCACATTCATTTCTAGGAAAAGCAAATCATTTCAGGCTGGGAAGACAGAGGAGGAAAGCAGCGTGGCACCAGAACTGTGGTGACTCTTAGGTAGTTATTTTATCTCGGGGGACCCCAACCACTGCATCACAGATCGGTATTTCTGGTAGGATGACAGGCTTGAAGAGACCCCATGGTCAGTGATGGACTACAGGTGTGCTGCCCTGCTGACCTGCAGCCCTGGGCAGGGCCAGATGGGGCCTGAGGTGGCTGGAGCTCCTGGCCAGAGCCCCCAGCAGGTCAACTCCAGCTGCAACGGACGCATCTACAGGTCTAGCCTCCTGCACAGCTGGTGTTTCCCGTGTGGGCCGCAATGTGGGGAAGGTGGGCAGAATCAACTTACTGGGGAGTTCTGTGCTTCAAGCCCCCACGACAGCCTTTTCTCTTGAATGACCAGCCTCTGCCCAGATGTTTGCCAGTCGCAGGAACTCAGTCCTTCCTGACAGCCCCTTTTGTGCAGTTTTATTGGTGCTGTTGGGGAGAGGATTTGCCACACGCCTCATTCTGCCATTCCAGAAGCCAAGGGATGACCAAGATGAAAATCAGACCAGCAAGTCTCTTACCTATGTATTCCTTCTAGAAAATTCTGTGTAGGTCCAGTCACATACCTAAACTGCCTAACCCTTATGGCAGCACTGAGACGTAGAAAAAAATGTTAGATTAACCATAGGAACACTTGGCTTTATATCCTGGCAGAGTTATTAGTTCTGTGACTCAGAATCTCCATCAACTAGTCTCTTTGAGTTTTTAATCTCTAACTTTAAGGGCAGCAGGTGAGGGTGGCGGGAGTACAGAATACTATTTTTGTAAAAATTAAATAGAACAAAACTGAATGGGACCAAAAGGCAAAATAAGACAGAATTCACTCTGTTTTGACTGTCTTCAAGCTGAAACATGGGTGTTCTCCTACCTCTAGACCCAAATTCAGACTGGAACGCACACTGTCGGCTTTCCTGGGTCTCCAGTTTGCCCACTACATTCAGGGACCCCTCAGCCTCTATAACCACAACCACACGAGCCAGTCCCTTGCTTTGTAGGCAGATATAGGCATATTGATACATAGATCTATAGATCTCTATATCTCCTTGCCTCTGTCTCTGGGAGAACCCAGACCAACCCAAGTGTGCATGACGGATTGTTTGTACTGGTGGTGGTTTTGATGGGTGGTGATGATGGTGATTTTGTGTATGCTTTTCAAGATGAGAATGGCATGAAATGTTGAAAAGGAGACAATAAAAGCGACAGATCATAGATGCAGGCAAGAGTGAAAATCAACATGTCATGGTCTTTAGGATGGAGAGGTCAGATGGGCTCCAGAGAGGTTGGCTGTCAGGCCAGGGCGTCTCTTCGATTGGACCAGGAGAGAAGGCAGCTGGGATAACAGGAGACACAGGTGGGAACGCAGATGTGGTGGTGAGACGTTGAGTGAGCTCTACGTGTCGGCTTCTCCTTTCTCCGGGAAGAAGGAAGCAAGGTTGTGTGTTGAGAGTTAGGGGTTGAGTGGGGTTCGAGGCTTGAGTCGTGAAAGCCAGCAGCCTGAGTGAGGAAGACCCCTCCGCACATTCCTGGCGCCCGTGTTTCCATCTCCCTCCTCCTCAAAGCCATATGTCATGCGCAATTACATCACTGATTCCCACAGCCAGGTTTTTTTGTAAGAGCAAGAAATTGTGCAATACAATATAAATTTTACGAATTCTTGAACTGTCTTTTGGTGTTCTGGTTTTCATGCTACCTCACCAACCCAGCCAATTATTTTGTTTTGTTTTTTATAAATATTTTCAGGCAGTCTTTATCAGACTAGGAGTTTGACAAGAAGGGTCCATCTCTGTTCCCACACGGGAAAGACAAGGCTAGTGTCTGACGGCCAGTAATTATGGACAAAAGGTGGGTGTAAGGCTGATCTCTTAATTTCTATTAAGAGCAATAATGTATCAGTAATTTATGTTCCCAAACACATATTTATATTCATATTTATCTATTCCATTCCATATGCTCTTACAGTGTGATCGGGGCCCCTCCCACTGAGAAGGGGTCTGGTTTCTCACACTCACACCTGAGCAAGGACTTGTTGACTGCCTGACTGGTGGAGTAGGGCAGAGGCTGATGATGTCTGGGTTCCTGTGCTAAGTCATAAAAAAGATAGTTTCCTCCTGAGCCTTGCTCTCTCTCTCTCTCTCTCTCTCTCTCTCTCTCTCTCTCTCTCTCTCATCAGGATGTTCACCTTTGGACTCCAGACACCATTATGTGAGAAAACCCAAGCTACACAAAGACACCCACGTGGAGAGGGACGAGACATGTGCCAATAGGCAGGACCAATCTGCTAACCATGCAAGTGAGCCCGCTCGGAAGCCAATCCCCCAGGCCAGCCCAGCCTTCGGACGACTGAGACCCCAGCTGCAGCCTCATGAGAAAGCACAGCCAGCATCGCTCAGCCAGGCTGCTCCTGGATTCCTGGTCTACCAGAGACCACGCGAGAGGTAAATAATGGATTGCTGCTTTAAGGCCCTGGGTTTGGGGGTGATTTGTTTTGCAGCATCAGATAACTCAAACGAACAGTAATGGTAAATTCAACCAGCACTGTTTGAACATCTACTTATGTCAGGGTTCTCAGTGCCCAGCCCTGGGTCTAGGGGGCGAGCTCAGAGCAGCCATCCCAAAACTGCCATGCTGGGGAGCTTTATGGAAACACCACTCGGAGTCCTCATAAAACCCATTCGTCCTAGTGCTGAGACTTGACCCATTTTACAGACGAGGGGACTGGGGCCTAAAGGTCGCCCAGATAGAAGGCCTGGGACAGGAACCTAAGTATCTCTCTGAGACGATCTTCAGGACCTCTCAACATGTACTCTCCCTTTGCTTTGGTCTTCTTACCCCCAATCTGGCCCATCTCAGCTCACAGATGAAGGACAGTCTTGTCACCAAGAAGGGGAGACCAGCTCGGTATTTCAGGCCCAGCTGATCCGGCCAGCTCCCCCACTTGCGCTGTCCCCAGTGGACTGTGGGAAGAAGATGCCAGCTTCTGCCAGAGGCTGTCTTACAGTGGACACATTACGCTCCTCTAGCTGTCACTTCTTGGTGATGTTTGTTGTAGTGGATGGAAGCTGGGTGGGCCAGAGCACCCCACGGCCTCTGCCCACCGGGCGCTGACCCCTGCCGCACGTCCCAACGTTGTCCAACAGCCTCATGCCCCGAGGCCCTGGCACTTGAGTTTGAGGCTCTTTGGGGCCTCCGCAGAGATTCTCTCCACTTTCTTCCCGGGAGAGATTTCCCAGCACATGCGCAGTTATGCCAGTTCGTCCAGCCTTCCTTCCACAGCCACCTATCAGCATGTTGAAGACACTTGCGGAGGTTTCTTGCCTGTGGATGTCCACCTGCCTTGTGTCCCAGTGTGGAGTCACTTCTCAGCACTCTGCTTACGTTTGTGTAATCATTTCCCATGGGAATTTTGGAGAAAGAAAAGTTTGATTTAGGGGTCTGCGCAGGCCTTGAACCACAGGGTGAAGGATTTTAATGGTGAAAGCACGGTTTTCTAATGGGGGAGAAGGGTCTGAGCAGCAGGCAGGGAGGAGGCAGGCTGGGCTTTCTGGACCTCACACCTCCTTTGTCCCTGGGCTGCACAGCAGCAGTCGCCTCAGGAGAACACGGGACCTGGAGGCAAAAGGCTCCTTGTGTGCCCCTGGCTGGGAACTCCAGATCTCTGGGTTAGTTTTGGCTCCTCGTTGTGGTTAGAGGGTTAGATACATAAGGAGAGCTAAGTATTCTATGTCCCGAAGATGCAATTTTCCACCCACAGCTAAGAGCTCCTGCCCAACAGAAGTTCCCTCAGCCCAGGAGAAGCTGGCCTGTGGGAACATGAGTCAGTGGCCTTGGCCTTGAGGAGAGGGGCGGGGGGAGGGGCGCTGTGGTCCTGCGGTTCCAGTTAGGATCACTCAGCCCCTTCTCCCACCCACCTGAATCTACTGGAACCTTGGAGCCAGAACACCCCCAGGTGACTCAGCAGTTATGGAGGGGCAAGTCGGTCTCTAGGAAACAAGCATGACAGAGTTTATTTAAAAGCTTTGGAAGTAACAGTCCGTCTGCTCTGTGAAGTCCCAGTGCAAAGGAGGCCGGAGTCTCGGGCACAGTCCCCACACTGCCAGCCCCCTTGACCCTGCGCTGTGACCTGACACTGCCTTCTGACCCGATGGTCGTGCTCTGATCTTCTCCCAGCTCCAGCCGCCTCAGCCACACAAGGAGACCCTGGTACCCCCAGGGCCAACTTGAAGGGCACAGTGGATGTGCCTGGCAGTTCTCATAGGCCCAGCGCAGGTCTTGCTGTGACCCTTTGGGGCAAATGGCTGGCTTGTAGGCCTTGAGGCTGAGCCCCAGGCTCTCAGAACTTGGAATCCCAGGGCCTATGTGAGGGATGCTGGCGGCTGGGGTACCTCTGGCAGGACCGCTTTTGGGCACCACCCCCTGCATGTCAGCTTCTCCTAGGTCTACTTGGATTGGCATGCCAGACCTTGGACCTGCTGTGACCTTGGACCTGCTGTGACCTTGGACCTGCTGTGACCTTGGCCTGTGACCCTGTGCCAGCTCTGTTTCCCTACAACCATCGCCCAGCCTGAGACCCACTTTTCAACCAGTGTCTCTGCCAGTGTCTCTCAGTTAATGGGGTCCTTGGCGGTCCACGCTCAGCACTAATTTGACAGTGCATCTGCCTGGCGCCCCCCAACTGGATCTTTGCTAGGTTTTTACAAATCAAACAGTATCATTTGGGAGAGGACAGATGGGTGAGCTTATAAATGAGAGGTCAGGAGCCTGCTACCTGGGGTGGTTGGGCTGTCACCAGAAGTTAGTGGGTGGCTTGGAGTGTCCTGGGTCTCTGAGGGGGGCAGCAACCTAGCTCCTGCCAATTTCCACCATTCAGGAATGTTGGCCCAGGATTAGCGGATGCTCAGGTTTTCTCAAGAGAAGTGAGAAATCTGAATTTTTACATGAAATCACTCACTTTTCAGATGTTAATTCATTAGGGTTTTAAAACACTTTGAGATCCAACCAAAACATGACCAACCATGGTTTCTGTTATGAATAAAGGAATTTCTTTAATAATAATAATAATAGGTACTGAGTGTTCACCTTGTACCAAGCATTATTCTAAGTGCTATATATAGATATCTCTTTGCATTCTCACTACAACATTATGAGGTAAGAACTATTATTATCCTCCTATTTTATTCATAAAAACAGAGACAAATCACCTCAAAAAGGTTAGGGAGTGTCCCAAGATCAAATACTTAGAAAGTGTCAGCCCTCCCCACCTCACCCGCACCCCAAGCCCATGACCAAACCATCACGCCACACTACCTTCACTAGCAAGGAGGGTCAGGGAGGAATGTCTTTTTAGGGGCAATGATGTGATTTTCCAAAATCCTGGCATAAAATACATAAAAATGAAAACTGGCCCTTCCAGAGATGTAGGATTATAAGTAACTTCTTTGCTTTGGTTTCCAAATACCCCGTTTTCAAAAAACACATTTAGTGGAGTTGTTAGTAAGAGGCTATGTGAGCCCCAGTCTATCTCTGTGTCCCCCCAGGCGAGGGGCACCCCTTCTCAGCCCAGATTTGCTCAACCCCTCGGGGATGCATCTTTGTGGTGGAGAACGTGAGCTGTGGTTCTTAGTCCCAGTGACCGTGTGTGTGTGTGTGTGTGTTCATGTGTGTGCCCGTGGGTACTGGGTGGGCGTGAGACCTGGATATGTGGATATGTATTTTGAAAAGAAATCCCAGGTGACTCTGCTAGCCACACCCCATTTTCATTGAGAATGTTTATAACTAACCCTCAATACCACTACAACCAAATCTACTAGCTGAGCCCACCCACTTATTTCCACTGCTGATGAAGAAACTTTATTTTATCCACCCTGTTATCAAAGTCGCTGGTGCTCATTTAGGGCAATTTACAAAACACAAAAAAGTGGAAAGAAAGAAAACAATGCATGAGGTACGATAACATGACCACTATTTACACGTTGGTACACTTCCCCTTGGTCTTTCAAACGTGCAGTAACAACGTGTATGTGTGTGTTGTCCAAATAATGTACAAATAATGTGCAACATTCCCTTTTAAACTTGATATTTGATCATAAAACTCCTCCATGTTGCTGATAAAACTTATTGGAAAAGCTGCTTACTGGCTGTTTAATATTCTACCTACTGCATTTGTAATAATTTTTTTGCCTTTACTGTGATTAAATAACCCCTTCAAGTTTATTGTTGTAAAAATGCTGAAATGAATCTCTCTCTCTCTCTCTCTCTCTCTCTCTCTCTATATATATATATATATATAGATAGATAGATAGATAGATAGATAGATAGATAGATAGATATGTATATATCTATATATATCTATCTATATCTATATCTATATCTATATCTATATCTATAGATATAGATATATAGGCTTAGTCCTCAGAATAGATTCCCAGAGAGAAAATGAATGAGTAAAAGGATGGGAACATTTTTCAATCTCATAGAATGTGCTGCAAAATTTATTTCAATAATTTTTGAAATAATTTATTTTCCTTCTAACGATGTATTAAACTGCTGATTTTCCCACAGCCTCTCTGGCTTTGGAAGATCTCTGGCGTAGGAGAAAAAGGAATGTGCTAATTTAAAACCAGCTCCATGCACACCAGGAGGCACATGGTGGGTCAGACTAGCCATCCACACATTTCAACAGGCAGTCAATCTCCTTCCTGAGGTTTATAAATGCATTTCAATCAGGTGAATCATAAGCAAATCTGAGAAAAACAAAATACAAAGCACGAAGATTGAACTGGTATTTGAACGATTCTAACTCCTATTGATGAAAAGTTTTCCCTCCGCGTGCCCAATTCTTGCCTTTCCTAAGCGATGTGTCTGAGAGACAGAGCCAAACCACAAGCACAAGTTCAAGTGGGGCATCCGTGGGCTCTCAGACCCTGAACCTGAGGGACTCTGGGAGTGCCAGCCAGCTGCTAGGACTGAAGCCCCACACTGCTCCGCTACGAACTACATCAGTTGGTCAAACACAACTCGATATGTAATGCAAGAAAGGGAGAGTAGAGGGGCAGGGAGGTGATTAGAAGGGTCGAGCTCTGTCTTCCAATGGGTGGAGTAAGACATAGCTTCAGTAAAAGAAATGGAGACTATCTTCCTTTTTTCCACACACAGAATATGGTGATCTAAAACAGAATATAGTGACAAGTGAACCTAAATGATGAACGAGAGGGCCGAGAGGCAATGCACACCAGTAGCGTGAACACACCTGGTACCCAGATCTTGGTTTCTAAATCACATCCTCCAACGAAAGGAACAGAGCTCCTTGGAAAAACAGATGACCCCAGGGCTGGCCCAGGAAATGTGCAAGATTAGCCGGGAACATTTTGTGGTGCCAGGAGGTAAGAAAGTGGTGCCGGGTAAGGAAGGAAGATGCGGTCAGGCCAGAACAGGCGCCAACTTGAAGGGTCACTCAGTGACTCAACCTGGGACAAGCTGAGCAACAAAAACTAGAATGATAGGAGTGATTCGTACTCCTAGAGTAAACGAAATGCCCATGAGTCCATATGAATACAAACAATTGAGTAAAAAAATGGAAGACAAAGAACAGCTCTTACCCGCAGTTCACACATGTAGAAAGTTGATGGAAATAGAAAATCGTTATTTGGCTAACACATACTAGTAATTGTTGTAGGCAAAAGTCATGCAATGGATGGTAAAATTAGTGAGTGAAAGTTTGATGAGAAATGGGATATTTATAAATCTCCAATTATCTTCCCATGAGATACTAATTACTTACAAAGGGAGATAGATACAGTAATCTGACAGCGGACAAACCAGGCAGACATCACGGTCACCGAATCATCAAAGTGCCCACCACTAGTAATAAGACATCTGGACCTCATGTGCCCTTGCTATGACGGATGCCCTGAGAAGGGGACAACATTGCTTCCAGGGTATCCTTGGCAAATACATATAATCTCAGTCTCATCATGAGAAAATGTGAGACAACTAGAAAGTGAGAGACAGTCTGCAAAATAACAATTCATATTCTTCGCTCACATCAAGGCCATGAAAGAGACAGAGATTGAGGAACTGTCCCAGATGGAGAAGGCCGGGGACACAGGACAACTAAATACAAGGTAGGACTCCACATTGGATCCTAGACTGAAAAGGGACATGGGTGGGGCAATTGGTGAAATCTAAGTGAGGTCTGTAGATGACTTAACAGCGTTATGTTAACATTAATCTCCTGGTGTTGATAATTGTGCTGCTGGTCACATTAGATGTTAATATTAGGAGAAGCTGGAAGAAGAGAATAGAATTTCTGTGCTGTTATTGCAATTGCATTGTAAGGCTGAAATTGTTTCAGAATAAAAGGAAAAAAACAACAACAAAAAAGTGATGGCATGATTGTATAGGATTCCAAAGTTTCTCATTGGAAATTTCGTGTATTAATCGCTTTGGGGAAAACTGCTATCTTAACGATACGGAACCTTTCATTAAGTCACATGGCTTAGCCTCTTCCTTAAAAGCTAACAACAGAGCTTATTTAAAAGTTTTGGAAGTAAAATTTGCTAGGCAAGGAACTGTATTTTAGGGATGAGCAGTAGAGATAATAGCTATCCAAAGTCAACAATGCTGACCAGAGAGAGGTCAAGTTGAACTAATCCTACAAATCCTTGGCATGTTTGTGTTGATTATAAAAGAACCCAAACTAGCATTTATAGGAACACTTAGCAAAGACTGAGCGGCTCACAGAAGTACGCACGTAATCATGGCATTTTCAGAGACGTACCTTGGATTTCCTGCAGCTGATTGAAGACGCAGGTCAATTAGCTCCTCTTACGAAGTCCAGCTTCAGTTTCATGGAAACTAAGCCAGGGCTGTCTGAGTGCCTGAGTAAGATGTAAATTACTGGCGATTTTAGAATGAGCTCATAAGGGAGACCCTCCAACTGGCTATGCGTTTCACCATAAAATGAAGCAATAGTCAGAAGTCTGGACATAAGTTGGACTTGGATCACACTGAGCCCCTAATCCCGGAATCCACTGTTTGGCACACGCTGGAAAGTACAGATGCTTCGCATCACAGAGCTTCCATAAAGCTTCTCATTCAGGATGACTTTCTAACCTTTTGTAGTTTTTACAGCCATTACTCAACCAAACCCCCAACAAAATGACCTAACAGAGTAATGGAGAAAATTCTCTATGATCCTGGTGATTTACGATAAGGAATGTTACCAAAAACACATGAGATAAAGGAAAGGTGGCCCACCCTGCCGTTTACAGCTTCCAGAGGGGTGCAGACTGTGGTGGTTCAGGTAAGTGTGACCTGCTTGGGATCAACCTCACCCTGTGAGGACTGCCTATAGAAAGAAGTGGGCGGGGGGCTCTGTGAATACAGCAGGAAATTCTGTTGTGTGGGCTCCTGCTGGAGTTTGCCAGCTGGCTGGCACTGGGAGGTGAAGCCTCAATGTCTCCAGCTGGCTGTAGGTTGTCACAGCAGATGGCCAACTGGGAGAAGATTGTTCTAGTACAAACTCCCCAGGTTTGTGCTACTTTCTGCTAACTACATTTCCTACCTTGTGCATCAAATTATGTTAAATCTAAAAAGAGAGGTCAGGAACTCTAAAATTTCCCACTTCTTTATTTCAGATTGATATCCATCTGTAAGCTAAAAAAAGCATTGAAAATTGACCTGTTTCTGAAGATGAAAAGTTGGAGACCAGTAGGTCCATTCAGGGAAATTAAACCTCTAGAAAACAAGTATTTCAAGAAACAGAAGAAAACTTAAAAAACAAAAAGAAACCAAGTTAAGAAATTTGAAATATGTATTCTAAATGAAATTTGAGGAGATAGTCTTTCTTTATGACTGTGTCACTGATGCAATTTGAGAAAAAGGGAGAATTCTCAAAGTATTACGTACCCAGGTAACTACCAATAAAGGGTGAAGACAAAATAAAGACCCATTAACATTCAAGCAATTAGAATAATGTCCTCTGTATGTCCTTTCTGGGACCAGGAAAAATGTGCTTAGGAATAAAATTCAGCAAAGTAAAAGATGAATCTAAGAAAAACAAAACATGAAATTGAAGAATCAATAGAAATAAAAGAGAAACACAATGACAAGAAACTTCAGAATACTAATATTAAGACAAATGACATATGAAGTGTGAAAAGGCGACCCCCCAGAATGGGAGAAGAGATTTGTATTTCATATATTTGACAAAGGCTCATCTCTAGAGCATATGCAGAGCTCCTAAAAATCAGTAATAGTAAAACCCATCCATCAGTAAAATGGGTAAAAGGCTGCAAAAAATGATATCCAGTGAGCAACACACATGAGAAGATGCTCACCTTAATTGGTGATTCGAGCAGTGCAAATGAGAACCACTGTGAGGCTACACTACACACATCACAAGGACCAAAATAATAAAATTAAAAAACAGACAATCCTAAATGTTGACAAGAATGTGGAACAACTGTGACTTTCATACACTGCTCATAGGGGTGTAAATTGGTACAACCACTATGGAAAATGCCGGAAGTCGAACAGAAACCCTCGGATCAGGGTTTGGAATCTTAGATCTGGGTTCTTCCTGCTATTCGTAGAAATGTGTTGGGGCTCAGTGCACTGAGAACAATGCTGTAAGAAGGTTGGTGTAGTGTCAGTCAGGGTCGCAGGAGGAAACAGATGACACTCCCACACTGGGCAATGTAAGAGAGTTTAACAAAGGGACAATAAACAACGCAGAGCTGTCTCCCTGGCAGCCACGTATGAGCGAAGCCTACAGCTGCAATCTGGTGCTGTGTCCTCAGGCAGTACTTGTCACCATCACCCCCAGGGGATTTGCACTGACCATTTAGAGAGAGCTGCAACTTTAGGCTCCACTGGATTCCAGGTCCTGCTTCCACTAGGGGGCACGGCAAGAGTTCTGTTGAAGTTGAGGCTACCATCCTGTGGGGCTCTTCACGCCAGGGGACCAGCCGGTAAAGCAGGAATTGCTCTATTGATGTTTTTTCAGCGAGGTCATTCTTTGTGGGGACTGTGCTACGTGCATCATCCCTGGCCTCTGTGCCCTACGTCACCAATTGTGACCACCAGAAATATCTCCAGACATTGCCAAATGAACCTTGGGGGACAAAACACTCCTGGTTGAGAACCACTGAGTTAGGGTGTCATCCTCAGTAATGGTGAGACCCCAAGATTTTGGACAAATACACTTCAGCTCTGAGAGTCAAAAAGTTTCACTGGGTTTACCTTATAGTGAGGGACTGTTTTCCTGCTGCACAGCTAACGCAGGTGAGGCTAGGATCTCAGGTGAAACTTCACGCTAACTGCTTCCATCGTCCAAGCTACTTTACCAGACAAGCTCAGGCCCCTCCCCAGCCCCAAAGACAGGTTTTCCTGTAAAATATACAAAAAAGACAGAGCTCATGTTTTCAAATGCCTTTAAAAATATTTGGGCACACTTGGTATTAAGGAAAGAGAATGGGCTCCACTCGGAGAGGGGGTTCACAAGCTTGGCTGCACCATTACAGGAGTGTAGGGTCAAGTTTCTTGGGGAAGGGGCCATTTCCTCAGACTGTGAAATAGCACCAGCGCCTGGAGTAAGTGGGTATCAGGGCATGAATGATGTCACACATTTGGCAACACCTTCACCCAAGTGCTCTCTTCCTGTTTTAGGCTGGTTGGTTTCTAGTTACCTCCCTCCTTTTTATGTGCGTATTTTCCCACCTTATCTTAGTGGATGAGACCGTCGGCAAGTAATGGCCAGCTGCCCATCACCGCGTGCAGTCACGGCGTCCTTACGGACCGAACCAGCAGAGTCAACAGCTTCACACACTGAAAATAGAATCTGAGACTTTTAGAAATATCTCTAGAATTACACAGAATGACCGCCAGGTAAACAAGGACGTGTGGTGCACTGAAAGGGAAGGTTCTGTGATGCCCGCAATTCGCTCAGGCCAGGTGGGCAGAGGGGGCAGGGGGGAGGGGGGAGGCGGGCAGAGCCAGGATGGAGGCCAAGCTCATAGAACTGACCTAGGTCAGGTGCCAGTGGGAAGGGCCTCGTTTCAAGGCCTATCCCTGAGAAAGCAATTTGGGGAAGGTAAGTTGGATGGAGGGAAATAGAGGAAAGCACGTGTGTGCATGTACACAGCACCCCACACAGATGCACGCTCACTCACAGACTCACACATGCGAACACACACACACTCATACACACTCGCTCAGCCTCGCACACAGCCTGCCTCTCTCTCTCTCTCTCTCTCTCTCTCTCTCTCTTACACACACACACACTCCTACTCAGTCTTCACCCCTAAAAAATGTCCCAGCTCCTGCCCCCCTCTGTGACTCAGGGTCCCCAGAAAGCACAAGCACTACATCATGACTTTGGCAGTTGGTTCGATCCATCTTCCAGCCACCTCATCCGGTGGTGAGTCACAAGCTTCTTGTTTATTTAACCACTTCAAGGAGCTGGGTTTCTTCCAGGGCTTTCTTGGACAGCGGGGGCTGTGAAGTGGGGAACGTGTGGGAAAGAAAAGCAGGCTCATTCTTGGCGAGCGGTTCAGGAGGGAGGCGGGCGGGAGGGGGAGCTCCTGGGAACCAGTGCGTTTTCCGTCTGTGCCGTGCTGGCCTCCAGGGTTCCCCGCAGACGGGGGAAGCAGAGGCACTGGTGTTGGAGTCGCCCCCTCACCCCTGCAGGGCTCACTCCCCCGGGGGATGAAGCTGACTGGAAGGGTGTCTGTCCCCAGGAAAGTCAGAGCCCACCAGCTACCTCACCAACGAGCTGGCTGAAGGAGCTCAGAACTAGAGCAGCTTCAGAACCGCGTTGCTTTGCGCTGACTTGGCGCTCACAGAAAGCCCAGGAGACAGGGAGTGTTGGGAATAAAATGCTGCCCTGAGGCCCCTGGGGGGCCTCGATCCCAGAGGCCATGAGGATCCAGGGAGGTGGCCGAGTGACAATGGGGCTGTCTGTATTGGCCTCTCAGGGGGAAAGTAGAATGTTTTAGCTGCCAGGAATCAAAATTAGGAGGTTTGTCTTCATAGTTTCTCAAAGTTCCTCAGATGCAGTGACTAACAGAGGCCCCGATGCAATGATGTCTGAAGCGTCTTGTGACCAGAACAGCTGCCCTCCATCCTGAGGCCTCCTGAGCGCAGCTGGCAGATGTCCCTCCCTTACACTAATTGGCGGCGTTGGCAGCGTGCAGGATGGGGGGGCCACCTGCGGGGACACAGGCTCCGTGGCAGCAGTGCCAGGAGAGGCCAGAGGCATGTGGGAACCCACTCCAGAGCCTTCCTTTCTTCTGGAAACCATGAGAAACGAGACCCTGAGTTGCTCAGAACACGCTTTGGCTCAAAGCGTGAGTCTGAGGCGGGTGGGGTCAAGCCTGTTGCCCCATCCCTTGGACGTCACACCAGCCTGTCACCCAGTGACCCTGGCAGAGGAGGCAGAGCTCCAGTCGTTGACCAGGACAGTGTGCTGCCCGAGGAAGCGAGGGACCCTGGGCAGGAGGAGACACTCGTGTGTCAGCGGGTGGAGACAACGGTTTCAGTAAACCTGTCTCTTAGACTGAGTTTTACAATATTCGGTTTCAGTTCAGAAGGAAAAGGAGAAAGAAAAAGAACAGGAGATGGAGAGGGGCAGTGAGATGGAAAGCAGAAATCTAGTTTCAAACTGAGGGGAAGGGATTCAATAGGGGGCGTGGGGAGTGGAGGAAGTGGACAGAAGGAGGGAAAGAAAAGGAAGGGCCACCCATGGGATGGCCCTGGGGACCGGCCCTGAGGCGGGGTCCACGCGGGACCCTGGGACCCTGGTCTTCAGATGAAGACCAGGCTCAGGCCTGACTCGGAGTGGATGGGGTTGCGGGAACCCAGGAGTCCTGCACCAGGCTCGAGTCTCCCCCAGTGGGGAGGGTTGGATTGGGGCCCAGGCTGAGGGTGATCTACCCGCCCAGGGTCTGCCCTGGGGCCAGGTGCTCCAAACCTACGTCCCCTTAAGATTCAGAGTGCCCTGGTCTCATCAGTACACACAGCTTCATGACCTTCACAGACCCTGCAGCCCATGCATGGACCCCGGGACGAAGCCCAGGTCCTCACAGGAACCCTTTAGGAGCCCTGAACGTGAAGCTGAGGCCAGGGGGTCTCGGGTGAGCAGAGGAAGGGAGCCAGTGGGCTGGGCTGAGCCCATGAGTCTGGGCTCCAGCAGCCCCTTCCAGGTGCGTATCCACACCTGCACCCTGACCTTCCAGGAGGGCTTCCATCCAGGAAGGGTGCCCATGGCGGGCTGCGCTTTGGTGGGGACAGACAGACAGCAGGAGAACGCGGGAAAGGATGAGAATGTGGAGGGGGAGGAAGACGAGCAGTGAGGGAAGTGAGTTTGGGTATTTATTCCTGCCGTGCTTTCTCTTCCAGCGTGTCATCTTGCACCTTCACATATGTACACGCACAACGTGTTATACCTGTGTTACCGCATCATTTTAAATCAGCACACCATGACTCTGGACGATACCACAGAGGCTCTAGGTTAACACTTCCAGCTGGAAAGAAACAAAAGCCTATTCATGGTAGACAAATTTAGTCAATTAAACAAAAATGCTTGTTCTGTCTTTTTCTGGAAATGCTGAGAAAATGCATTTCTAGACTTGGGCACTCCATGAAATGAAAACTACTTTTTTAGTTTTTGTAATGCTGCAAATTCCTTTTCAAGGACTGATATTAATGATATTTAGTGTGTTAAAATTCACAGCTTTAGGATGAGTTAGAAAACAGATTAAGCATTTAATGCCCCTCCCAATTTTTGTCTAGACTAAACTAGACAGAACATGACAACAAAATAATTCAATTAGTCTAAACCAATGCTTTTGAACAATGGGGGAAAACTTCAGTAGTGTTTTTCATTACAGAATGGGTTTATAAATGCCAAAAGTTCTAAATATATTTTGAAGCTAATTAAATGATTAATTTCTCCAAGAAAGCTTTTGCTCCCCAGGCAGAAAAGAGGCACAGGGAGGGTGAGGAACTTGGTTGTGACAATGATGTGACCATGAACTGTCATCATTCCTGTTATCACAGGGTCCTGGTCTCTTGTACAAATGAAGGCTAAGGGGTGACAGAGAGGGTACAGTCCCAGGGCCCAGCTTGTTGTGACTTGGGCGGATAATAATAAGGTTGGTTTTCACCAACCTCTACAAAAAGTGGACCCCTGAAGACAGAAAAAGGGTGCATGACACCCCCAAAAGTCCACCCAACACACCAGGTCTGTATCCACAAGTCAAACACCCACGTCCGCGTCCTAACACTGACTAGGAGTCAAGTACATGTCCGCACTCCCAGCAGGCACCCCTTCCCCTTCTGTGCTATGAGAGGGGAGTGTTTTGGACTCAGGGCTGCACAGGCTGAGCCCTGTGATGGGCAGACAGCTCAGCAGCGGGGAGCACGTGGCTGTCACTCAACCACTTGGTGACTCCCCGAAAGGACGTGTCCTTGCTCAGCCTTCATTTTCACCAGTGTGAACACACATGAGCCCAGTGAGCCCTGCAGGCCGCTGGCCTTTGTGAGGGGCTGAGGAAGCCATGACAGAGACAGGGCTAAAACGCAGTGAAAACAGGGAGTTTGGTGAGCAAACCAGAGAAGCCTTGGAAGCCAATCTTGAGAGCTTCAGAAGGAGGAGCTAGAAGAGTGCCCGGGTCCTGGCTGCCTGTCCTCTGTGGAAGCAGATACAAGGGACACATGGCCGGTCTCTCTCTGAAGCAGCAGGTGGGGACTCCAGTCACCTTCAGTGGCCAGGCGCTCACCCCGCCGGCCCCACCTAGGGGCGGACAATGACAGAACAGCCCTGAGAGGGCCTTCAACGCCCGAACCACTGCATGTGGGCCTCCTTCTGCAGAAGAGAAGGCTCCCTGCAAATGTGATCTTCCAGCTGAAAGTATCAAAGCAAAACAAATGTACCCTTTGGGCAGGAAATTAGACCATGCCATGTGTGCTCAGAGCCCTAGGTATCCTGGGAGCACAGCAGGGAGTGTGGCAGGGGCTGCGGAGAACATCCTCGAGTTTAAGAGATAGTAGAGCTGGATCCCAGACCTTGGGACCCCTGGGGAGGAGCTGGTACCCTCAACAGGCTGTGGTTTCAAGTTGTACTCCCGAGACCTATGATGTGTACAGGGGTGGCCGGGGGCCTTTCCAGGATTTCAAGTAAAGGTCACTCACTTCAGTGGGAGGTCTACTCAGGGCTGCACTTTCCTACCATTATCTTCAGCTCTTAGCAAAATTGTATTAACATGTGTGGACTGGTCTCTGCTGTGTCATGGGGGCTGGGGAGAGGGCAGGTGGGGCAGAGCAGTGTTTCCTGCTAAGGCCAGGTGACAGCAGCAGCAACAGGGTCGCCAGGGAGGAGCTCCCCACCGGAGCACGATTTCATGGTGGGGAGGCGGCAGGGGTGCCGATGGGCCCGGCTGTGAGACCCTCAGTCATGCTGTTCTCTCTACGGCTGGCCAGCGGAGAGCCGTCGGGGGCAGCACCTGAAGCAAAGGCGATTCTTCTTTTAAACATGTTTACAGCCACGGGTTTCTTTTTTAAGCACCTTCCTGAGCACTCTAAGCTGGATTTTAAACACCAAGAATGAATTCAATTAGAGAAGTGTGCAAGTCTCCTTTCGGACAGCAGGAGGCTGGGGGAGTATGAGGGGAAAGCAGGCCGACACCTCATTGGGTGTCTGAGGCTGTTTCTCTAGAACCATGAAGACTTGTATTCCCAAAGCTGGTTTTGGAAGTTGGAGTGAAAACCCCATGGTTGTTCGAAGCTGTGTTTCAGGGACTAGAAGAGACACCGTCACCTTTCGGCATCATTTTATAGACAAGGAGGCTGAACGCTGATTTTCAGGTCACACACGGTCATGCTTGAGAGCCGAGGCACCCAATGTGCCCACGCCTGAGAGCCGACTCTTCAGAGATGCAGCCACCCACCGAGCGGGGCTCCCCCCACGCCCAGGAGCTAGCTGCAGCAGTGACCCCGTTGCTAGGCACAGAGGCTCCTTTGGAACTTTGAGGCTATTGTTAATTTCAGCCCTTGCTCACCTGCGTCACCCCAAGACCCGTCTGCAAAGAAGAACCTGCCGCGTTCAGCCCGGTCAGCCAGGTCACAGCAGGGCTATGAGAATACGGCTACTTGTTTCAGCCATTGCTTACCTATATGTTTGCTTCCTTTGCAAATGCCATGTGAATTTCCTAAGTAATGTGACGATGGACAGTCTTGTTCCCCAACTCTCTAGCCACATCCAAATTACTTCTTTAGAAAAGTGATGAGAAAAAATATTGGTTCAAGTGGATAAGAGATTCTTGAAGGTATTTATATGTGCTGTTTTAGTCTGATCACTTGATACTAAGGATTTCAAGATGTTTGTTTTCTCTCTGAAACTTTCTGTCTAATCAATCATCGTTATCTCTGGCACTTTCTCCACCCTTTAGAAAGACTTATTTCTCTGCAGAGACTGTCTTGATCCAGAGCGATAGTGACCTGATAGTCAAAGAATGGAGTGATAGGAACGACACGAACCACCATGTGAATTATAGCAGCATAGTTCAAACAATTGCAAAGCCCAGGGTTGGGTGGGGTGAGAATGGTGCAGGGGGCCGAACCAAACAGATGTCTGGCTCTGGCTAAACCATTTGCGTTAGCTGTGTCCACTCAAGAGGGTTTCGAAACCCAGTGTTCACCTTGTGTTTGGTTTTCCTTGTCACAGCCCACTGCTACCGTGAGGAAGGGATGGGGGACAGGAGGAAAAGCTACCCCGCACAGACCCCCGCATCGAGAGCAGCAGCTCTGGTCACACGAGACATCGGGCACAGCATCAAAACAAATATTTAGCCAGAATAACAAATGATGATGTGAAAACAGAAGCCTCTTTATCTTTTGAAATGGATCCATATTGAAGTGCCTCGGGCAAAACGAAAGCAGCTGAGGACACAGTCCCATATTTCCATCCACAATCCTTGTGTTTGGTGGAGAAATGGGCTCAAAACCCTGGGTCGCAGTCTGCTGGGAAAATCTCCATCTTAAGGGGAGGCGTCCAACAGGCTTGAGGCTGCCAGGTGGATTTGGGATTTCGCGGACCATTCTCTTTGGACATCACTCACCGCCAGCCTAACCCAGGTCTCAGATTGTTATTTACTGACGCGGGATCGCTGCAGCTGGGCTTTTATCACTGTGTGGACTGTCACGCCCGGGGAGTCCCGCCCGCTGTCCTGAGCTGCTCTTGGAAACTAGGCACAGGCCTCTGGTCAGGCGAGCCCTGTTAAATCAACACTGGCTTTTGGCGATTCCCCGACCACGTGACCCACAAGTGGAAAATGGTCTGGTTCCTCTTTATTCAGGATGAAACCCTTCCTGCAGCTCCACTCAGGAGAAAAGTCCTGCTTCACATCTGGGATGCACACGGCCTACTCGGGTGGGTGCACACGCGATCGCTGAAGGTCACGCGTTACCTGAAAAGGTGTCCGAAGAGCTCCCTGGCTTCCCACTGTCTCAACTGACCCAGGAGAATGTTGTCAATCGTTTAAGAAAACGTCCACCTTGGTTTTCGCCTGTCTTTAGATATTTAGATAAAAATCACAGTCTTTCCCACTACATTATGAAAGCTTCCTACACCCCGAGAAGCAACCAAATCTGAGGAAGGTTTACTTTGCTTAACCATAAGAAAGCGATCAGGTTACCCAAGGTTACTAAGTCCATTGATAGGCAAACCTCCATCTTCACGTGCAGTGTCCTCAGTGGTTCCCGAGGGAGAGGACACCCAGACACGGCGTTTGCTAACAAGGAGGCACTTACTCACCTGCTGCACAGATGGATGCCTGTGTTTCCCTGCTTCTCAATGCGGTTTAAGTGCAGATTGTTCTCAAAACCCCCCAACACACTGAACGCGAGTCCCGGACCACTGCTCATCTCTCGCAGAGGACACATCGGCCCTTCCCGCCATAATGAGGCAGGCTGGGGCAGAGGGCACGGATGCGGTGAGGTGTCGTTCTGTTCTTCATGCTTTTGCTACAAAAAGTGAGATGAGAGAAGGGGGAGAGCGACCAGAAAACTGTCCCCAGCGTAACCAGTGCCTGGACATTCCTCCAAACGTCCTTGTTGAGGGGTTAACCGGGTTGCACGGATACCTGATTGACAGGACTCTCACTGAGACGATCGAGACCACCAACTCGCACTAGCCACGCATGGCCCGTGAGCACTCGGAATGTGGGGTCCAAACAGAGCTGTGGTGCAAGTGGGAAACCCACATGGGACTTCAAAGGTTTAGCACAAAGAAAAGATGTAAAATATCTCGATATTTTTCATATTGATTACATGTTGAACTGATACTATTTGGATTGGGCTGAATATGTTGTTAAACTTAATTTCGTCTGCTTTCCTCTTTTACTTTTTTATTGTGGCTACTAGAAACTTTAAAGTCACATATGTGACTCCTTCTATTTCACTGGACTGTGCAGGTCTGCACAGTTAAAACGCTCTTCTTCGAGTCAAAACTGGCCTACCCTAACCTTCGCTTGATTTTTGCCTTGGGAGCAATAAACAATTTTGCCACATGACTGTCCAATATTTGAAGCATCACTCCAACCCCATCTTTTCCCACGCTGACTAGCCCTTCCTCGCACATTCCTCAGACACATGTTAAAGATTTATCAAAACTTGGAAAATGACAAAACGCTGCTTTCTTGGACAATTTCTTTAATAAGCCGATTTGGCTTTCGCTGGGCTCCCCCAGGAAGGTCACTGATCTTATGGGGCTATTAAACATCGGGCCCCTTAGCAGTTGTGGGTCTCAGGGTTTAACCTGTAGAAGAAACTTGAGAACAGGTAATGTTCTTATAGCCTTAGGAGAACAGCAAAAATTCCGTAAGCAGATTTCCTGGAGTTATGGCGAGGGCACCAATCAGGCTTTCTCGTGCCCCGTATCCCCACTTTTGGGACACAGCTCAGTATTAGCTGAGGTTTGGTTCAGCGAATACTTATCTTAAAGGGGGGGCGTCCCAATCATCAAGCTGTCCCAAAGCTGTCAAGGAAGCTGAGCCTTCAACAGGACTTCTATTCTATTAGGCTGGTTTGGGGTAAGGACTTAGAATGGATGAAGTAAAATCAATGGATCATGTCCTTTTTTCATAGAATGGGTCCCTTGGACCAGGCAACATTCTGTGTGATTCACTGTCTCAGTAGATCAGATATATTGTTCTTGGAAGGTAGTGCTGGAGGATGGGGAGACAAACCCACACCTGGCATAGCTGTCATTTGCAGAAAGATGTCAACACCGCCCCTTCCACTGTGGAAAAGGACCAAGATAACCACCTGCTACCAACTGGCCACCAGGCTTTCCTGCAGGGACGGCGTTTGCTTCCTGCGTAGCCTTTGTCTTTACCAAAGCTGTACCTGCCTTCTTTCGGCTAGTACTTGCATTCGTATGATCTTTCCCAACTTTTAAATTTAACAACGGGATGATTGATAGCAAGTGTGTCTCTTGTAAATAGCAGTGTTGTTGGTTTTTCTCCTTTCAATACTTTCAAAAAATGTTATTTTATTGTCTTCTGGCTTTACGGTTGCTTCTTTGAAGATCATGTCCCCTTTCCTTCCCAACAACCCCCACCCACCTTGCTTTCTAATATTTTCCCTTTGTCTCTGGTTTTCAGTAGTTTTACTAGGTGTCAGGCTGGGGTTTTCTGGACCTTTTGAATTTGTGGCTTTATTTCCTTCATCAGTTCTGGAAAATGTTGGGCCAGGTACCAGACGATTTGAGTATTATTTTCCTGCTGTTTGATCTCCTCCGTGGATTCCAATGACACTTGTGGTAGAGCTCTTCGCTGTGTACAAAACGTCTAACACTCTTTCCCTAAGTTCCATCATTTCCTTTCTGTGCTGCGGTTGGAGCACTTTCTGTGGACCTGTTCTCCAGGGGCAGTTTTACTCGTGTTTACCCTGGTTTATGCTCACGGGCACCCCTGCTACCCCAGCCTTGTGTTTTCTGGGGCCCAGCAAAGTAAGGCTACAGGGAAACTTTCTCAAAGGATTTCTCATTTTTTTTTTTTGACTTCCTACCCGAAGCAGCTTATCCCCAGTCTTTTAGAATGAACAGCTGTGTGCTTCAGGCTTCTCAGTATCCATGTTACTACTCCACCCTGAGGAAGGCCCAAACCCGCAGGTCAGCACGCCCCCTCGCAGTGGGACTCCTCCCAACCCGAATCAGCAAATGCCCCAGAAACAGCTTCCTGCAGATGGCCTCTTTGTGGACCTCTCCTCTCAGCTCTCAAGTTTTCTAGTCCTCATTTCTTCTGTTCTCTGATGTCTTTAAAACAGATTTTTATATGCATCCATCTTTGTAGTTCTTGGCACAATTGTGAGTCCACCTCAAAGTATTTCAACCCAAGAGCAGAAATCTTCATATGCTTACTGCTTTCTCCACCACCCTCTTTTTATGTCACTTAAAGGATTAACTTATTTGTCCTGTTAAATCCCCCACTTTCTAGATGGGGCTGATGCTTCTTAGTGGGGTGTTTAACTCATGCCTCTAATTCCCACATTTCATGCAGATGTGCAGTTAACGCCTTGAGCACATTCATATTCATTCTCGGGAGGGGGTCTGTTTCGACAAGGAAACTTCATGGCCAATGTTCTATGCTTACTATGCCATCCCATCGGGCAAGCTCATGTGCCCGTCAGTGATGTGAACGGATGGATTCAGGGGCTCTCAGCTTGACCCATATGTTCCAGGGCCACATTGTAGAGCTGGTGACAATGGGCCGCCGCAGCTCCATCTTGGGGTCTTTTCAGGAACCAGGTATAGGAAGAATGCACCCTAGAATCGCCTTTCCAAGAAAAGGAAGGGCGTGTTCATTCACCATGTCACGTCCCCAACTGCTGAAGGCTGCCCGGGGCTAACCCCCTCTCAGGCAGGTCTGTGCAGGCACCCATGTGGCAGTGTCAGGGTGAGCCCGAGCAAAACATGGGGACTCAATGGACACAAAACAAGGCGTTGCCAGGCCACCTGCGGGGAGCTGGTCACCTCAGCAATCGCAAGGCCATCAAGATGGGCTGATGAGCGTGCTGGACGCAGTTCCTGCTCAGTCTCACTCTCTGAGCCCGTGACCTCAGCACTAGATCTCACTTCATTAGAGGCTGTAAAGTGCTGATTTTCTAATATTGTTTACGCTCGCCAGGTGGGATTCTTCCATAAAGAATTTCCCAACGCTGGCTGGCTACCCTGAAGACCCAGTTCTGTTACTTTGGAGATTGCTAGGGCATCTGTTCATTATCCAGAACACTGATCACAAGCAAGGAGAGTGGAGTCAAGCACTTATCTTGCTTTCTTGTACAGGGTGAGGTTATTTTAGCACATAATTATGAATCTGGCCCTAAAAATACACACCTGAATGCGTTTTTCATACTCAACTTGTCTCGTGTTTGGGCAGTGGGGACCCCCTTCAAGTTGGCATCTATAACCGTTTGAAAGAATCCTATTTGTCTCTTAAACGTTCTTGGACCTGGGACATCTTGTACGAGATGTCAACCTGTACAATTACTGCCCCAGGTTTAGTATTAACTATTTTACGGAGAAGTTCTTGCTCCATTTAGTTGAAAATTGAATACAGACACCACCATCTGGGCGCTAGCGGGGCTCACGGTTACTGGGGTGTGACTACTCCAGGTAGGCCTTTCCAGTCGGACAGAGCCAGGAAATAGTTACTGTTTAGAAAGAAAAAAAACCATGAGGTGTCTACATCGAATTTAAGATTACTGGCTTCTAATGACACTATGTAATTTCTAAACTATTTTATTCTACAGTAGTTTTAATAGTGACATCAAGATTGTTTTGATATTAACCATGATATTAACATCTGCTAGTCTGTTATTTTGTCCTTAGTATATATCCCATTGACAGTGTAAAATACTGTGTTCAAGTCACTGGAAATAATTTTTTTCTCTATCTACTTCACTGCCCTCCCCCCTTCCTGTTTAGAAATCCATTTGTATTAGTTTTTGGTTTAACCTTCGAGCGTTTCTTTTTGAAATAGGAGCAAATGTGTGTGCTCACACTTGGATCCACTCACCTTTTAACCTCAGAGCGGCACAAGCCCTTGTACTTCCTGTCCTCGCTCTGGAGTCACGGCCTCAGTGGGTCGACCTTCATGCCTTCACAGCGGCGTGGCCCTGCACGTCCACCAGCTCCCCATTAGCGAGCGTCTGGGAGGATTCCCGTCTGCTATTAAATGGAAGGCCCATGGATACCATCTGTACTAACACTAGAATTTCAAAAACTGGCATCCATTTCTAGCTGTGGAAACTCCAACTTCTTGAATTTCCATTTCCTCAACTGTAAAACAAGGAGTTTTAACACCACGACTGACCCATCAGGGTTAAATGTTAATTTAAAAGGTACTTCCAGAAATGTTAACAAAAACTGAAATAGCCAGGAAAATGTACTTAAAAGAAGTGAAAACACAAATCATGTAATTACCACTATATAGGTCATTTCTACTTAATTTAGAAACTCCTATTTTAAGAGA
This sequence comes from Hipposideros armiger, assembly GCF_001890085.2. Lineage (NCBI taxonomy): Eukaryota > Metazoa > Chordata > Mammalia > Chiroptera > Hipposideridae > Hipposideros > Hipposideros armiger. Next base: position 5,177,443 of record NW_017731367.1, on the reverse strand, counting down.
CAATGACAAACTTGAATGTATCCACAGAAAGAGCAGGACAGTGAAATTTCTAGAAAAAGCCTTAGAGGAAACAGTTGAAGAATTCAATTAAATATTTATTGAACAAATGCAAAATAAATGAACTAGGGGATGTTTTAACCTGAAGATACAATAAACAACTCAAATCCTCAAAGGGCTGTCACACAACGAATGAAAGGCTTGTTCGGTATCTCTCCGAAGGCGGACGTGGCCCGAGGGATACACAGGGGCACCGAGCAGGCCGCGGGGCAGCTGTACACACTGCACCGCCATCTTAGGAGCTTCCTTCCCAGAACGATGCAGTCCACACGTCCGCTCCCTTCTTCTGAAAGGAAACGTCACAACTCAGTGCTCCTCATGAACGTCTTAAATAAGTTGCATTTTCATGGCAAGCCCTCCACTGCCAGCAATGGATGTACTCACACCATCAGGAGAACGTCGGAAGTTAACGAACTGGTTTACCAAGGAAATGACTTTTTTGCTGCTCGGCTGTATTTCAGCGTCCTGTATCAGTGATTCGGGAGGTGAGGAGGAGAGCGAGTCCTCCAAAGCGGGTGAGTGAGAATGCCCCGCCGTTCAGATGCTGCCCCTGGGGACAGCCCCTCGCGCCCCCATGAGTGGTACGGGGGGAGGTGCCATGTGCCGGGCAGAAGAGACAGCTGACAGCTGCGGTGCTGCACGGAGCAGGAGGGCACACTCACGAGTCACGAGGAAACAGGAGCTGACTGCGTAATACTGACGGGCTCCATCCAAATCGTCAATTACAAACTGAGAATTGTTTCAACAACTAGTCAGCATGATCTTTAAGGACAAAATATATATAATATACTTTATATTATATATGTATTTTATCGTGTACTCAGTAAGGAATGCTGAGGCGCTTCATCCATCCAATGACTTGAAAATAAGAATCTGACATTTCTCTATTTGTCGCTATACAGGACTCTGAAGGTGGGTCTGGGGCTGAGAGCGCTAAGTCAGTTTTCGAGGAAAGCCACATAGTCAGTCAGTCTGGCTAGCTGCTGTTCGTTGGGGATTGGTGGGACTGGGGCAGGCTCTGAGCATGAGAGAGAGAAACACACTGCGAGTTAGTTACACGCGTAACAAAGCTTCGGTTCTGCCACCCACACCCTCCAGTATCTTAAGTGGACAATAAGGACACTTTCCTAGATTTGCCCTGATTCTGGACATTTTTGAAAAACAAGCCAAGCAGCCTCAACTTTGAGGAGGAGTTTTCCCAAACTCGGCATGAAGCCATGTCTGGCTCTGCTGCTCTGACTGAAGTTAACGTGCAACACAGCTCTTCTTGGGAAGACCCCTACCCATGCGCTATTTAATTCTATGAATAGATTACTGAGCGCTTGCTACGTGACAGGCGCTGTTCTAGGAGAATTTCACCCTGTGAACAATAAAAACACAAACAGGTCCACTGTCCAGAAGTCTAGTTCTTGCACTGAAGTTACCACATGCCCGCCCGGGGGTGCCTGGGAGGACAAGTGCTGGTGAGCAGCTCCACCGTGGTGTCCCCGCCGGGCTGGCCCAAGGGCGCCAGTGCTCAAGGTCAGCTACAGAGGGCAGCCGACACTTTCACTCTTGTAACCATGCGTATTATTCTAAATACCAAGAATTCAATCTCCTTACAAGGTTAGAGCTCAGAGAAACAGACAAAAGAAAAGATTAAGAACAATGGCACATGTTTTAAGCAGGCATATGAAAATACATACCTGATAAAGGAAGAAACCTGTTAAAGGAAACATCCAGGACGCCTGCAACTAAATACACAAAATGTACAGCCCAGTTAATAGTCATTATAAAGAATCCTCACACAGAACAGTCATCTTGAATGCAATACGCTTTACAGCCACTGTTTCAGCAGAGGTAATAATTGTGCACCACTGTGTTAGTCTTTTCTTTGATTAGTCTTCTCTCATCTAGACTGGCTGAGACCATGTCTTCACTCTTTTGTACCTCACAGGGCTGACCACCTTGAGGTCTGTGCAATACCTTACTGGGGCATCAACAGCGTCTAACCAGCAGAAACCCAGAGCAGGGGAAGGAACCTGCTGCGGTGCGTCAGCAGGGTGCACGGATGCAGGCCTGAAGCCCGGCTCTAAAACCCCCCGGGAAGCGGGGGCAGCAGCACCCTAGGGCCTGGGAGTCAGACTCAGACAACCGAGACAGGTCACATGATTTCAAGCCTTAAAGGAAAGACCAGGCAACTTAATTTTGTGAAGATTGAAGCCTTGATTTGAAGTCTGTGTGTCTGCAGTACAAGGGGAAAAGGGATCGTGAGGAGAAGTTTTAGGCAATGGTTTACAAACGAAGGGTGCGCAGTTAGAAATGGGTCCACGGATAAAAGAATGGGAGACTATTAGTAAAAATTATGTTGTAATAAGAATTATAAAACACCCACGTAAAATAGTTTACATATAAGAAATACATTTTTAAAAATTAAGGTAAAACTAGGTGACTTTTAATATCTTTTCTACCCTAAGTGTCCATCACTCTGTATCTATATTTAACATGAGTTATTTTTAGTTAGTATAGCAGAACTGTATATCACATTACTGAAATTCAATGTGTGAGAAACCAGAGCAGGCCCAGCGGAGCTCCCGGCCGCACGCGTGGGGACGAGCGCCACCTACCGGGCTTCTTGGGCATCACCATCCTTGTGGTCGAGTCGGCTTGCCATCCTTGTTCTAATATACCTGAAATATGTATTTAACACACAAATGAGGAAATCCCCAAAATCCCCAATTTTCATTCACTGTCAGTGACCTGTGTGGTACGGCAGACATGACATATGCAGTTTAACTAGCAAGATGTACTACGGAGAACATTCTCATGTAAACTTGTCATTGAAGTATTTCTGTAACATATCAAAGCTTCATTTTACTCTATCAGGCTGGTGTACTCACTGCCAGATGACTGGTTTTCTGTAATGTATGTTTTGGTGTTAACATGACGAATATTATTAAAAGAAGACAGAAGGAAACTGCGCCCGGCCCTTTCTGATAAGAGTGGGCGGCAGTAACAAACAGCCTCCACGGACAGAGGCTGCCCAGGAGGTGGGTAACACGCTGGGTGCCTTTACGGGATCATTGTTGTAGTCGTCATAACAACTCCATGGACTGGGACACATGACCATAATTTAACAGATGGAGAAAATGAAGTTTCGGGAATTCCAGTGACTTGCCCTATAGGTCGAACTGCTAGCATGGGGGCGGGGCAAGAATCCAAGCCAGTATGGGCTCTGGGGTATGTTACTTAGAAATAAATTATGGATCAAATGAATAAATGTCTGTATGAATAACAGTATGATTTACTGTGAAAGCTTTCATTAACCTTCTTTCTGAGTGTCTAGAATTGTTAGGCCTTGGAAACTTAAGAATAGGATGTGGTGCCCGAAACAGCTCCTATTTTGGTTGGAGAATAAAAACGCCTATCACACCGTGAAACAACGAAACAAGGTGAGGGCAAAACTCGACTGCAATCTAGCAGGGACGGTGAGTTTGGGCAGCACCTGAGAAATGAAAATGCCAAAGCACACCTGGGGCCCAGTGGGGAGGACGGGTTCGGGCACCGAGGGCACCGGGTACTGGTCAGAAATGGCAGGAAATGGCCTGGAGAGGGACTGGGAGGTGCCACCTTCACCAAGTAACACAAGATGGTATTTCTCACGTGAGCACCGAGACCACTTGGGACTCACGTTCTTCAAATCAAATGCATTTATCAGCATGTTGATTTGCAGAGGAAAAAGGGGTTTAAAAAAGCTACACAGGTCAAGCTCAGAATGAGGAACACGTGGCTTACCTGGTATGCCTGCATATCCTGTTTTCTGGCACCTCACATTTTCCACCACTGTCAGAACTACGCTCTGCGGGGCTTAGCTGTGGGGCTGCTATCAATCAAATGCCAACTCTGTCCCTCTGTGCCCTGCCCTTTGTCCCCATAACTCACTGTTCTGGTCACCTCCCAACCTTCCCACTATGAGTCAACAGCAGCTCCAATTTCTCCTTTCCGGGCATCAAATTAAGAGGGCTCACCATCATTACTAGGGTTTAAAGCTTGATCACAGGTCTTCAAGATAAGAGTAGAAAATAATCAGGAATCAGGCCACGGGAACCATGACAAGAAAAGATTACAGGAACATCAGCAGTTCCAGTAAGGAAAGAGCTGGAATAATCATATCCAACAAGGGCACATACATCTTGGAGACATAGTCAAATTTTAATTTCACAAAAAAATGGCAAAGTATTTATTCCTTTGTAAAACTCTTATTTTAAGGAATCTTTAATTGGTGCCTATCTTTGGCAGAAAGTGCTCTAAAAGTTAATAAGGGTCCTGTGATATTGTGATTGATGAGAAACACATACACAGACTTGGTTTTTCAGGTGAAACCTATTTCTCAGATATGTTTGGTTTTCATCCAGTTCCTGGTTCACAGCTCCCCAAACCCCTTGGAATTTCCTGATGAGAGCAAACTGGTCTCTTCTTACCTTAATGAGGAGACTTTTGAAGCTACTGAAGGGCACAGTGGGCTGGTTACCACCAGGAGCCAGTCACGTGCTTAGAGGGTGGGAACTTGCAGCCCCACTCCGGGACTTCCCCGAGGGGAGCGGGGCTGGAGGCCGAGCCCGTCTCCCAGGGCCAGTGCCTTCCTTAGTCAATCGTGACTACCTAATGAAGGCTCCTCACACCCACCCCCAAAGGACAGCTTACGGGCCCCTTTTCATTAAGAACATCTTCACGTGTCACCGTGCTGAGCCCTAAGCACTTCTCGCTGCTGATTCGTATCCTTTAATATCCTTGGTAATAAATCAGTAATCCAGTGACTGAACAGGTTTTCTTGACATCTGTGAGCCAGTCCAGCTAACTAATCAGACCCAAGGAGGGGTGAGGCACGGGAGCCCCTGATTCCTCGCTGGTTGGTCAGAAGCACAAGTCACGGGCCACCTGGACTTGGGCCTGGCGTCTGAAGTGGAGGGCGCTCCTGGGGGCCAGTCCTATACCTGCGGAGTGTGACACTAACTCCAGGCAGACAGTGTCAGAAGGAGCTGAGTTCTTCTCACCTACACACTTGGAGGTCCAAAAGCTCTACAAACCCAGCGTTCCCTTTAACTACCGTGGTGGCGAAGCTGCTGTGAAGTCCGTCTATAACCTGCCCCATCCCCACCGTGAACGGTCACACTGAGCCTGCTGCAGAGCCACTGCTGTGCTCCTTACCGACCCTGCAGGCGCTGTGCTACGCCTGACTCATCCCCTCCTGGGGAGCACACACCACGAACTCCAAAACCATATCCTGCCCACGGGTTTCGGGTACGGGTCGTGCACTTGTAACGTACACTACGCCTCGTTTCCCCCTTTCCTCAAAAGTAACAAGTGGGCCAGAAATACCTTTCACAGCATCTTCCACAGGGAGCCCCACAAAAGCTGCAAAATCATCCGCGATAATTGAGGTATAAGCTTGAGAGACCAGGGCAAAGGCGCGTCTCCTCGTCGCATCTATTGTGGGAACAGAGGGTTGGCACAGTCACCAAAAGAGCTGACACTTTTAAAACAGGTAATTTAACCACATTACTGTCCTTGTGCATATTGTATAAGACTAGCTCAGCCCACAGATTTCCCTGCTTACAGATACATGCATGTGTCTAGCATGTAAGAGCTGCTCAAACATTGCTGAATAAACGCAGCGGCACAACCCCGACTCAAGTTTTGTCACCTCCTGCTCCTTAAGCTGCACAGACACACCCCCCGGCCCC
>NW_017731367.1:5125102-5171543 GCF_001890085.2 Hipposideros armiger | reverse complement strand
GCGTCTCCCGCTTCCCAGCGCCATGACTGGCTCCTCCTCCCAACTCCAGTCACCGCCTCCCTCTCAGCACCCACCTCTCAGCACCCGACCTTAGAGCAGACTTTTACAGCATCTTAGAAAGGAACTTTGCTGACTAAGGGCTACAGACACTTGTTGGAAAAGAACCGAGAGCAACCATAGGACAGGAAAATACGAATACACACCAAAAATGATGCTCATTTGGTAAGCCTGTCACATTTTGAAAACATGTACTTTAGTTCGAATACTCTGGTCTGATTTTAGGGCTGAGAGGAAAAAGAGGAACAACAGAAGAAGAGACTGTGAGTGGGAGAGGAAGACAGAATGGAGAGAGGAGAAACAGGAGAGAAACACAAGCAGACTGACGAAAGCCCAGCCAAGGCCAAGTGTCCTGGAGAACCAGTCAGAGGTCGTCCGGGCTGCGTGCAGCCACCCGGCGTGAATGAGTCCCACACTCACATTCTCACTAGTCACTGCCAGGCCCCCAAGGTCTGTGGACTGCGTGACCTCAGGAGGACGTGCATTAGAACATGCCGGAAGGTGGGGTCAACTGAGCGAGCATCCGCTGCCTGCGACACTTCATCATGGGACAAGGCTTGGTGAAAGGGGGACCTGCCGGCAAGGTCCCGCAGTCATTCAGTGAATGCGAGTGCCTCTCACCTCCCCGAGCGCCCTGTGCTGCAGGCAGGAGGGAGGGGAGCCCGCGGTCCCGCTCTCCCACCTACCTCTGCCCTTCTCGGCCAGGCTCTGCGCTAGGGAGGCGGGCCGCCAAGGCCTGCAGGACCTGACTCCCCTGCTTGGCGAATGGGGGTTCCGCAGGCCGGAGGCCGGAGGCCAGGCCACGGATGGCCTTCCCCGCCCCTTTCCCAGCTGCGATGCTCTGGACCACAGCTCCTGGGGGGGCCCTATTCCCAGGGCTCCAGCCATGCTGGTCCCTCGCCTTGTCCCTCCGTCTACAGCCGGTCCATGGGGGCCTCACCAGCCCTCGCTGTCTTCCTCTGAAACGATTTTTTCACTCGCCTCTCTTCAGTCACGCCACTTTCACTTTTCTAGGTCTGTGACTAATTCAGAACAGAATGGGAGGTGATCTAAGAAAGTGACTGTTCTTAACTAGAAAAGTCTGTAAAACATTAAAAAGCAAATATTGAATTGAGCAGTAATTCAAATCTGTGTGAGACGCCCCTCACCAGGTTGCATGTCATGTAGCACCATTTGTGAATCTGGGGATTTGTGAAATTCCCCATCTATTCGCTAATATTATAGGTAAATAAAAGAGTGCTTTAGAATCTGGTAAATGCATACACATATTAATTCATTTATAACGACCTGAGGAAAGCACTATTTCTAATCCCATTTTATAAATGAGGACAATGGGGCACAGAGAGGTCACCCCCAGTAAGTGTCAGACCAGGATATGAACCCCAGAAGTCTGGCTCCAGAGTCCAACGTCCCACCTGTTATCCTGTACAGCCTTCCGGGGCCTCCTCTGGGAAGGACAACGGTGGTACCCGCTGAAGGCCGGCGAGGACATGAGCTGAACGAGTGAGGAGACCCGAGCCCGCCGTATGACCCCAGGAGAAGGCGTGCGGCCTGCGTGCTCGCAGTGACTGAGAGACGGACCGGACGCCACGCCGCCCACCAGCGTCCCGATCCCCGAGGGGTTAAGGCTGCTTCCTGTGCTCGGGGCCTGCGCCTGCGCCACCCGGCCCCACACTCCTCCCCACTCACCTGCCAGCCCCGCACTTCTCATTTGCTTCACATTTAAACTAAGTGCCTCCTGTTTTGTCACTTGCATTGTTCTGTTTTACGCTGACACCGCTTTACCATTCCCAGAATTAATGTTCCTCGAAAGCCATCTTCACCTCTGCTCCCTGTAAAGCCCTCACCAGGGCTGTGGGCGGTTACTCATCCACTCCTGCTCACCGGCTCCCCAAGCAGGAAGGCAGGCACTCACTACAGAAACAAGGCAGCTACAAGACAGGGCGTAACCCCATGGAACAGACCCCTCTGTGAATGTGTAAGATTGAACCAGGGGGGCTGGAAGCAAACGGTGGGGGGCAGAACGGAAAGACAGAGGGCAGGTTTTATCACGGGATCAGTGCCGCGTCGCACGGGCATGCAAATCCTCCAACCCAATTTTAAAAAACCTCTAAGCACCTTTGTACTGATTAGTTACAAAACCCACAAGCTGGAGACAACATCTACCAAAGGCTAAGATCGACACAGAGCAAAGCAGTCTCTACTTCCAAATACATGGGTTTTAAAAACCTTAACCCTGACCTTGAACTTTATTACAAGATTCATTGTAGTAGCAAAAAAAAAAACCCTCTTACTAGCAAAAGCAATTTCAATCTAGAATTAAATTAAGAGACAGCAAGACCCTGAACTGTCGATGTAATCAAAGCAACATGAAATAAAGAGGCATGATTATAACAAATCTAAAGAAGAATTCTTAAAACTGCCCCATTCACTTAGAAGATGCCTATTTTTCAAACACACCATTGACTTACTCCAGCATTTCAGCACTGAGGAAAGCGGTCTAGTCTAATGTGACTCTTAAGCACAAAGGAACACTACCTCTGAGCGCTTCCATGATTGGCTGGACCGTCTCAGACCACTGGTGAGCGCTGATGGTCGTATAGATTCCAGGGAAATCTCTCTGCCAGATTCGCTGTCCTACTGACCAAATGCCCCCAAGTTCAGAATTTGCCTGCAATAAACATTATTGTCTTGGAGGATATTCACTCTGCAGATTTACCAACAACAGTTATCTTAAAACATAATTCAACATTTCTTTTAAGAGGCGTAATTACTTTCTCAGCTCAATCACTATCAAAAAGGTTTTTAAATGCCGTGAACAGTGAAGACTATTTATATGTTTGATATAAATTTTTATAATAGCAAATTAAGGCATGAGAATTTAGTCCAAAAATATTTCAGAATTATCTTAAACATTGTTTATTAAAAGATGAACATATATTTCATTATTATACATATGTAAGTCACAGGACATATAATACTGACATATACATATATGTTTTTTTAGGACAAAAGTAATAGCAACATGGCTAACAATGCAGGCTGCCAATCCAAGATATCATACACTGAAGCCTCTCTAAGGATAAAGCTCCCACTAATGTCACTGACACGATGCACATAATTTATGGTTGTTCTTTACTGAAGCCAATGAAGCTGGAGGAACATTAATGGAATGACTGGGGAAAGAAAAGAGAGGAAAAATACTAATCTGATCTGCTGTTGAACATCAATAATAAACAAAAGAGTTCAGATGAATTTTTGGTAATATTCTGTGGGTGTTTAAAAAATTTACTTCACATTTATGTTAGACAGTGAATCACCTGAAAATAAATACTTCATTCTCCTTTGGAAGAAACTTTTAAGAGGTTATTTTTCATCTAATCTCCCACCCAAAATAAGAAACCTAAAATCCTAATTAGTAAATATAATCTTAATGCTATGAGTAATCATCATTTTTAGAATATTCTTATAAACAATACCAGGTTCAAAGTAAATACCATTTTAGGGAACTGCATAAATCAGTTAAAAACAACAACAACAACAACAACAAAAACCAAACCTTTGTCTAAACTGGCTCAGTTGTTTACCTGGTTAAGTGACACTCACATGAAATGTCTTAAGAAATCTGATGCGTTGGAGCTAAGCACAGATTTCTATACCACCCAAGGGAAATTAAAATCTCTGATTAGAAGAATTTGAAGATCTATTCTTAAACTGTAATACCAATTTAGTAACAATTTCCGTGAACCAAATGGGGAAGAAAAAAAACTTATGAGGTGGCCATTTAAATGAATGTCATTACTATATTAAAGTAGCAAAACACTGAAAGAATACTTACAGATTTTATAGCAGGTGGTATTCTTTTCCAAAGATATCTTGCATTGTTCCTAATTTACATCCAAGAAAGATAAGCAATTAAAAAAAAAATCAAGTCAGTAAATATTTAAAATTCTAGATCCCAACACAAACATACAGACGTGTACTTTAAAATACTCTATATAATACAGTGTGAAATTTAGTTTTATGTAATTTTGTCCGGGGTAGTTTTCCAGATCAAAAAACATGAAATATTTTTACCAAAGTAACATTTGTCCATTTGTAACAAAGTTTTATCAATGATCCAGACCTTACATTAAGGCAACAGTACACTAAAACCACAAAGGTTTAAACAGAACTGCCCAAATAATTTATTCATACATCAAAAGAAACAGATTCATACATGCTGCTTGACAATACATACGATGCCCAAGGCTTTTCTCCTTCCCGTGACCGTGACCCCTCCGCATACTAGTGGGGACAGAGCCACCAAAATTTAAGGCGGATTTTAAGAGTTTGGAAGCTTGAACTTCAGCAAACATCAGATAATGGGATTACAGTAAATAAAGATAATTTTTATGATGGATTTAGAATAAAAATCTTGGTTTAGGTTTTTAAAAGGTATGAAAAGGTTTAGAAGAATTTAAAACAAAATTTAACAGTAATCGTCGATGGGTCCTAGAACCATAAGGGGGCTCCTATTTTTTTTCCACAGTTATGGTTTCTGACATTTCTTCAATGAACATGAACTAGGAATAATTAAAAAACAAAAAATTTTCAAGAAATCTCATATATGTTAGCAATAGATTCTTCTTAGCTTTCTCAACCTTTCCTTCAGTTTCTCTTGGTCTGATTACACGTGAAATTAAGTAAATTGAGGTCATAAGAAAGGTTCACAGAAAGACAAAAAAGAAAAGGTCAATAGAATTAAATGAATTTACTGACACTGTAGTTTCTCATAACAAATTGGAGTGTTTTTCATAAGGTCTCTGTAAAACGTGTATTTTTAAATAACTCAGCCCGATCATAATTCATCGTTATGATTCAATATACGGCTCAGGGTATTAAGTATTATATAAACGCTATAGCTCCTTGCGCCTATGTTTTAGTGACGCTACTTCAATGCATGAATTGTGTCTGTACGACCTTGAAGAACGGCTGCTCGTAGCTTTAGGCAGAAGGTACTTACATGTCATTGTGGAGCAGATATAAAGCCAGAAGCTGACCATACACTGGGGGTGTCGCAATTCCTCCAGGAGCCTAGAGGGCAGGAAATCAGAGCGCAAAACCTCATTACTCTCACATTTTTATTTTACTTTTTTAAAAAAGAGTATATTACAAACACCAATAGAAGTATCAAACAATAAAACCCAGAATATTAAGTTTAGCTCTGTCATCAGCAATGATTTCTCTCCCTCTGGGCCTCAGTGTCTTTATACGAACATGAATATTTAAATGGGACCCCTTTCCCAGTTTTCAAATTCTCATATAAATGATCTACTAGAATCAGAAATAAACATTTCCAACAGGTTCCTCCAGTCCTGTGATTCTGCCCATTGTATTAAATATGTTGAGTATCTAAGTAACAGTGATCAACAGAAAGACATCACAGTTGAGGTACCGACGTTTCTACCCTCCTCCCACTGGAACGCATTCGGAAAACATCCATTAAGTGTCTATTAGCGAGCTGCTCTTTTTGGCTGCTGTCTCCTTTGGCTGACTTCTTATACATGCTCTTTACGGGCCTTTCTAAGAAAAAAGGCCTTCACTTTAATAGCTGCATGATGTCACTTTCACCTGTCATAGTCAAGACAACACGGAACGCTCACGTGATAACTTTATGAGACTAACGCGGGCTCTTTACGTTAATAAAATGTTCCAACGGTTGCGGCTTCCTCGGTCTGCGCGCCGCCTGCACAGACATTTAGCAAGAGCCGCCGGACCCCACCTCCGCCCACAGCCGGGAGAAGCGCCGCGCACAGGCCAAGGAGCCCGCGCAGCACCGGGGAGCATGTCAGGAGCAGGGACCCACAGGACCTTCGGGCTCACCGGCCGAAAGCAAACAACAGAGCGCGCCCAGCGAGTTCGGGGGACCTGGGCCTGGATGCTGGGCCTTCGGAGCCGGCCGCGGCGTCCCGGGCTCCACACGCCCAGCCCCGCAGGCCCCAGGCCACGTTACCCGGGAGACCGGCGCCGCCTGGGGCCGGGGAAAGCCCGGCGTTTCTCCCAGCGCGACGCGAAGGGTTACCTCGAGCTCCTGGTTCTCGCACTGATCCAGCAGCTTTTTGAAACTAAAGGCACTTTCTGCCATCACGGCCACGGGCATCTTCCCGGCCGGTCCCGCCACCGTACCTTCCGGATTGCCAGAACCCCTAACTGATCTTTTGGGCGTCGCGCCCGTGATGACGTAAAGGCCTCCTCCGAGTGCCCTTGCGCAGGCGTAACGTCGGTTCCGGTGCGTTGTCGGGCGGCGCCGCGGCTGGCAGGGGCCGCCGCCGCTCTGGCCGGCGCTCTCGGTGCCCCGGAGGACTGGCCCGGCCGGATGAAAAGCTACGCTTTCTGCTCCCGTCCAAACCCAGGCAGGCAGGACGTTTGTGCATGTTTGAGGGCGATTCCGTGACTCTGCTTTGAGGTCTAATGCACACGCACATTTAAAGGTTCCAAACGTAGCTTAGGCTCTGCCCCAAACCAGCTCCCTCAGCCCTCCCCGTGTCTGTGAAGGCCACACCGTCCTTCCACGTGGGGCCCCCCTCCTGCAGACCCCACGCCCGAGGGAAGCGGAGCGAGCCGAGAACACGGACGCCGCCTGCACTTGTGCTCGGCCTCCCTCCGAACTGCTCCGCACGCACAGCCACAGCGGCCGGAATGGTTTCTTTTGAAACATAAATCAGATCTTGTTACTCTTCTGCTCAAACCCCTAAAACCCAAAGCCCTTGCCGTCGCTTACAAGGTGTCGAGGTCGCCTTCTCAGATCCTCTCCGACTTGCACCCGCCCCGCAGGCCTCGCCATTTGCTGCGCAGTGCTTGGCGCTGGCAGTTGGCTACATAATTTGTGGGTGCAGAGGAAATTAAAAATACAGGACCCCTTGTTCAAAACTCGGGGAGGGTGCCATTAAAGGGAAGACAGCTTTTTTTGTTTTTTTTTTTCCTCAGGGTCTCGAACAGAAATCACGCAATTCCTAAGTCATAGCCCATACGCGTACCTTCATTGTATGTTGTTCTTACCGGAACCACGGAAATGCTGCACAAAACTGACAACTGTTTTTAATGTGCCTTGTTTTATGCTCCACCAGCACTTTCTACGTGAGACTGTCTGATGAGTAAGGGAGGGCTGACAGCAAAGGGACTCACCCTTTCCTGCTATGTTATCATTTTCAGTACAATCAAAGGAATATTTCAGCACACTACAAGGAAGTAACGTGAGTAAGAAAGACAGGGCTCCTTGGTTGTTAGTATTCTTAGGACAGCCTTGTCTTCATTATGTATTTGAAGCAAGTTCAGGTTCTAAATAATGTGGCCTCCAGGGCTGTCACCACCCCGCTTGCTCCACCCTAGATATCACGGAGTGCCTTGTACTCACTTGGAGTTTTGCTGAACTCCCACCATTGGGGCTCCTCTGGGAAGTCTATGTTTGTGGGGTGTTTTAAACGCTATGTGGAATGGCAGCGAACATGCGTATTGCACATACCTCTTTGTCATGTGCAAAAATGCTCCACTGTCCCAATGGACTTCACTTACAAAACCAACTTCGAAGATAAAACTATTAAGAATTTCAAGACGGCGACAGCCTCGCTGATTATTTTTTCATAACACCATTTCCATGTGGAAATGATTGTGTTCAGCAATGCTTTGGATGGAATATATACAAAAAAATCACTACAAAAGTCCCTCAATGTACAAAATCAATTATATTTCTATACAGTAACAATGAACAAACAAACTGAGAAAACAACTTTATTTACAATAGCATCAAAAGAATAAAATGGTAATAAATTTAACAAAAGTAGTGCAAAATTTATACCCTGAAAACCTTAGATCTAAGAAGATCTAAATAAATGGAAATACATTCCTTGTTCATGGATTGGAAGATTTTATGTTATGATGGCAATTCTACTCATATTCAGATTCAGTGCAATTTCTATCAAAATCACAGTGGGATTCTTTGCAGATATTGACAAATCATAAAATTCCCATAAAAACACAGGGTCACAGGATAAACAAAACAACCTTGAAAACAAAGAACACTTAGCCTCACACTTTCCACCCAATGTCCAGACCTAACCTCAAAGCTACAGTAACCAAGACAGAATAGATGTGTAGGTCAATGTAATAAAAGCAGATGTATAGATCAACGGAATATATTGAGAGTCCAGAAATAAACGCTTGCATTTGCAGTCAATCAGTTTTTGACTAGGATGACAACACTATTTCCCAGTGGGGAAAAGAATAGTCTTTTCAACAAATGGTGCCGGGACAACTGACTATCCATATGCAAAAAAATGAAGTTGGACCCCCATCTCATGCCATCTACAACAATTAACTCAAACTATCGTAGACCTCAATGTAGCAGCAAAAACTACAAAACTATCAGAAGAAAGCAGAGGGTCAGTCTTCGTGAACTGGAATTGGGCTCTCGGTTTCTTAGGTATGATACCGAAAGCACAGCAACAAAAGGAAAAAAGTCGATAAATTGGACGTTATTAAAATGAAAATCTTTTGTGCTTCAAAGGACACCAAAGTGGTCCTCTGGAGGAACTGGGATGTGGGGAGTGCTGATGTGGCCTTGAGCGGAAAGGTAGATTCTCATGATGTGCCACTGAGCCAGTGACTTAGAGGGATATTTGTGTCTCTGACCGGTAAGTCTCAAATGGAGCTCCCGGCAAAGTCATCCCCCATGGGTGGCACTGCTGGTGGGTGCCCCTATTTTGGAAAGTGCCTGTGAGCCACATCACAATCTTAGCCTTCAATGTGGAGTCCTGCCCCTGGGAACTTCTCTTGAGAAAGTCATTGCAAAAGAGGAAATAAGTCACAGCTGAAAATGGCACAGCAGCAAAAAACACAATAGCTGAAGCCCTTAAAATGACCTGTCTCATAGGTGGAAGGTTAAACATGTCATTGTCAGTCAGGAAATGTTTTGAAGCTATTAGCTTCATAAACATAAAGTCTACGTAAAAGTCATCTTTCTGAGACAATGTTAAGAAAGAAACATGGAAAATAATAGTGTATATAGCTCTTGGTTATTACTGTGTCCCAGACTAGATTTATGGAGGATAAATGTTGGAAGGAACATGGAGCTGACGCAGTCGTATAGTTAAGGGGGTTAGATTATGGGTGAAAAGAAAATTTTCTTTAAAATTCTTAAATAGAGTATTGTAAAATTATTTTAATGATTTTTTTTTTGCCCCAAATCTTAAACAACTTTAACAATCCAAACTTAAAAACTAAGACACGTCTCTTTCTTTTTCCTCCCTTTGGGCTATGCTTGTGTTCACAGATGAATAATAAAAGAGAACATTTTTGCAAAAGTTCTGAAAAACCCTGGAGTTAAGGGTAGATAAATGTTAGGGAAAGTTTGGAAGAATAAAGAAAGCTGTGAAAAATGACAGCAGTGGTAGAAGCAAATGGATTATAAATAAAGCCAGGAGAAAGAGCAATGAGGGAAAGCGTACGAGGGAGACAGAGCAGGGCAGTGAGCCGGGAACGGGATGGTCTTGCAGAAAAATGGCATTGTAGAAAGCCCCTTGTCACACGCATTACTAATTTCCTCAGTAAAGACGTGTCTCTTGGCTAACGACATGACAAGGAGATAGAACAGTTCATTATGCTTTTCATTTCAAGTTTTACTTTAATTCTGGAAGCTCCATGAGGCAGTGTCTCCTATGCTCGTGTTGTGAGCCAGTACATAGTAGGTGCTCAGTAAAGGTTTGTTGAATGAATGCTGACTAAATGAGCTCACTTTTCTTCACTCCCTGAGACTAGGACCCCGCCTTGCTTTCTTTTCCTCTTTGTCCATCAGTCCTTGCTCCATTTCCTTTCACCTTTTAACACTCCCCGTAGCAGGATGTCTGGTACCTTTAGCTGCAGTGGTGATTGGATGAGGAAGACCCTTCTTAAGACACAAAGGTGCTCAGATGCTGCTTTCCTCTTGCATGTGCTCCCCAACCTCATACACAGGGGCGCGGTCGCCTGCTCTCAGCCTGGGACAGGACAGCTCTGTTGTCCACCTCCCAGAACTCCCCTCTCCTCCTCCTAGCACCCTCCGGAGTAGTCTCCAATATCTCTGCCTGTGACACCTGGCTTCTGTCCACTTCCTCGTCCCCTTAGCCCCTGTCTGAGTCTCCTTCTGCACCTGTAAAACCAAGGGAACCTCCAGACTGCCCTGCAAGGCTGTTTTGAGGATTGAATGAGATTAGTCTTAGTCCAGAGCCTGGGCTAACACCTGACAATTACTGTTACTGAAAACAGCCGGATGAACGCTAGGCGGGGATGTCCCATAACCTTAATCACACAGAGTTTTAAGACACATTTTTGTTAACCGTGATAGCGGAAAGAACACATTATACTTCCGTTTTCTGGAGGTAATTTAGCCTTGGGGAAAGTAATTTCCAGTTTTCTCCCCTCTAAAGTAGAGGGCAGAAGGCAAGTTGGATGAGGACTCAGGAGACCTCCTGGGTGCGATCTCAGGCCCGACCACCAGGCGGCGCTGCCGCACCGCGTAAGATCTTAAACTTCGCTTCTGAGCAAAGGGGCATGGACCCGCCTCGGGTTGCGCAGTTTCTTATGGGGTCTCATCTCATCCTCTTGTTTTTCAGCTCTGGGCCGTGAATTCCTCTTCCTCACAATTACTGTTTCAAATGCAAAACTGTGCTTTTGAGGCGTCCCTTTCTTTTCTTTCTTGAAACAAATGATCAACAAATGTGTTCCAACACTGTCTGCGGGAAGAGTACACACAGGATACAAGAAGCGAATACAGACGGTGTCAGAGAGTATTGGTATCTCCTGCTTCAGTCTGAGTATCAGATAGGGTGGAATTTATTTCAGGATGTCACGGAATCCGGATGCGTAATCAGATCATGTCCCCTGAAACGTAATTCTGCCATTAGACAATAAGATGTAACCCTCTAACAAATAGTTCTCGTCTTCCATATGTGTTTTACATATGAGCCATTCTTTGTTTGATTTTTAATATTATTACATTTTATGGAAAACACAGAAGATGACATATCAATGAGTAAAATTTGGAAGGCTACTCATATGTAGGAAACGGGAGACTATGTTCAGGAGACCATATCGATGAGGTTTGCTATCATCTTGGTCCGTTGTACATAATATAGGTTTCAATGGGAACCGCATAAATCCTTTTTGGGAACAAGGTAGTGTAGATAAATCAAGTATCGTTAAAATATCTACTTCATTTTTTTTCAATTAATCAATAACCTGTACTGTGTATGGGAAATATGCCAGGCTCTCGAGTTGGTGAATGATGAAAAATACACACCTTGGGGCTCCCTTGGACGCTAGGAAGGAGACATGTCAGATGGAGAAATAAACACTGCTGAACCCCGAGTTACCACTGCTCCGATTTTATCCTTGGTAGTGGGCAATTTTCAACGCAAGCCCCTACTGTCAGCTTTCCCCAAGCTTCCTAGAAATGACGTTGGTTACAGAAGATAACTGCTGGAGAGGATGTTTCACAGGAGTCCCTTCCCATGAGCCTCGTATGTGTCTCTAAATCGTCCCTGCTTCCTCAGGCCGGCAGTCCCCTTCTCGGCTTCATCTTAAATTAGGTGGTCCAAGCTGAGTGGATGCTGTCTGTGAGGACAAGGTGAGGGTCACCTTGCGGTATCAGCTGCATTCTGGATGAAGTTTCTGGGAGCTCTGACAGGGAAGGCATTGGCAGCTTTCTCTGTGGGTGTCTGTGAGGGGGAAAGGGCCAGGGGAATTGTGCAGGGGACGCAGCCCAATACCAGCCCCCCAGAAACTCTCAGCCCCAGACAGGGCTCTTACTGGAGCTTCCTGGGGAAAACGACCTTTGTTCTTCAGGACTTTCCATGGCTTTCAGGATCTGCCCACAGGGGTGTGTGAGCCCCGGGGATTTTTAGTCCCTGGCCAAGGGGGAATGTTAGTGTTTCTTGTCTAGGGAAATCTGAAACTGAGTCTGACGGAGTTGGGGATGATTTTTAAACTGGATTTAAGTAGATTTGAATGACCTATGTAAAGCTACCTATGTTCATCATCTCCTGCAATCTTCGCAGCCACCAATAGAAGAACCAGGGCTCAGAGAGATCAAGTAAC
Source organism: Hipposideros armiger (assembly GCF_001890085.2). Taxonomy (NCBI): domain Eukaryota; kingdom Metazoa; phylum Chordata; class Mammalia; order Chiroptera; family Hipposideridae; genus Hipposideros; species Hipposideros armiger. Next base: position 5,159,375 of record NW_017731367.1, on the reverse strand, counting down.
TGGCCCAAGGTCACACAGCGAGTAAGTAGCAGAGATTTGAACTCAGGGCTGTCTCCTCCCAGGCCTATGTTCTCAGCAGCATCGCCAGGCAGATGTTGAGAGTTCCTGGATTAGGTCTCAAGGCCTGGAAACAGTTTTTTCATACCTCTGGAGTACTGACGCTGAGTCATCCTTCCTCTATTCACGAAAGGTAGAACGTGTTTGCAACCAGCTTCTCAGATCATTTCCTGCTGGCCAAACTGCTCCTTTCATTTTGTATTATCCCTGCCCCTTCCAGTCAAAGCTGACGGTGTTTCTGCCAGATCGATGGGGGTGGCGGGGGTGGGGGGGGCAGTTTGTGGAGGACACACAAAGGGGCTTAGGAGTTATGTGTGGAATTCTTTCTTAGGCTGGGAGGTAGGTACACAGGTCGCCATAGTATCACTCTTGGAACCTTTTGGTATGTCTTCACTATTTTGTAATAAATGTTGTAAAAAGAATGTATATTTTTAGGGAAAACTCATGGTATTGATACATGAACAGACAGACAGATCAATGGAATGGAATAAAAGTCCAGAAGTAACCCGGGTACTTATGGAAAGTCTGTCTACCATAAAGGCGACATTTCAAATGTTGGAAAGCGATTGGCTTTCTAATAAATGATGCTGAGACAATTAAATAACCATGCCTCACCCCACACACAGCAATAAACTCCAAATGAATTAGAAATATAAATGGAAAAAATGAAATCGTACAAGTTGTAGATGGCAACATCAGTGAATTCCTCTATGACATAAAATCCACGTGTCATAGAAGATGAATGAAACACGTTAAATGAATGAACACACAAATACTGAAAAGATTCCTATACGTACAAAAATATTACATGCAATGTTAAAAAAAAACCCCACAATCTGGTAGATAATATTTTAATACAGATCAGAATCCCAGGGCCAATTTCAGGAACATATAAAGAGTTTTTAGGGCCGAGGAAAGACGGGGGAAGGTGGCCACGTTGGCGAGGGTCTAGTTTTTCAATCTCTCTGAATTCGCCTGGAAGCATAGCCAGAGCAGCCGAAAGCCACAGATAACATTTACAATAAAACTGGGTCACAAGGTATTCTTAAGAACTTCAAAATACAAGCGGGTGGGAACAAACCATGCACCACACAAAGGCGTGTGTGTTTTTGTATCTGTGCAAGAAAAAGCAGAGGAAGTAGCAAAGCATCTGCTGGACCATAGACGAGGAAAACCCAAAAATAGCCACGGGTTTTCACTCTACAGCACAGAGGGATGATGGGAGCAGGTGAAGCTGGGAGGCACTGCCGGCCTCAGCTGTGGATGAAGGTGGTTTTCCCTCGTAAAGGGTAGAAAGGGTTCGGGCTGCTTAGACCCTGTTGATGCTCAAGATGGATCTCCTGGGGCTTTCTTCCAGGAGGGACCCTGCGCCCAGGAGAAACTGCTGGGAGTGGAGTAAACATTTTCCAGAATGGCAACAACTGAGAAACAGGAAAGAGAGGGTCCAGGTACACGGAACAAGGAAAACGGAGCCAGGAAATTTCAGAAGCCACGCTGCCGTATGTCTAAAACACTTTGCATAAGAGCAGAGGGGACTCCACGGCTGGTGTGAGCCGCTATTCCTGCTAAACAGTCATGAAAACTGAGGCTCATAAAACTGGACAACAGGAAAGGGTTGAGGGAAAGTCCTGGATGAGTTCCATACGAAAATTTGAGGGGAAAAGACCAAAGCCTGTTAGAAAAAATGGGCAAAGATATGAACAGACACTCCCCAAAAACGTACAAATCAACACCTTAAAAAATGCTCACCTTTATCTGTAATGAAAACAAGAACACCGAGATACCATTTTCCACATACCAGGTTGGCAACAACTCAAAACTTTCACTCCCCAAGGTGTTGCCGGCTGTGGAGAACAGGTACTCGCACGTGCTTCTGGGGGGAAAGCATCAACGAACCAGTTCATGGAGGGGAACTCGGCGGAATGTAACCAAACTCTGGACACACTCACAGCACTGGGCTGAACAGCGCCCCCCAAATTCATGTCCGCCCGGAACCTGTGAACATGAACTTGTTTGGAAATGGGGTCTTTGCAGATGTAATTAAATTAAGATGAGACCATACTATAGTAGGGTGGGCTCTAACTCCAACGACTGGTGTCCTTATGAGAAGACACAGACACACAGGGAGAAGGTCACATGATGATGGAGGCAGAGACTGGAGTGGCGCACCGACCCGCAAGGACACCGAGGGTTGCCGGCAACACCAGGGGCTGGAAGAGGCCAGGAAGGCTTCACCCCCAGAGGTTTCTGAGAGAGTGTGTCCTGCTCACACCTTGATTTTGGAATTCTAGCCTCCAGAGCTGTGAGAGAATACATTTCTACTGTGTAAATACCGGCGTTTGTAGTACTTTGTTACAATAGCCCTAAGCAAGGCATACAATGCCTGTCCTGGGAATCCATCCTGAAGATACACCTCCAATGATACAAAAAGTAATATGTGTAGTCTTATTCTTGGAGAGCATGCAGAAGACTGGGAGCAGACGTGGAGTATGGTGCACCCAGCAATGTCTGAGGGGTGTCACGTGGTCATCGTGGTCTCTTTGGCAAGTCTGACTCCTGGGGACGCAAGAGGCCCCGGCTCTCCTGGCTGGGGTGGGGTTGGGGGATTTTACAATCACCCAAGTCCTTCATTCTTGCTCTCAACCACCCAAAGTTACCTTCTGATTGAAAGTTGGTTCCTTGTCCAGCTGTTGACTCAGTTTCTCCATGTGGGTGCACTGGCAGACAGGCCTCCCCCTCAGGGTTGCAGTGGTTCTGGCCTCACATTCTCTCAGGTTCAAGTGCATCAGGAGGGAGTCCCACCGGGTCAGGTGCCCAGTAGCAGGCAGTCACTGGGGTGAAGCTGGTGAGGCGCTCTGATTGGCTTAGACCCAGGTCCCGGTGGCCTGGTTTCCCAGCCCAAGTCTGGATGGAGTTACCAGAAGTAGGGAGCGTGGATGCTGGGTGTCTGGGTCAGCAGATAGTGACCGACACTCACTGAGCCCAACCTCGCAGGGTGGTCAAGCGGGCTCAGTGACTTAACGCAGGTAGGTACTTAGGGCAACGCCTGGCATGTGGCAAGGTCGCAGTAAACGTGAGCCACAGCTGGTACTATTTGCAAAGCACCCTTCTCAGCGCCTCACGTGCATCGTATCATTTAACCCTCACAATAGCCCATGAAGTATCTTCTTCATTTTACAAACGAGGAAACCGAGGGTCAGAGAAGTCAAGCAACTTGACTGAGGTCACACAGCTAGTGAGAAATGAAGCTAAGCTTTGAACCTGGGCAGTCCCACCCCAGAGGTTGCGTGCTTAACCACTCGACAAGGCGGCTTCAGGAGGGGCGCCTGTCCTTTACAGCCTAAGGGGCAGCGGACCGAATGGCATTGCATCGACAGCATCCCTTAAGAGTATACATCAGATTCCCTCAGAAGACAATTTTCATTCTGGTTTTAATTTGGAAACCCTTTTAAACTACATTCATACTTCCAAGTCATAATTCTGAAACCTATGAGAATTAGCAATCCCCCGCCCCGCTCTGCACCCCACCCCCTGGTCGTTCCCACAGTCAGAAAGAGTTAACATAGCTTCCAAACTTATGACGAGGAAGGAGCTTACACACCCAGAAAGTGTAATTCAATGAATAATGGGAATCTGGATTAATTCCCAAATAAAGCTGTTATCTTAAGAATTTATGGATGGAGGAGTAAGAGACATTTAGCAGGATCTCCAGAGGCAGGTATTAGGCAGGGAAACCAAACTTTGCAGTGTCTTAAATGTTATTTATCGCATCTGTCTCTCTTTTCTGCTCCAGCGCCTGGAGCTCCAGGCCTGCGGCTGCATGTCTTAAGTGGACAGGATCACCAGTGGCTGCCCTCACGTGAAAGCAAGAAGGACAGGGCAAGATAAATGGGGCGTAGGTGTGACACCAGCGTGCTCCCTGTCTGTGAACATAGAATACAGGGTGTAGTCGTATATCCAGCTCAACTTCAGTGCTTAAAACTTTTCCTGGAAGCTTACCATCAGGATTTGTCCATTAAATCAACGCAAAGAATAGTGGGAAGCGAAACGAATTGCTCCCCTCTGCTCTTTTTCCTACGTGTAACCCAGGACCAGCGGAGCTCATCTGCGTGTGGATCAGGGTGGTGAGGTGCCAGCTCTGCCCATCTCCCTCAGAGGTCCTGCTCAACTTCTAGAAGTCTCCTTGGAAGTGGGGAGCTGCTCCCCATCTAAACAGAAGCCAAAGCAACTGGCCACTGTGGGTCAGTGTGTGCCCTGCCGCCTTTGCATGGCATTCTGAGAGGTCCTGGATGGCACCCTGGTAGTGCATTCCAGCACGTCTGGAGTCTTGGGGGTCCCTCCCAAACTAGTGCCCTGAGAAACGATGCACAAAGCCTCCACCTTCCTCCTGTTCGGCCAGCCGGTCGGATCCAAGCAGCCTGTTGACCACGTGGCTACTGCTGCTACCAACAGTCAGTGAAGATGAGTAATTAGGTCTAGAGATTGGGGGCTATTAGCTCTCCAGTCAGGGAAGTACTTCCGTTGGGTGCAATTCAGAGTCCTTGACCCAGGAGGGGGGATACTCAGCAGCACCCTTCCTGATGTGAGCCATCTTAACCGGAGCCCACAGTGCCCGTGAAGGGCTCAGCCCTGACCCCCACCCTCCACGGTTCAATGTCACTGTCCGCTTGCAGTTCATCTCCATACGGGTCACAGGGGTCACCGCCCACACCTCCCTTTCTGGCATATCTCTTCCTTCGTGCAAACATCATGATCAGGGCTCTGTTAATTTCACTGTTTTGCCCCAATCTTCACTCTAGCGCCAACCCCACTAAAACAACACCCTGTGTTTGGTTGTATTCTTGCTTCTGTGAAGTTCTGCGTCATCCCTCTGATTCTGCTGTCTAATATGGGGTACAGGATAAAGCAGTGTCCGCCTCCCAGAGTGGCCCCTGGTCTGAGCCCTGTGGCCACAGGGTCTGGGCGGAGTGTGACAGAGCAGTTTTTGGGTAAGGCCCCAGTCACCAGGCATGACGCCCAGTGCAGGGCGGGGCATGTCCCCAGTTCCGCAAGGAGCATGGCCCGGCTGCTGTGGAAAGGGCTGAAAGAGCCCAGCAGGCACGGCTGGGCCCCCCGGAGCTGGCCCAGCACACTGGCAGCAGAGCTGTCAATGAGGGGAGCCCAGGTGAGGCCCCCACTGATGCCCAAATGTAATCGAGGGGTCTCGGCGGGGATGCTGGCTGCTGCTTTCATTTGAGGGGAGTTACAAGTTGGCAGAATCGGAATGTCTCTGACAAAGCGACCTCATGTAACAGGCTGATTGATAATGTTGAAGGAAATGCAAGATAAACTAAATTTTAACCTCCTAAGCCTTAGCTTCCTCATCTGTAAAACGGGAAAAACAACTGCCACCCCAAAGTTGTGATTGTGGGGGTGAATCAGAGATGAGCCAAGTGCCATCTGTGCCCGGGTGACACTAGCCCCGCAGTCCCTTCTCCTCCTCCGCCTCCTTCACATTCTCTGACTCTGTTTTATTTTGCTGTGATGACACCGCAACCCCGCATGTTGGCTTCAGGTCTTATCACCCAGCTCCCGACGTGCCTGTGGTGTCCAATCTGGAGCCATGCCAGCCTCCTGGGCCCATGCCAGAGGGGTTGCCTTCACTGAGTCACCTTGGCTGCCCTCAGCCCGCAGGGTGGGTCTGAGTGTGGCGGGAGGGTTGGTAACTAGGGGAGACAGGGAATTCCGTGGTGGGTGGTGGTTGTGAGTCAGAATAGGCATGTGGAGGGCAGGGTGGGTGAGCCCTGTGAAGGGCTAGGATCCCCTGAAAGCAGGAGATGGACCAGGTGGCACAGCAGTTGTGATGGGACACCTGGGCCCGGGGCTGGGTTCAGTCTTAATTCCAGAAAGTGGGGGGAGCCTGCAGGGGCGGGTCTGAGGGGGGTGGGAGCCCTCAGGTGAGGAGGTGGGGCATAGTTGTCCAGGTGTGGACAGAAGGGCCGGCCACTGGACCTGAAGCCTGTGCACAGGTACTTTGTTTTGTGTTCTTGGGAAAACGCAAAAGACAAACCACAAGGCGGCGCTCACCACAAAAGGATTCTAGGCCCCTGACCGCGACGGCAGGAATTTCATGTTTTTATTAACCCGCGATCTATAAAAACAACACGGACAAAAGAAATTTGAGACTTTCCTGGGCATTTCTTCCTTTCTCCCCCTTTCCCAATATTTCCAACTTGTTCCGGACGACCCAGTCCTTCGTGGTCTCAAAGTCCGATCGAGGACAGGGCTCCCAGGAAAGAAAAGCTCCCCCATCCAAGTGATCTGCCAGCACTAAGGAAGCCACAAGCCTCGCGCCACGCGTGATTTCCTGGGTGGGTGAACTGCCCTCCCCACCCCCACACCGAAGAGGGCAAAGTCAGAGTCCAGCAAGGTGGCTTTCCACATGTGACCTTATGACCCTGTCCCAACCTAGAAATTCTAGAGCTAGATAGGGAGGCGTTTGGCTTTGTGCAGAAGTTATTCTACTTCTGCACACTTGCATATCTTTGTTTTTGGTGACACCCCCTACACCCTTCCCCGTTTCTTATGGTCCCCACATACTCTTAGCCACCAGAGCAAGGTGCTATCAGGGCCCAGCGCAGCACCTTAGGACTTGAGGGGAGCCAAGGGCAGACTGGTTGGACACCTCAGGTTCTAAAATAGGGAGGCAACCCAGACCTTTGGAGGTTGGGAAGCAAGTGTGTTTTGCATCCTTGTGGAAAATCACCTGAACAGCAAAGTGTCACAGAATTTTTTGTCTTATTAGCCTCTTGGTGTGTTGTATGTGTGCCTGAGTGTGTGTATAAAGAAAACATTAATTTGAAGTGCTGTCTGAAATATCCTCACTCAATTCTGCCCGTCTTTCATGGCCAAGGGGGGCCCTGCGTGGTGGCGTCACTTGCTCTGACTAGCCATTGTGAGGTCATGACCGTGAGCTTTATTCCCAGGCCTGTCCACTCTGGGCACCGTGATGACAACCAGAATGTGTGATTGGTCAGAGGACTCAGCCCCATGTATCTCTGGACAGACCTGCCTCCCTCAGCCATGGGCTGGAGGCTGCCCATGAAAAATGCGACCTCCATGCAAATATTTAGTAGACAGTAAGCCAGAGCTAAAGAAATACATGGTTATAGAGCCATCCTGGGGGTTACCTGCGATGGTAAGAGGAAGAAACATGCAAAGTTGTATTAAAGGAATTCTTTTAGCAGTGAAATCTGTTGAAATCAAGATACATGTGTCTTGATGGGAATATATCCCAGGGGTGCCAGAAATATGTATACAAGTGGATACTTTGGTCAACGTCACTCAAGCTGTAGTTCAGAAGTAATCAGACGTGTCTGGATGCTGATGGTAACCACTTTGAGCACCTCTTGTAATTGCAGAAGTCAAACATGACTTGTATTCATCTTTTGTTAGTGGCATTTTGCTGTGATTGAGTATTACAATTTTAATACAGTGTTTTCCTTTCTTAAAATGTGTATACATTTTTGGGGGCACCCTCTCTCTCTCTCTCTCTCTCTCTCTCTCTCTCTCTGTGTGTGTGTGTGTGTGTGTGTGTGTGTGTGTGGTTGTCGGAAAAGTCATGACGCATTTTTGCAACAAAAATCAGAAAAAAATACGTCATGACTTTTCCGACAACCCAATATATATATAATTTAATACAAAGTCTGCTTCACTCCCAAATAATGGAAAGATGAATTTAAACGTATCAGAAAATGAGCCTTAGGCATCTGTCAAATAGACAGTATTGAAAAATACCCAATGGCATGAAATAATGTTCTGGAATGAAAGTGAATTTTTTTAAAACAGTAAATTCAAACTGTAACATGTTTTATAAAATTTTTACCAGTAGTTGTATCTGCACGGTGGGATTATAGATGAGTTTTTATTAGTATTCTTGTTTTTAAAAAAGATAAATATACTTTATTTGGTACTTTAAACATGATTCTCAGAACACCAGCTGAGAGGAAGGATCCCATAACGTATGAAGATGGCGTCTCGTCCTCAGCAGGGCAGCAGAGTCAGTGCTATCGGGCAGTGCAGGGCACTCCTGTGCCCTCCTTACACACTGCGGCACCTGCTGCCACCAAGCTGACAGGGGAGCCTCACCCAGGCCACCCCCAGTGGGACCTGGGGTCTGCCCCTCCTCTAGGCCACCGACGGGCAGAGTGGTGAGCACTCGCTGGTCTGACATCTCGTGGGGTGGGACTGAGAAGCTGTGAGAACCCCGAGGCATGCTCGCTCACCTGAGCTGACAGCTCTCACCTGGCCCTTCCTGGTAGGGCTGGACCTGGCTTCCTCTGACCTCCCCTCAGAGTCTGCTGGGATGTGCCTCCAGCCACAGCTTGGGTAGATCCCCTTCTGTTTATCAAACCTACAGCAGTCCGCTCCCTCTGAAGGCTACCTGGCCCAGAGGCGTGCAGGTTCTCCAGGTTCTCCTCCACGGCTCAGACACATCTAGCTTCCCCCACTGGTTTTAATGAAGCAGTTTCCACGGGCCCATGACACCTAGGCATTCAGCAGACCCAGTGGAACGCAACTCCAGTGACTGCATTCCTCTCTGGGTATGTGACACAGCGAGGTTCTGTAAACAAAGACCCTAATCCACTAAGTACTCCTTAGGGTTATAATATGATCTCTCTCTTTTCTTTTTCTTCAGGCGCCTTTCTTTTCTGACCATAAAGGGAAAAACTTGGCAAGAAGCAAGTTACCCTCCCTGCTTCCAATGTGTGTGTGTGTGTGTGTGTGTGTGTGTGTGTGTGTGTGTGTGTGTGCGCGCGCGCGCGCACGCGTGTGTACGTGCGGCTAGTAGACCCATTGGTAATCCAAGAACCCAAAGTTAGCAGCTATTCCCACACCATTTCCTCTTCAAGAACAGATGATAGCACTTGCCACCACTCCAAACTTCTAAGGACCTCCTGGGACCCAGAGAGGGATGGTGTTTCCTGCAATTCCTTCGTGGTCCATTTGCCTATTTCCGCCATAGCAAAGTGAGGCAGGGTCCCCATCAAGCCTGCCCTTCCTTGTCCTTCACAATGATGCCTTACATCATTTAGTTCTGATTGAATTTTGAGGCCAAACATATTTTTGCCCCTGACTGGTTTCAAACTTCAATCAAGCACAAAACTCATTATCTGAATCCTTGAGTGCAAACCCACAGCCCCAAGCCCCCGTCTCGGGCTTCCTTTCAGATGTTTGTGGGAATACCTTCACCACGAGCTTCCCTATAAAGCATTTTGAAGATTCTGGTGTATTTACTCCTTAATTCCTCCCTCACCAATTCTCATTTTTTTCTTGCAATAAACTTTTAGTTTGTTGCAAAATTCCTTTTCCTTCATGGGTGTTACCCTGTGGGCCAAAGACAGTGCTGGAGCCCACATTATCATTTATTATCATGCATGCCACTTATTTCTCTGTTTGCCCTTAGACGGGGCTGCCAGATTTACACATGAACACACAGGATGCCCAGTTAAGTTTGCATTTCAGACAAGCAATGGACAAACTTTTGTATAACTATGTACCAAATATTGCATGAGGCAGAGTTACACCAAAAAAAAAATTATTTGTTGTTTATCTGAAATTGAAATTTAACTGGGCGTCTGTATTTAACTTGGCAACTACACTTTTAGAACCATTCCCTGCCTGTCCCCTGCTCTGCTCGACCTCACAGGGCACTTCCCAGCTCCCTTGCCCTCTAGTCTCGGGAAGTTTGGTGGGCAGGAGGACAGGAAGAACCAGCTACGTGTTTCCTCTCTTCTTTTGGTGGAGCTTCCGGTCACAGCTACGCTTCCCCACGGCTCCAGCTCTGGTCAGATGTGCAGTTCCCACGAAGGGACCGGATCCTGGGCTGTGCGTGCGTCTTCTCCTCCCAGCAACCTCCCAGCCCTGGGGTGGCAGCAGCTGCCCTCCATTGATAATCTCCACGTTGTCTGCCATCCCTGTGTAGACTCTGCTTTTCCAGTACCTGTTTAAGCGATTTCCTATCTATATTCATTTCCTCTGTTTGAAACAGCTAGAATGGTTTTGATGTAGGATATTTCTTGTGCCAGGGTCTTTGTCTTGTGACCGAAGAATGGAGACACATACCAGAGAGATAGAGTTTGTAGCAGAGGATAGTTTTATTAAAGCAAGAGAAAGGTTACAGCTTCCAAGCAGGAGGGGGTACCCAGAAAATTCGATGCCCACTAGCTAGGGTAAAAGGCTTGAGTTTTATTATACTTTGCTTTCTGCCTGGGAGGGGGAATGCTGAAATACTGGTGCCTGTTATTAAGGTGTTTATCAGATTTGCTCAGCCTTGGGGAGGCCTTGCCTAATGTCCTCCAAAATGGTTTTGTTGCTCTGGGGCATGATTGATGTCTCTGTTCCAGTATGAGGGAGTTACCCTATAATTTTGAAGGAATGGCTAGTTTAAGGAATGGACAGTTTTTTCTTATCTTTGCTCAGTCTACTAGGGAATTCCTGACTGCCTGATATTATGCTAACTAACCTGTCTTAGTTATACCCAATGGCATGAAATAATGTTCTGGAATGAAAATGAATTTTTTAAAACAGTAAATTCAAACTGTAACATGTTTTATAAAATTTGTACCATTAGTTTTGTCTGCATGGTGGGATTATAGATGATTTTTTATTAGTATTCTTGTTTTTAAAAAAGTTTTTAAAAAAGATGTTTTTCTGACGGGAATGTGACGGAGAATTATATTTACTATTTATCCTTCTAGTTCCTCTGAGCCCCCTTTCTCCTTATTCCTTCAGTCTTATTTCCTTCTCCCCTCCTCTTTTCTTCTCATTCGCCTTTGCCTCTAAAGAAGGATCAGTTGTAAGCCACAGCACAAGGAATTTGTCACTAACATGAAAGCACCAAAGTTACTCTGCTATAAAATGTAAGTAGATTCAGGGCGATCCGGGAGACAACGTCACTCTTAGACACTGGCAGTCTGATTTTGTGATCAGAAGACTATGGTTACAGGGCTCAAGGAGAAAGGCTGGAATGACGCTCACCCACCTGTTCACACCGCGAGTGAGCATCGAAGTTTGTTAAGGAAGAGACGGAAGGCTGTGACTTCCTGTCGTAGAGCAAGGGAAGAGGATGTCGTAACTTTCAAACTTAGATTGATATTTCTTTCCTGATAGTTGTGCCCAGGATATCTGGTCCTCACCAATCCATGACTACAAAATAAAATCATATGTCACATTTTCAATAAATAACTACATGTTAATGTCGTAAGACATCACTAATAGTTTAATTACTGGAAAGTAGTCCCCTCAAGTTATTTTCAAATTACACTGACAGGTGTCGACGGGAGCTGCCTCTTGTGCTCAGAAACGGTTCCCGTGATCTTCGTGTTGGCGCCTTGTTAAGCATCAAACTGCCACCTCTGCCCTGCACCTCCTGAGACCGTCACCCCTTGGCCCCAGCTGGGCTCTGCTGTGGACGCCAGTGCAACCTCTTCCATGGTCCCTTCAACTGTGCCATGCTCTTGACCTTAATTCTCCAAAGCACAGCAGATGCCAGGCGGTCACTTTTAATGAGGACTTATGGAAATCTGGTGGATCACGGAATGGAAAAATACCACAAGAAATGGGTGAAGTTGCCTCCAATGTCACTACATTCAGAGCCCTCTAACTGGGCTGCCTTTGCCTCCAAGTTCAAGCCCAACCAGCACAAGCTCCCACAAAGAAATGAAGCAACGCCTCATTTGCTCTCCTGGGATCTGCCTTTCCCTGTTCCATTTGACAGTGTGGCTCCACACTTTCTTCAAGGGAGGCCTCACACTTCCCACAGGGCTGTGGTCCAGCCTGGCTTGCCCCAACAAGGTGCTCAGGCAATAGTCCTGACATCAATACATGTATCAGGGTATTAATTAATGTTAAGTAATTACATAGTAGACATCAAGCAAATTCTATTTCTTTTGTAGTCCTGACGATGAGCCTACAAATCTTCCTGATTCTTTGCAACTCTCTATTTCTGTCATTCCTGAGCAGGAAAAAATGTGGCATGCACACACACAGGACAGGACACACACACACACACACACACACACACACACACACACACACAGGACACCCCCCCCAGGGGCACATACCTTCACGTGTGCACACACACATGTACACACAATACTGTCATCTCTCTAAAAACATGAGAATGAACAATAATTTGTGTGCCTGGTGTCATCTAAACGAATATTTACAAAACCCATTTTCCATAAGAAAACAGCTTTCAGAGATGTGCTTTTAGAATTGTTTATACTTTTAAAAACATTTCCAGTAATCACCCAGAACAATTTACCTCTTCAGAGCTATGTTCTCTTCAATCTTTCCTTCTTACAAGAGGGCCTTCCTTCCCCCAGGAAGCTACCTCTGTGAGCTTTTTAATTATGCAAATGTGAGCACAGCACTGTGAGCCCCAAGGCAAATTCAAATATCTATTCCTGACAGCAGAGGCTTCTAATAACCTAAACAGAAGGTATTTTCAATTATGAAATAATTTGAAGATACAGAAAAAATACAGTTAGTTAGTAAAAAATATCCTTTCAGCCAACCATCACATGTAAGCAACGCTGATAGACTAACATGTTTACATGTTTGTTTCCTGTTTCTTATTTTTTTAAAATAATACATTTCACGTAAAGTTCAAGCTCCCTTTACGTTACTTCTTGACCTTGTCCTCCAGCTCTCCTCCCTGAGACATCATCATCCTTACATTAAATTAGGTTTTTCTATCCATACCTTTATGTTTTTTTCAGTATGCAAAATCAATATATAGGATAGCAATGTATAGTTTCAACCTATGTGAATGACTTCAGACATAATATATTATTCTTCAAATTTGATTTTTTTCACTCGATATTAAGTTTCGGGATTGATGTTAAAGTGCACAAATCTAATTGTTAATCAAGTTCATTATTAAAACGGCAAGATTCTATGCCATCAAATGAACTCGCTCTAACTGCCAAGATGGCATAATAGGGGTGGATTTACCCTTCTGCCTGAAACAACCACAGAGTAGACAAAATATATGGAACAAGAATTTTCAAGACCCTGGACCTCAGGCAATGGATGACGGTGGGCCCGTCAGCTAGGGAATCAACAACCACCCAATCCTCCAACCTTGAGGGAGTTTCCAGGCTATGGTGGAGCCCCTGTGGAGCCTCAGGGCTCCCTGAGTTGACAAGACACAGCTGAGAGTCCAGGAAAGTCCTGGTGGCTGGAGGCCAGGGGACAGAACAGGACAGAGAAGAAAAGAGCTGCACAGAGAGCAGACCCAGGACATCACTCAAGGACCCAGCTGGATACTGATTAGTGTGTACATTTAAGGCCAGCTCCCCAATCTGTGGAGAGAATCACCCAAATTAGAGGCAGTAGTGCCTTTTGTCCACAAGAGAATTTTTCTAGGATTTGCACCTGGAGGACTGATGGGCCGTAGCTAAGTGCGTCCTCAGATTTACTTGGATTGCTAAGGTGCCCACCAAGGTGCCCGGAGAACCACCCGTCAGGCCTGGGGTCAGCGTAAGATTTGGATGTCCATTTTTCTAATGATTCTGGATGCTCTATTCAGTTGCGCTTGGCCTGTTTGTCTGTCTTGGTCCTCATATAATCCTGTTTAATTTACATAGCTTTAGAATACATTTAAAAATGTATCTATAATACATTTTAACACCTATTGGACAACATCCTCTGTATTAGGTTTTGTTTTTGTTTTGTTTTTTTGAAGATTTTATTGGAGAATTGGGGGAGGGGAAGAGTGTTGGGGAATCAGGGAAGGGGAACAGACAAGTTGCTGTCCTTTTGTTCTTCAGCTTAGTTGTAGAGGATGTGGCTTCACTGGCCCATGTTGGTATTATCATTGCACTCTTCCCGGGTGAGGCAGTCACTTGCCGGCCATTGGATGGCTGCTCATGGCAGGTTGAGCTGTTGTTCACCATCTTAGCTGTAGAGGGCGCAGCATCACTGGCCTTCATGTGGGATCTGAACCAGGGCCCTCTGCTCAGAGCTGGCGTCCCAAGCCAACTCCTAACCAATGCGCCACTCAGCCGGCCCGGTATTAGGTTTTTAGTGCGGCCATAATAAAGTACCACAGGTTGGGGGTTTAAACAACAGAGATTTACTTTCTCACAGTCTGAAGACCGGAAGTCCAAGGTCAAGGTGCTGGCAGGGCGGGTTTCCTTGTGGCCCACAGGAAAGGAGCTGCTCTAGACACGTCTCCGTGGCTCACAGGTGGCTGTCTTTCTCTGTGTTTTTACGTTGTCGTCCCTCTGTGCTTGACTGTGTCCACACCACCTCTTCTTATGAAGACACCAGTCACATTGAATTAGGACCCACTCTAATGACCTCATGTTGACTTAATTACTTCCATAAAGACCCTGTACAAATAAGGGTCCCACTCAGATGTATTGTGGGTTAGGACTTCAACAAATGAATTTTGAGGGGGACACAATTCAGCCCCTAACCCACCTCCCTCCCTTAGCTTTTCATCAAAACAGAATTCTAGAATCTGTTTCTTGAGTTCTGCCAAAAAAGCCCATCAGGACTTTGATTCGAATTGTGTTGGACTGACTTTGGGAGACATGACCTATTTGAGATACCGAGCCTTTCGTAAATATGCAGATCTAGCCTTATTCAGGGATTCCTTTGTGTCTCCCACTAAAGTTTAAATTTTTTTCCTAATGGCCACGCGTTCATCTCTGTCCCCTGGCTGACAGCCACCACCCCGCTCTGCCATGGAGTTCAAACAGCCTTACGGAGAAGCCCTTGCGTGCAAGCTTCTGGCCCCTGTGCAACTTTCTACACCCAGTTCTCACCACTCGCGACCTCAAATTCCACGTTAAAATGTTTGCAGTTTCTCAGACATACCATGCTGTAACAGACCTGCAGCCTCTTTCTTCTGCTCTCTCGCCCTTCTCGCATATTTTACCTACAAAGGATGGGCTGAGGTCAAGACTCAGCTCAAGCAAAACCTTCCACGGGAATCCAACATTCGCTTGGACCACGGACCACACGTAGACTGGTCAGGGGCCCCCTCTCTTTGTCCTTCTAGCCACACGACTGCAGTGCCACCGTGTTTTATAAATGTCTCTAGGATGGAGACATGCTAATGGGGCCTGTTTGAGGGCTAGGGTTGTTGTATCCTACTCAAATTTGGAGCCCATCAAATGGTAGCAGTGTTTGGCATATAGGGAGTTCTAATTAATACTGATGGTATGAATGAATGAAATAAACCAGAAAAACAAGCCATCCATTTTTCATAGGTGATATTTCTTTTTTTACAGACTGCTAGCTAGGACCTCCTTCTCAGGAATAGGGGGCCTGGGAAAGTCGAAACGGTGATAGACAAGTGGGGAGGCGAACACCGATTCAGGGAAAGTCAGGGCAGACGTGAGAGCGGCCAGCCCTCTCCGCTTCATACTAGAGAACATCATTCCGTAGCCAGTATATCTGTGTCCTCCTTTTTAGATGTCCCTCTTCCTTGGAAAGTGCTGGATACACATTGTCAGGGTCTGCCTCTCCATGTCTCGGCTTCACGCTGGCCCTGTCATTGTCACAAAGCCTTCATAATTGTGAACACACTGTACATCCCTGAGATGACAGGCAGCCTGCACGGAGAGGAGCTTTGGCGTCCCCATGAGGGCCCCGTTCTGACGCAGAGACCACCTCTCTACTTGAGCCCCAGAGTATTTCCTTTCTTTCCAGATTCTTGGGCGAGGAAGCACTTTCTCCTGTCCTCAGGTACCGGCTCCACTTAACAAGGAATACTGAGTGTCTGTACCGGGTCTTTTTTCTGAATTAGTGAGCCGACTGAGGGTTTCAAAACACCCCCAAGGCCACATGGTAAAGGTGACTCTTCAAATATGTTTTAAGTCTCTGGCTTTTGATGGCTTTTATCTTCTCAAAAGTAAGTCAGAGCTTTAGACAGAGTTGTGAGGACTATTCAGTAAGTGTGAGGACGCGAGTGAGCTGGGGACACACTGACAGGCTCCTTTCACAGCACTTTCCTCTCTCCTGTCACCTGTGCTGGGGCCTTTCTTCTCTCTACAAGTGGACAGATCCGGGTGGACTGCTGAACTATCCGTGTCTACCAGACATTCTCCTGTCAACCAAACTTGTGGGCGCCCCCTCTGCATTCAGTCCAGGGTTTGCCATTCTCATTTTCAGGGGAAGGATATGGGTTTGGGAAAAGGAAAGGGTGACATGGGTTCATCCTCCCTGTTGCCCTGTGGTTAGCACAGCAGAGAAGTCCCCCTTTGTCCTTGCTTGGAAGGTGACTGAGCTGAAGTGTGGCACTCATGGGAGGTTCTTCTGGGAGAGGGCGGAATATTCTACAAAATCACCTTGTGTCGTTTTTGTGGTGGAATTCCGCTCCTGCGTCTTTCCGCTCCCAGACAGCTCCTCCAAGGGCAAGTCTGAAACGCCTCCCAGGCGTTCCCTTCTGGGGACTGAGAAAGGTCACCCTCTTTGTTGCAAAGAACTTATCACCCTTTATGTGGTGGGTGCTCAGGCATTATTTGTGGTTTTACTCAGTCCATGCAAATACTTTAGGGGTGAGCAGCACCCCCAGTCGTTAACGTCTTGGGGTGAACTTCAGCCACACCTCTATTACCTGACATCCTTGAGAATATATTATTTCCACCCAAGAAAAATTGCTAGGCAATTGAATCTATTGTTTATGCACAATATTTTAGACGTCATAATCTTCTACGGGACTTGGAAATATAACAGGTTAAACAGAATGTAGAGGAAACAAATCTAATGTAACCTTGTTTGAATGGGTCAGCGTAGTTCTGCAAATCAATCACCAGGTCAGTGTTGTCATGTCAGACGAATGTGTTGACCCAGAGAGCTTTGGCTTATACTCTTTTGAATGCTTTTATGTATATTTCCCAAACTTCTTTCTCCTTCTGGCAGCAATGGATCGTTTTTGCCATTGAGAGCACTTCTCTTCGCAGGCCTGTGCTTGCTGCCAGGTAATCGAGTATGTCTGAGTCAGCATGGAGCCAGAGGTGGTGACAGCGGGTGATCACCAAAGCCCCCTAGGCTGACCTGTTTTCTTAAACATCAGTTCAATGACTGAATAAATGAATGAAGGCTGGTCTTCCGGGAGCCCTCAAGTTTCATTCTACAAGTTTCCTTGATGTTAGTTACCCAAGTTATACAAGTTTTCACGGGGCTGCTTCTTAACAGCATCATTCAAATAATGGACATTAAAAAAATGCTAGGAAAACCATCTACGTATCACAGTGTCACATTTCTTTGGAAAAAAGTGTATTGAGCCAAAATTCTTACTTTGATTATTGCTTTTAAAAAGCAGGTTGTGAGTGTTGAGTTTTTAGCTTTTTCCTGTAGGACTTGGTTCACTTATATCTTCTTGTGAAAGAATGAAACACACCCTGGGAAAACGAAAGTGTGCAATGGTACGAGTCTAATATCAGGAATGATTATTTGCTATTATTATCAAAAGTAAACACTGAACGCTGCCGTGCCAAGGCCAGGCTTCCCAGCCACCCTCCGTGTCCTGGATTATGTAACTTGGATCTTTTCTAAGGAAGAGGCATCCGTTATCTCCTTCCTTGCCATTCCAGCCACTTTTCTTTGACATCAGATTCCTTATGACGTCCTTCCTTGGCTCTGCTGCTAACAGGGGAGAAGGTGGCCTCCGCAGCAGTGCAATCTAAAATTATTAACTATTAAAGGTTTTTCACAACAAAGGAAACCATCAATAAAACAAAAAGGAAGCCTACTGAATGGGAGAAGATATTTGTCAACGATATATCTGATAAGGGGTTAATACCCAAAATTTATAAAACACTCATTCAACTCAACACCAAGAAAACAAACAACCCAATTAAAAAAAGGGACAGAGTTTATGAAGAGGCATTTCTCTAAAGAGGACATACAGATGGCCAGCAGGCATATGAGAAAATATTCAACCTCACTGATCATTAGGGAAATGCAAATAAAAACCACAATGAGATACCACCTTACCCCGGTCAGAATGGCTATCATCAATAGATCAACAAACAAGTGCTGGCGAGGCTGTGGAGAAAAGGGAACCCTGGTGCACTGTTGGTGGGACTGCAGATTGGTACAGCCACTATGGAAATCAGTATGGAGGTATCTCAAAAACTGGAAATGGAACTACCTTATGACCCAGCAATTCCACTCGTAGGTATTTATCCAAAAAAAACCCAAGACACTAATTCAAAAAAATATATGCACTCCTATATTCATTGCAGTGCTATTTACACTAGCCAAGACGTGAAAACAATCAAAATGCCTGTTGGTAGATGACTGGATTAAGAAACTGTGGTACATTTACACAATGGAATATTACTCAGCTATAAAGAAGAATGAAATCTTACCATTTGCAACGATATGGATGGACCTAGAGAACATTATGCTAAGTGAAATAAGTCAGTCAGAGAAAGACAGATACCATATGATCTCACTTACATGTGGAATCTAAAGAACTGAATAAACGAGTAATGTAAATGGAAATAGTCTCAGAGATACAGAAGAAAAACTGATGGTTGCTAGTTGGGAGGAGGTGGAGATGAGGGAGAAGGGGAAGGAAGGAGATAATACAAATTGGTAACTACAATATTGCCTCAGGGATAGAAAAGAGTTTGGGGAATACAATCAATAATGTTGTAAATATTTTTTAGAGGGCCAGATGGACTCATGTCTTGTTAGGGAGACCACTTCATGGACGGTGTAGAGGCCTGACCACTGCACTGTACATCTGAAGCTGCTGTTGAATAATATTATATGTCAACTATAATTTAATACATATATAGTCATGGGATGTGGAGTATAGTGTGGGAATGGAGTCAATGGAATTGTAATAGATACGTATGATCTATTGGGTGTAGGGGGGCAATGGATGGGGGGAGGAGGTTGTCACTTTGTGGGGGGTGAAAAGGATAACTATTGCATTGTTTTGTACACCTGAAACTAATAATAATAATAATAATAAATAAATAAATAAATAATAAAATCATTAACTAGTAAAACTACCCTTTGGACATACGCAGCGAGTTTTTTACATGCACTACATTTCCTGTACCTTCATGTAAGAAGGGATGGATTTGAAAACATTATAAACTCCCAAGTCGTTAGGTCATCCAGTCGTAATCCAAGTGTTTACATGTGCATGATTACAACAGCAAAATGGAAAAATCCAGCTGATGATTTGAAGTAAAATTGAATAAATGATATGTCATGGTAAAAGTAAATATTTTAAATCACTGTTGTGTTATCAGATCGATCACCCTGAGATCTCAGTTAGATACATGAAGATGGAAGCATGAACTGCGCAGACATTTGAAATATCTCCAGCTACTTCCAGGCACTCCATTGGGCAGCTGATGATATGCTCTAGGCTTTTAAGAAAATAACACCATCTGTTGCTGCATAGCCTACACACCCTTTGGGTCAGCCCTGACTGAATATTAGCATAGTGACTTAATCATCTGTAAGGTCCACACAGTCCAGACATTCTTTTAGAGACAATATCACAAAGTGCTTGTTTAATTGGGAAAATAGACATTAATTAAAAGAAACTCAATTGAACTCCAGGTGACCATGTAAATAGGGTGATTTAACGAACAATCCACTTCTGATAGCTCTGGGTGGGGCTCTTTCTTGGGCCGTGGGGAGTGCCTCTAGCCCAGCCAGAATCAAAGGCTGGGAATCCTCCCTCCTGTGTTGGTTTCTTCACCACCTGCTGAGCATGGGTAACGCTGTTGTAAAGGGTTTTACAACCGAGATCTCATTTATTTAATCCAGGTCAGGCCTTTGTGCTGCATGCTCGAATGCCCTCTCTACTCCTTGCACTTTCCCAAGATTGTAATTATACATGAACTTGTGACATTAGTTGATTGATGTCCTTCCCCCCATCCCCCCCATCCCCCCCAGTAGATAGGGAGCTCCATGCAGGCAGGGATTCGTCTGCATTAAAGTCAGCACCTAAGTGTCAACAGGGGCCACACATGCCCAGATATTCTTTAGTTCTTTAATTGGAAAGTTAAAAATAAGGGCGTTCGTTGAAAGTGGCTCAGTTGTACTATGGATGAACATGCATATAGAGAGGTTCAAATAAGTAGCTCAGAGATGACTGACAGCTCACGCATATTACATGGACGGGGCTCCTGACTGGAACTGGGAGCTAGTGACAGTGCCGGGTCCCCCATAAGAGATGCTCAGTGGGTGTCTGTGAATGAGTGAATGTCAGTACTCACAGTGAAACAGGGAGACACTATTCCAACTGTACACAAAAGAAAACTGAGGTGTAAGGAAGGTAGGTTCTGTGCCCCATAGTGGGGCTGGCACCAAAGCCAGGCCTGCAGGGTTCTCTAGGGGTTTGGCCCCCACATTATCCATCTTCACCCCCTCCTCGGTTAGGTCCCGAGCCACCATTGTCGATTGCAGGAACTCAGCACCATTAAGGTTGCAGTAAATCAGCATTTCTCAAGCGTGGCAGCATTCCACGTGGGATACATGAGATGATTTTACACGGCAGATAGTGGATATTTTATATATATATTATTTTAATGTGGATTAGAGAAAATGTTACTGGAAAATATAACTAAACCATGTAAACTGGAGCATTAAACCAGTTTTCTTTTTCATGGATATTATTGCCTAGGATGGGAATAAACTACTTAAATTTTCAAATGAACCAACTTAAAGAAAAACACTATGTAATGAATAATTGATGTTTGCGTGGACAAGGCAAACATCAAGTGTGGAAACACCACTTAATGTTACCCAAAGTTCACCCTAAGTGGAAAGCGTTCTGTTTGATCCGTCCCTCCCTCTTCTCAAAATTTCTTCTAACCTATATCGGGCAATGTTGGCAGCCTTCTCATGGCCAAGGAGGACGCCCCCTCCTGAGCAGGAAACACCAGCGCTCTGTCTGTCTGACAATGGGCAGGCTTAGTTTTCTGTCCCTTGGGGAAACCCTAGACTTTCCAGTGGGAAGAGTTTGCTTTGAGAGGTTCCATTTGCAAAACAGTCCCCCATACAAAGCGACTCTTTTGCTTTCTTTGCAAAAAGTTCCTGCTGCCCTTAAATGGGAGGATCAAAGGGTTTGATTCCCTGGAGGGGGGAGGGGCTATTGCTGCCTGCAGCTGAGCCCAGAGCCAACCATTATTATTAAACGTTAATAAGTGTCTTAAGAGCAGGGACCTCCCTCATCTAATGAAGGTTGAAACCCTTTCCCCCGAGATATACGCAAATCATGGATTTTAGTGCTCAGAAAATGCTAACCGAATGAGGAATGAGTGAATGGTTCTGCCACTATTTTACCCCAAAGAAGCAACAAACCAGTGAGATTCGTGCTTTTACAATTATAATGTATTCTTTAATGACTTGAGACAGAACTGACCTTCATGCTGAGACAGCATGGGTGTGCTTTTTTGAACTTTCACATGAGAATGTGAAACTTGGGGAATCGAGAGATGTGAAATTATTTGTTATGTATTACGCAGGTGCTCCAGAAATATTTGTTGATATTTTTACTGGGTTGAAGAGTATTCCCTCAAAATCCATGTCTACAAAGAGCCTGTGAATGTGACCCTTTGGAAATAGCGTCATTGTTGATGTCATCTAGTTTAGATAAGGTCACCTTGGGGTATGGTGGGTCCTAAGTCCAGTATGGCTGATGTTCTCATGAGAAAGGGAAATTGGGCACAAAGTCACAGACGCAGGGAGAACTCTATGTCGCAACAAAGGTAGAGATTGGAGTCACGCATGTACAAGCCAAGGAACACCGAGGATTGACATAGTACTGGGTTAGGTAGCTTACAAAATGAATTTTGTGGCAATTTCACAGCAGTCTTCAAGTTTTCCATGAGCATTTTACATTTTGCTTTCCATTTTAATGATACTTGAAAAAAATTACAATAGACCTACTTGAGGTTATCCAGAAAACCACTTTTTCCATGTGATTTCAAGGCTCATATTTACATCTGTCACCACGTCAACGCCCTGTGGTCTCATAAACTAAGCCTAATGTCACAGGGTGGCGTCCTTCCGTGCTCGCCATTGTCTCAACTTGAATTCCTTGGCCAGCAATAAAAGCAAAGCTTCTCTTTAGACACGACCGTCTTCACAGGTGAAGACTTCACTTTCCTAAGTTATTCAACAAGTGACGACTGATTTGACAGAATTTAAAAGACCTAGGATTGCAAAGTGAGACTCCTTTTCATTCTCCTGGATTAATAAGAGCAGGGCCATCCATGCTGTTAAGGTGACACCACAGCACCAACCAAACATGAAGTCCTATTTGACTTAAACAATAAAGTTTTGCAGAGTTTAGACCGAAAAGCGTGGTGGGTTGAGACCTGCACCACCCCTGCTGGTGGAGGCCAGAGGCCCTGAGCCCTGGCTGTCCCTATGCTGTCCCCTCACAGGGGTGTGTCTGCCACGTCCCAACTTCACATACTTCGTGTGGAACCAATTGCAGCAGTTGATTAGCAGGAAATGTAGCAGGACATGGGCCACAAGCGGGTTTTTACTAAACGGCATCTTTTGAGTTTTCATTATTGCATTTTGGAATACACGTTCAGAATGACTGGGATATCAACATAATGGATTGGCAATTAAAAATAACTAGGAGAATACATAAAAAACAAAAAGAGTAAATTAGGACAATGATAATATTGGTGATTCCAACAGTGGTCCATCAAGCTAAACAATAAAACACATTCCAGGCAATGACAAGTCAACAGAAAGCCCCCTTCACATTTTTCTACTATATCAAACCAGGAACTAGTGATTTCATTTTAGCAAAATAATGCAATTAGTCATATCTAATGAATAGCATTGATCTGAATTTTATTTGATTTTAAGACCTTTCTCTTTGTATGTCCTCTGTAAATGCCAGCTACTAGTGAAGAAGGGGTTATAACTAGCTTCATGTTTGTACATATTTAAGAAATATTATAATGGAAGAATTTTTGAACCATAGAAACCCATGAGAATTATTTTCCTTTGAAAGGAAATTACTCAAGTTTGAGGAGTATAACCCTGATGGCATTGTAATCTTTTCTGCATTTTATTTTCAAATGTTGAAAAATAATATTTTCAGGGTTTTCCTGTGATTATAAAGAGAACATATGTCCATTGCAAGAAGTAATTGTTGCATATGAAGAAGCAAATGGAAAATGAATCACTTATAATGCTACTTCCCACACCATTTTAATGCCTTTTAGGGGTTTTCCATAAATATTTACTTTAATAAAGCAAAAATGATATGAAACCATAAATTTTCTTTTATAATCTGCTTTTTACCACTTAGTAGATGTTCATAACTGTCACAGGATATTAAAACGAGCTTTTTGCTTCAGAGTTTCAGCAGAGAACAGCACAACGATGCCAGAATCAACTTCCTAAAGCGACAAGGGGAGAGGCCACTTGAGTGGGACATGGAAGTGATGACGAAGCGGCCTTTCCCAGCATTATCCTTTCCTCAAATCTATGTGGTTGAGACCAGGCAGGGGGCCAGAGGAGGGTGAGCTGGGACTTTCTTGGGGAGAGTTTTCACTGTGATGAAGGTCCCTCACTCCTGTGAGGGATAGAGGGGGTGCTTCCTGCATACCTGGAGCCAGATGAGGGGGCTTCAATGGGACCCATCAGAAGATTGACCCCCATCCTCTGGAATTTGGAGAGCATGAGGTCTCACACAAGAGAAGTCTCAAGGCCTGAGGCTGTTATAGGTATGTGTCGTGAATTGAAATTGTGTCCCCTCAGATTCACATGTTGAAGCCCTAACCACCCCCATGTGACTGGATTGGAGATAGGGCCTTCAAGGAGGTGATTAAGGTTAAATAAGGTCAGAAGGGAGAGTTCCTGGTCCCATGAAACTGGTGCCCTTGTAAGAAGGGGAGGAGACCCCAGAGCGCTCTCTACCACCTGAGGACACAGCGAGAAGGTGGTCGTCTGCAAGTGAGGAGGAGAACCCTCACCAGAACCTGAGCATACGGACACCCTGGTCTCAGACTTCCAGCCTCCAGAACCGTGAGAAATAAACGTCTGTTGTGTAAGCCACTCAGTGTATCATGTTTTGTTACGATAGCTCAGGAGTGAGGGAGGGGACAAGGGGAGTTTCCTACAAGGAAGTTCAAGTTGGCTCCCTTTCCTCGGAGGTCGCAAATATAATGTCTATTGATCCAGGAAAACACCTGTCATGTGCTCTTAGGTATAAGTAACAGGTTGAGCTCAACTTTAGGCCTGACATAGGATTAACTCCTGGGTAAGAAACCTCGCAATGGGCCTGTCTTCTTTGTTAAAAACGAGTGCTGAGAAAACGGGCCACTTGAGTAGACTTTTTCTGCTCTGATCTTTTGCCTCAAAAAGAAATTATCTTGGGCTCTGGCTACATGGTGGTTTCTTATCAAGTAACACAAGAGCCGAAACAATTTTATTTAAATTGCCAAAGCCTAATCTTACCACTATCAGAGGCATGTAAATGAAACGTCAACTTGACGAGGCTCCTAAATGACCCTGTCTTCTCATTTTTTCCTAAGAACATCTGCATATTCCAAGAACTGTGTTTCTCTTCTTCTTTCCCAAAAATAGAGGGAGAGAAGCAAATAGCTACAAACATACAAAAATACAGGCAACCCTTTCCTGATGTTATGTGTTCTTTTGACGAATTGGTAAGGGGAGCAGTTTTGGAAGCTGGTGTGAATTCATTTTCAACTGTTCAAACATCTTGGTTTGGGGAGCTTGGCGCAGCTGTCAGTCACCCACTGCAAAGCCTTCGCCTCTCATGCGAGTCAGCCAGCATCCTAGTCCTGGGTGGGTGGAATCCTTACTGTGTATGTGAAAGGTCCTGGTGTGGCAGCTGGTGGTGCTATGTGCTCAGTGAAGTGAGTTTAAAGCCTCGATTAGAAACGGCAGTGTCAAGAGTGTCCAGACCCTCCCAAGGCTACAAAGCATTCCGGGAAGGGACTTCTAATTTTCTGCAGGTCTGCTTTTGTTTTGTTTTGCCTTTTCAATTAGTGAAGAACCAAGGGAGTCACCAGAACCCAGGAATGAGTCCAAGGTTAGAATGTAGAGAGTCTAAAGGCACTCAGGTGGGTAGTCTGTCGTTTCTGGGTCTGGGGGACGATTCTCTGATTTCTCGCTCAGAGCTCTGCTCTTAGATTTCTGCAGAGCCCCACGGAGGAGAAGGTCTGTGGGGTCTCAGTCACAGGGAAAGGGAGCTCTGTGCCTCAGGTTTGTGCCGTGGAGGCTGCACAAATCAGCTTTACAACTTCAAGGGAAGTTCGATATACTAATGGGAAAAGGTCCTGGTAGATGACTTGTTTGTCTCCTGACAGGCTACAGAGCCAGTTCTGTGTGGCTGAAAGGACAAACTGGATACACATATTGTGTAGGGATTGCCTGGGTTTTCATTCACACCTGTGGGAGTCTAAATCCTCTCTGTATTGCGGTGACTCTGGGTAAATTATTTAAGCACGCGAACCCTCGGTTCCCTCATCTGTAGAGCGGGTACACTAATGCTGACCTCATAGGGTTGTCCCAAATCAAATAAAGGGCCGACACTGGCACAAGGAGAGCCCTGTGCTGTGATAGGCAGCTGCTGAGGTTCAAAGCCATGTCCACTATTTAAATAAGCGATAAGGAAGGCCATGATGGTTGTTTAACCATTCAAGAACCTGGTGCGGGATACAGCTGTTGGTCAATGGTATGCTGGGAAATCATTTAACAAATTGGATTTGCAAGAGAGACGATACGTGCAGTAAAATGGGTCCTGAGCATCTTTTATGGGGAAAAAAGGCTAAGGAATATAAACTGTGCTTCCCTTTTTCCTGGATTGCATCGACACTTAACATTTAAGTGTTAACCACTGATTCTATTGAGATAAATGTCCTCACCGAACACCACAGTCCCATCTTTATCAACAGCTAGTGACAGAGGCTCTTAGTCCTCAGTGTAAAGAGCACCTTCATCTTGTGGGGGATAAGAAGAGACACACTGATGATGAATAAAACTGAAAAAAGGAAATTCTAAGGAAACAATGAGAAAAGATAATGTAAAAGGATGAAAAACCCCATATAGAGGGTAAAACACGGTGATAAACAGCAGGGGTCTCAGAAACCCAGTACTCAAGAGATTACCAAAAAACTATTAGCAGAAATGTTTCAGCAAAACAGTGCAGTTAGAAGGAAACGAATTCCCACATACTGAACACATTAACCCGGCACCCCGGCAATTGCTGAGAGCTGGGATGACCTTGGCAAACTTATAAAAATCACCATCCACTTTGAATATTTATTAAATGCCTAATTGCACAAGGCACCGGGTTCCTGGCTTAGAAAGGTCTAATTGGCAAAGGAACTATTGCCCCGGAAGGTGTGGAACCTCCAGAGGGCGGAGTCTGGTGGCCCAGGGGGCCTGCTGGACTTCGGGGATGCGCTCCCAGTGAGGCCCCCCACCTCGTGCAGTGCGCGTGTTCTCCCTGCAGGACGTGTCGGGGCTGCCCGCGTCTGTAATCAGGGCGCGCTCTGGGACCAGGAACCCCGTGTGGAGTCCTTGACCGCGCGAGGATCTGAAGGCTGACACCGGGTCAGAGATGGACACGGGTTTCCTGGAAGCCAGGCCGCCGCAAACATGCTCCGCGGTTCCTTCCAGCCCCGCAGCGGCGACATTTACCAAGTGAGCGCGGACAGCGGCTTATCTATCGTCCTGTTGCTGCTGCACCACCAGGAGCGGGTGGGTGGAAACGAAGTGAGTTGAAGAGCAGACAAGAAACTCGAGAGAAGAAAATCTCCAGTGACTGCTAAGGCTCCTGTGGCTTGCGGCTGGGCTCCTCTTTCATTTGTCTCCATGAACTTCTGACGATCAACGTCTCCCTTGGAATCCCGTGAGTTTCCCCGAAGATCCCGAGTCACGGAGCAGGGGGTCTAAATCTTACGGAGCGGAGATCCTGCACGGTGAGCAGCGTGGGTGCCGTCTGCACGGTGATGGAAAAGCACGTACAGGAAGTCATCAATTGTTGGCTCCAAAGCCCCATGGGGGCATATTTAAGTGACAGTCAAGCTTTAGTACACGAGACTTCTATGTAGTATGTGAGTAGCACTGGTGACCTCATTGACCGCAAGGCCCTCTGAAGCAGGACAGGGGCCTGGTATCCTCCGGGTCTGCCACCCACAAATCAGGAACCATGGCTCCAGCGGTCAGGAGCCCCGGGGTGTTTGGTTCCGGAGCTAATTCTCCACAGAGGTAGAATTTAATCTTGTGATGTCATCATGGCCCTTTAACCATCAGAGTAACAGTGCTCGCAGAAAGCAGTGCCGCTGAAATGTCACCTGTTGGCTCACCATGGTACAAAGGCAACAGGGTACCATTCAAAGCGGCCATTGCACAGCAGGTTTGCCATCGAGGAGAGCCCGGAAAGCAGGTGCATTTCATTTTGTTAATGAAATTTGCTGTTTATTAACAGCAAAAAGTGTAACAAGAGCCAAAATAGTCCTTCTTGCTCTGGGCCTTGGGAAGAGCTGTAGCCGGGATGTGAGCTCATGGTTGCGTGGAGACGTTTCAGAGAGCATTTAACAGAGTGGGGTTTGGGGGCCTCTCTCTAGGGTCTGAATCGACTTAGATACAGAAAAAAGAGGGAGGCCCAGTCTGCAAACATCTCCACTGGGCTTTGCGGGGAGTCTAAGGTAGGCCCTTGCTGTTGGCACCAGTGGAAAAGACGTGGTTACAGGCACCTGGGCAGCTGATGGAAGGTGCCCATGAGCTTGAAATGCAAAGGTGGAGAAGGGATTCTTGGTTCATTTGTTCTTTTGCTTGTTCAGCAAATATTTGGGGGTGCCGCAGTGGACACATCCAGGTCCCTCCCCCAGGGGAGCCTAGGTTATACTGAGCAGCAGGGGAGAGAGGCAGATGATAAGCAAATAAAGCATGTATGGAGTGCCACCTGGGCTCAGCGCAGTGGAGACAATGAGGCAGAGGGAGCAGAAGGTCACGTAGCACAGGCTGGTCCAGGGAGGCCTCCTGAGAAGGTGCCAGTGAAGCAGAGACCTGCTCCCTCGCTCTCCATCTGCCTCCTTTCCTCCCAGCTCATCCCAGACTGACCTGCAGGAGATATTCCTGTAAACAAGGCAGCTTGCACCTGTGGCTTGGCCTGCTCTATGTCAAAGGCCACTGTTAAACTTTTACCATGAGAAGCAAATGCAGTTGATTTTCACAGTAAGGCAGAGTTTTAGTGAATTTTTGGAGCATTGGGTGGGTACTTTGCATTCTGGGGCAGTTTCATAAAAGGACTCATTAGACCATGCACAGCTGTGTCATCTTAACAGGACTCCGTAAAATAACTTGAGCTCTGAGTTTGGAAGCAGCAATGCCTTCTGGTCACACTGGAGAATCCCAACGCAATCCGAGTCGGTGCTGAGCCACCACACAAACAGGTTTGTGAGCATCTCTGGCGGCCAGCCCTTGGCCTCCACAGTGGGAAGCCCCGGGGAACAACGCATCGCCCTTCTCTGTCAAGGGACTCACGGTTTCTTAGGGGAGAGAACCAGGTAAGCGGAGTAAGTCTCTAACCCCGTGTCAGCTGTGTCATGATGACACAGATGAGAGCGACTAAGGTCTTTGAAGGGGGCGGGGAGGAGGGGCTGTCACGCTGAGGATTGAGCACTGAAGTCAGGAGGAGAGCTTCTTCCAGGGAAAAGCAGAATTGGGGGTGAAACCAAGGTTATAAGCTCTGTCAGTGTCCTCTTTAAAAGGGGGCTAGACGGGCAGAGACAGTGGCTGCAGCGAGAGAGTCGCTGTTTATCTAACTTGATCGGCGTTTGACCAGAACCAGATTTTAAGGGTGCATTGGTTTGAGGTCCAGGGAGCACTTCAGGGTATCAGGAAAGTCCCAAAATTATATCCGGAAGTTTCCATGCAGGAGCATTTTCCCTGAGAGAGCCCACCCTATCATTTGATTCATAGGGAGTCTGTGTGTCCATGTGTCCACACAGCTTGAGCGGTACATCTGCTCAGGGCCTGCCCCCTGTTTTCTGTCTTTGACCCATTTTTCGGTTACTGCGTCTGTCCATCTTTGAATCATGGTCAGTTCTCTTGTGTCCTGGGCTGCAGCCTCGAGACCCTGCCCCAGGTTCCTCAGCATCTCAGCTGAGCTGGCAGCCCTGGGGCACAGTCGGTGGGGTGGGGGGAGATGAAACACTCTCATCTGAGTTCCGATGCTGCTCTCTGTGTCCCTCTGATTTCCATGAGGATGTGTCTGTGCAACAGAGGTGCTGAGTCCAGAGAGAAAGTGGGTTCATGTTCTGGGTTTGGCAGCTTGAGATGGAGGGAGGACTAT
Organism: Hipposideros armiger; assembly: GCF_001890085.2. Taxonomy (NCBI): domain Eukaryota; kingdom Metazoa; phylum Chordata; class Mammalia; order Chiroptera; family Hipposideridae; genus Hipposideros; species Hipposideros armiger. The sequence continues at coordinate 5,129,983 of NW_017731367.1, read as the reverse complement.
CGGAGGAGGGGCTAGAAAGGGGGCCAGACCAGAGAACCCAACAGCCACATATCCAGGAGAAAGACAGAGCGGAAGTCAGTAACCAGGGGGCGATGCCTCTGGTCCAGCCGGTGCAGGCCCAGAGCAGGCAGGGGTCTGGAGCCCGACTCGCTGCAGGGGGAGCCCCATAGCCTGGGGCTGGAGGAGAGGCTCTGGCCCTGGCTGGTCCTGCCTTAGGTGGTAGCCTGGCAAATACTTCCTGCATTTGGATGTCTGCTTTCTGGATTGAATGTGGGAAGGCCGAGTTCTCCACAAACTCCTCTGTACCGACAGCTCCCAGGTTTAAGTCCCTAAACTGCTGCATACTAGGCACTTTGACATGTTAGGTGAACTGAACTGAACTGAATGAACACTTTTTCTAGATTGAATCGCCACCTCTTCAACATACACTGTACGCCCAGTCACGGAATTTTTAACCAACTCAGTAAGTGCCCCGTTGGCATGAGTAGCCTGAGGCTCTGCCTGTTACAACAGCAGGGCTGTACCTGCCACCTGATCAGGGCGCGTCCCAACTCAACTCAGCGCTAATGTTTGCTCTGAAATGTCCTTTCTGGCAATCTCTGGGGAGTGACTTTATCCTTCCTTCCTTCCTTCCTTCCTTCCTTCCTTCCTTCCTTCCTTCCTTCCTTCCTTTTTTATTCTTTTCTATGGTAATGGAAGAGCTGGCAAAGTCTCACTTTTGGGAATAGAAGCCCTAAAAGACATAATAGAAGTCAATGGCAACTTCTCAAAAGACGGTAGAAGGGCAAGCACAAGGAAGCTGCCATTGTTGGTGATAAGGAAATTGTCCTTGAACGTTCGCATAACGGAAAAGAGGGCTGTGTATAATAAATCAAGCAGTTCTGATGCTCTTGTGGCAAAGGACCATTTCCAGATGACGTTCACCTTTCCTGTGTAAGGAGATATCTGTCTGCTTCCACCGGGTCTGCCGCAAACAGCTGTGTCCTGGGGCGAGTCCACCGGACCTCACTCTGCCTCGACTTCCCCATCGGGGTAGAGCCGAGTCTCACATGGTTGTGCTGAGGACAGAACGAGGCAAAGGACGCTGAGAGAGCTTAGTGAAGGCGGAGTCTGTGCAAACGGAGCGTTGCCTTGCGGTCACTGATGGTGACCTTTGGCCGTAGCTTTCCTCCCACCTCTCTGCACCCTTGGCACTTGTAGTGACTTCTTCATGCCACCCACTGGCCACCAGCTGGACTCAGCTGTCCTAGCTGGTGGCTGCATGTCCCTTAGCTTCTCACGGCTCCCTGAGTGTCCTTCCCTCGCAAAGCCGGGCTCCATTGAGGAAATTGCCTTTCTGGGTAGTGAAGTCCTGTTCCTCAGGCAAGTGGGTCAACGCCACTCGCCTCAACTTTCAAACTCTCTCCTCGCCCACATGCCCTCACTCACTCTTGGGGTACAGGGTGGTGGAGGCTGGGTAGTGGTTGGGGGTCGGGAGGGGCCTTCCTTCTCTAGAGGTCCAGCTAACCTCTCTTATTCACCTCTTTCACAAGAAGAGGCATTTCCCCCAGATTTCTACCCTTGGGTCCCTTCTCCCTTAACTCCTGGTCACCCAGACAGTCTCATCCATGCGGGGACTCCAACTTTTGTCTCTAGGGCCTCTAAACACACCCTCTTAGTGGTCTGGATGTTCCCACAGAGCGCCTGGCACAGAGCAGGTGCCCGGCTCTGTGGTCGGTGTCTCGGTCACTCCTTGTCACACTATTGGTCACCAAGTCTGTTCCTTAGTGACACTTGAATCTTTTTCTTTCTCTTTGTTCTCACCGCCACCATCACTGGTAAAAGTACCATCACTGGTACTTTTATCAGTACCCAAAAGCTCAAGCACAATAAATAACTCATTACAAAATGTTAGTGTGACAATAGGAACGCAAAATAGTCCTGAGGAATGAAAAGGAAAACAATCATCATCACCCACACCACCTAGAAATAACCGTTAGTGTTGGGCACCTGCCCATCGGGATTCTGTTCCTGCCCGTCTTAATCACTGGGGCCACTGGTTTGAAGCCGAGGTCTGGTCCTGGTGGTGATTTCAGTTGGGTGACCCTCACTTTCTGCAGTCCTTTCTGGGCTTTAGGCAGACAAGTCCATCTCATGGCTACGCAATGTTTGGGGACACTGGAGCTGGACACGGTCATGTCTCCTTATTTAAACAAGGCCAGGAATTCAATGGGAAATGCTTGAGCTCTACCCCCAGGTGGGATTAGACAGGTAGGGATGTGTCGACCTGGGGAGGACATGTAGGAAGGACGGGGTGGAAGCCAATTGCAGGGGGGACAGAGCGGCCATGAGAAAAATTACCCCAGGTGAGTGAGAGGGCGGGTGGAGGCGAGCCTGAGGATGGAGTGGTGTTTGCAGGTCTAGTATGGGGGTACGCTGGAACTTCCTCTGACCCAGCTTTCTGCTTCCATGATCTGAAAAGGCAAAACTGAAAGAAGGGTCCCTGAGTCCCAACTTCTTCTCCCACAGGAGATCCACTGGGGAAAAAACCCAAACAAAAACAGGCATTTTCTTACTGAATGGAGAGGAAGGTGAGAACCAGAGGTTGCCAGCAGCTCTGAATCAGAACCACCTGATGGTGGAACAGAGAGCCTAGTGCAGGTGCTTGTACCCTGGCCGCTCGATACCAGGGCAGGTAGGGGAGATGGGAATTGATGAGGGGGAGGCCAAGTGGGAGATGGCTCCTCTGGTCGTGGGGTGGGCAGCTGTCCTTAAGTAGCCGGATGGCCCAGCAGACTCAGCGTGAACAGCTAACATGACCGTTTCTTACAGACAACACAGATAGGCCCTCCACCCCCAAATCATACTCAATATACTGCTGTACAAAATGAATCTTTTCCATTTAGAAACATGTTGAGACTATTTTCCGGTCAACAAACAACATATACAATTTCATTTGAATTGCACAGAGATGGTGATGGCCTTGTGGTCCGTGAAGTTTTGTGCCTCGCAGGTCCCTTCCTGTGCCCAGGTTTCATGAACCTTTGTGCCAGCTACACGCTGGCACTATAAAGTACTCAATGAAATTATCGCCCTAGTAAGCCATCAAATCTGTCTAAAGGAAATTTAGGACAAGGAACAGGAAAACCTTTCCTTCATAGCAGGGAAAGCTTATGGGGACATAAAATTATTTCCCAAGGAAGGGGTTAAAAATTCATTATGTGAGACATTTATAAGTGTGTTATTTATCAACATCGCGTGAAAAAATGTTAGACAGCACATCATCAACAAAATTCCTACATTAGCAAGATGGGCCTCGATAAGACTTTTTCCATATACACTGGTGATTTGAATTACAGCATTTGAACTTTTTGTTTTACAGGATAAAGAATGCTATTTTCTTGCAATAGGAAACATAACACCAAAATAAAACAATCAAGTATAGGAGTGAACATGGAGAAATATTTTTAGTTGTCTTTTGTAGCTTTCAACTGGCAAATTGGTGCAAAATGCACAATAGAATATCTGTGTAACTTCAAATGAACGTAAGTTTTAAAAAGATTAGTTATGTGAATATGCCCTTTGAAGATACAAAATTGATTTATTACTGGTTAACACGATGTATTAATATTAACATGGTTATTAGGACGTGTTAATTAAAATGACCCAAGGGCAGGCAGGCTGGGGGATCAAAGGCATTACAGGGAGGACCCTGGTTGGGAAGGACTGTGGGACCCTGGATGGAGCAGGAGGGATGGTGAGCAGGGGGCAGGTCCAGCCTGACACTGGGCGGGGGTGTCTAAAGGCGTTTCGTATGAGAATGACCATAGGTCAGCGCCACCAAGGTGCTGCCGGGTCAAGGTGTACAGCTGAAGACTGCTGGCACAGGCCTTTTTAACATGAAACATGAAGATCCCAAGGAAGAGAAATGAACTGGAAAAGTATTCATTCATAAGAGCGACGCTTATACATGCTTAAGAAACATCCCTATTTGCGCTTAAGGCATAAATAATACCATGCACTTCCAGACATCAAAGTCTGAGGGAAAAAAATGGTGCCTGGAGCCAGCAAGATATCGGCTCCTAAGTCCCTAATTTACAGAACAGCCTTAAAGGAGCAGAGAAAATTCTGTAACAATGTTTGAAGTGACCACTCTCTAAAGCTCTCCAAGCTATGGAAAATATCGAAGTCAAATATTTACAGTACTGACGGGCTCGTGTGCAACGGAAAATAACTTCCAAATTAAGAACATCTGGGAGAAAAATCTGAAACAGAGCCAAGTAATGAAAGCTGCAATAAAAATGCGCAGGGAATTTGTGAGGAGGGCTAATGAAGAAGAGAGGCTTTCTCTTCTTAAGGTAATGAGGCCACCTTCCTGCGGTGAGCTTAAGGGAAATGATTTGATTCCATCTGACTGAGTTTACAACCTGCAAACAAAAATATTGCTACCTCCCATTTCAGGAAATAAAATAATTACTGATGTGTAGAACTTATAGATGTCCTTAAGATTTTAAAAGATGGGCCTTGATAAAACATATATATTTTTGGTTGTTGTTGTTGTGGTTTTTTTTTTTGGTGGGGAGGAGAGGATTCATCAATTGAAGAATGTTTTTCTGGGTTATAGGAAAACAAGAAAGGAAGACTGAGTTTAAAGAGGAGATGAAAAATATTGGCTTTGCTTGTATTCCCGTCAAGGCTGTGTGTGTTACTAATGGTTGATCCTAGGCAAGTTCTCTTAGCCTCTCCAGCCTCAGTTAGCCCCATCTTTAAATGGGGCTCTGACAAAGGTAAACTGAGATACTACACACAAAGCACGTGCCCTTACATCTTGCACAGAGAAAGCCCAATACCTGGGTTTACCATCACAGTTTGCTATTATACCTTTATTTAGAAAAAAAAAAA
>NW_017731367.1:5112665-5118532 GCF_001890085.2 Hipposideros armiger | reverse complement strand
GGCACATCTAATCACATTGAATCAGGGAACTCAGGGGTGAATAGTCTTTCACCTTCTGGTTGGTTTGGGCTCATGTAGATCAAACCTGGCTATTTTTTCCAGAAAGACCCTTTGAGGAGGTTCTTTACATCAAAGAAACGGTTCATCCTTAAGAGAGTCAAGCCAATCTTAGTGAAGATATTCAGGGAATAGTAGGTCAAGGGGACTATTGTAATGCTGAGTTTGTTATCATGGAAAATCTCTCTCAGCTCCTCAAAGGAAGAAAACTAAATATAGGCAAGGCATTATTAGCACACTCAGATCACTGCATCGTTATAAAGCAAGAGTCTGACGATTGTGCAAAGTTGCCCAGGGAAGGTCCTTAGACGTAATTCTGAAATTACCAGTCTTGCGGTATAACCTCCCCATTTGCACGTGGAGCAGCCTCAGAGCCCGTGGACTCGCTCGGTGGCTGCCGGGAACAGGCTTCCCGATGCAAACCAGTGATATCTTCTAATGGGGCTGACGCCCGGGGATCGTAATTTCACAGGTTTTTTATTTATGATCTCAACTAATATTCAATTAGTGGTGAAACAAGCCAGGGTGTGAGGGAGTGAAATTTAATTAAAGGTCGTGGTGTGCCCGGATGGTCTGCCAGACCACGACTCCTGTTACATGGAAAAACTCAGGGGTTGGCTCAGAACAGCCTCCTTTCCCCTCGGAAGCAGCCCCTAACTCGAGGTGTCTCTAGCAGCTCTCCTCAGAGTTTTCCCGAAGATGTAAATGATTAATCAAGGTCCCGGGTATCACAATGATACACTGTCCCTGATGGCATTCCTTCTGCTGGCATCTGACCCTTTCCTCTGGAGCTGTGTGTGCGTTTTCCCAAACTCTTAAAGGACAGAAAACACAAGAACAATGGCCCTGCATGTAACTCACATTTGTAGGATGGACACAGAGAGGGTTTTTGTGGCTGGAAGTAGAGGGAAAGGGCACACATTAACTTAATCTTTATATTCTCATGAACAACATGCATCTATTTTGAAGAAGACAGCATTCCACTTGGTGTCATATCGTTAAAAGAATGTACGGCCCCAAATCCCATCATGAAAATGAAAATAAAATGGCTCCAGCATGGCCCTACCACCCTGACAAATTTAATTATTTTCATTTTCTGTTTCTCCCTGTCCCTTGTCCACATACATACAAGGGTTTTACTCACTTGTCACCCGAACTCCCTTTGCTTTTACAAGCATTACATTGTGATGGAGATATCTCTTTGAGATAGTTACGTACCATTATTAAAGATTCAAAATATCATTAATTTCCTTCAAGCGCTATTATGTTTATCATCGATCATTGTGTCAGCCACATTAATCACTTCCTTGGTTGCCTCAGGACTGTTGCTTAACTATCCACTTTTAATAGAAATTGGACCACGGCGGCCTTTCTCTGCACCCACAAAGGCAGAACCACTCAGAAGCTTCTCATCCCTTGAAACGGGCGCAGCCTTTTAATGGTCTCCAGAGCCCAGATTTTTGTTACATAACGAAAATGAGAGAGGCCAGAGAAGTTTGTGGAAACAAAGAGAAGCATCCCTGTTCTCCGCAGCGCCTGGAGTCAGAGCAACTGTGGACACGGGGGACTCAGCCCGGAAGATCATGTGCAGCCGGCGTCCCTTGGCTGACCGCTGACCAGGCAGCTGGGATGAAGCGGTCAGCTCAGGTTGCGATGAGGCCGGAGGCTTAGGTACTGCCTGCTTTGGAGTGCGTGTTTCTGGAAGTATCAGGAAAGCTCGAGAATGTGGGCTTGGGATCCGAGACTCTGGGTTCCAATTCACGCATGTATTCAATATACGATGTTGGGTGGGTTACGTGACTTTCCTGGTGTCTTCATATTTGAAACAGAAATTGCATCAATTATTCATTCAATAAATATTTATGGAGTGCGGTATTAGACTCTGGGAATATATTATGGGGTTTATAGCCTGGGGGCGGGGGCACACATACGGATCTAATCCTCACCCTGTAAAACCACAAGAGCATTCAGTAGGATGAAGGGGTGGAGCGTCACATTGTAAAAGCCCAGAAGAGGGAACTTGGCCTTGTTAAGCCTGTTAGAGAAAGAGTTAACCAAGTGGGGACTGAAGGGAACAGCATTACCAACAGATGGAATAGAAAATACTTACTCTCCATACTAAGAGGAAGCATGGTAACCAGGAACTGCAGGGAGAGGTGGCTGAAGGGGTAGGAGCCTTGGCCCATGTTGAGCATTTCCCCCCAATGAGCAAGGAGGAGCCGCAGGAGGGTTTAGTAGGGCATGNTCCATCCCTCCATCCATCCCTCCCTCCGTCTCTCCATCCCTCCATCCCTCCCTCCATCCCTCCATCCATCCCTCCATCCATCCCTCCCTCTGTCTCTCCATCCCTCCATCCCTCCATCCCTCCATCCCTCCATCCCTCTATCCCTCCATCCATCCCTCCATCCCTCTCTCCAAGCCTCTCAGAACTGTGAAAACATTGAATCAGGCACCATGTCTGAAAGTGCCTGTTCACATGCTTGACACAAAACTAATTATTAACAAATTGTTCTTTTTTCCTTTTCCTCTTCCTCCCTTCCCAGAAAGTCAAAAGAGCGCCCCAGTTGCATCATTTTGCCTCTCATGTTGATGCTGTTGGAACTGTTCTCTAGGTTACTTGGGTAGTGAATGGAACCCCTTCTCCCTCCTGTCCTGTGGGAGGAATGACGGATGATAGCTCTGGGTGCAGGCAGACATGGAATATGACCAAACCCTAGAGGAGGAATACTCAAGGCCTGAGAAGCCACCAAGGCCCTTGAATTGTCAGTGGTTGCCTGTCCCTTCTGGAATCCCTTTGATTCTGACCTGAGTTCATGAAGGGCTGGTCACAACATAGAACAGGGACAGGACAATAAATAGATTGTACATCGTGGGCCTCAGGGTGTGAGCCTGTGGGCCTGTGTTGAGAAGGATTGCAAAGCTCAGTGGGCAAGGGAGCTGTGATCCATTAGTGATGTCTGCCACTGAGTGATCCATTAGTGATGTCTGCCACTGGCTCGGGAGAGAGGAGAAGGGCGCACATCAGCTTGTTTGAATTCCCATCCATAGTGCAAGACCCAGTTCAAATGTCATCTTTACAAATGCGTCCTTAGATTTAGAGTTAAAGCATTGTATGAGCTCAAGGGGATAAGATCGCTCCTATCATTCTTCATAAATTTTTAGACAGTTAATTTATGATACTACCTTATAATTGTGTTTTTTTCCCCCATTATTGCCAGATTGTAAGCTTCTTGAAGGCAAACATTTCTTCTAAGTTGTCTTTATGCTAGCACGGTCCTCCCCTCTCTCTCTGTGCCCATTCCAAGCCCTCATGCGCGCATTCAGGCTCTCTCCTGGTGACTCAAAGACTGTTTGAGAAGCACCCCGCTTGTACAGGCTCTGTGCTGGAGACTGGAAGTGACAGCAAGACGCAGTGAAGCACAGGGCGCCGCTCCGTGGAGCTTGTGGCTCGGCACGAGGCAGTCATGTGCTCAGAAGCTCTGCTGATGCGTTTGCCTGTTGGCCTCGTTGCATCCTCCTCGTCAGGCCTGGCAGGTGGTGGCCAGGGAACACGCTGCGGCCGAGGCTGGGTTAGCATTAGGGACCAGATAGAGGGGGCTGGTGCTGTGTGTACCCCAGTCTTCAGTGGCAGCTTCATCAGTGAGGGAGCACCTGAGAGCTAAATTCAGAACCAGAGGACAGCAGGAGGTGGGGGGCCAGAGCTGGCGGGGATGCTGGGGCCCAGGGGATCCCAGGAGCCAGTGTGCTAGCAGACACTTTGTCAATTGTGCCGTAGCTTCTAGACTAACCTTGGATGCTGGGCAGCTCTTACCAAGTGAGTAGATACTGCTGACAGGTCAGCTGTAGAGTGAAAAGCTGCCTGCCTGGGTGAGGGAGGGAAGGATGGCTTCATTCATTGAACTCTTCTCCTACTGCATACTGAGTTCTTCTGAGAACTTGCTAGAAATTTAACCTCAACTTCCTTCCTGAGGAAAATTTAAAGGACAAGGCTAGGTTGTTTTGTGTCTACTGATGTCATATTTGAATGTCCAACTTCCTAAATGACTTTAGCGGGCCACTTGAAAGAAGCGTGTAATTATAGACTCAGACTAAAGCTAAGCTTTTAAAAGGGGCCGTTCTCTACCCATGGAAGCTTAGCAATTGTGAAGAAGACAAAATAGGCCTTCTGCCAAGATTTAGGGCATTTCTTTGTGACATTGTCACCAGTCATCTCGTCTTAATGGTGAAAGGTCTAAAAGCTTCAACAGCTGTGAAACAAATGTTTATTACCCTCCAGTGAGGCCCAGAGCCGTCCCCTGAAACAATGCATGAATTTGAAGCACGGCTTCTCCTTTGCACTGAGTTTGCACCTTTCCATCTGAAGATTATTTCAGTTCTTGGGTCAGAGAATCAAGAGTCTGACTACATAAAACACCCCCTTTCTCGTCCCCTATGTTGGTGACAAAGGGGGGGCTCTCTGCTTTGTGGTGGTTGGTTATTTTTTGTCTGTGTTGTTTGATTTTTCTGTGGTGGCTTCTCAAGGAAGCTGACTCTATGTTCCAGGAGTCTCAGCTTGAGACATTGTTTTGGCATCAGGAACAGCTCGAAACCTCTAAGCTCCTGAGGATGGCCAATTAGGGCAGAAATCCCACCTGGCAGGGGGCCCAGCATGACACGGGGCCTCAGAGTTTCCCCCATCACCTCGGTCTTCTTTACCTATTGGCTGTTCTTGACACGGGACATTCCAGTGCAATTACGGTGGTATTGGGAGCCCCTCAGTGAGGGCAGGGAGATGCCCATGGCCATGTATTGGTGGTGTGACAGACAGGCAGGCCCCCAAAGCAATACTACTTCTATCAAAGCATTCCTCCCTCTGAGGCTTCACAAGCTCCCTGGTGTCAGTGGGTCAACACGGCAAGGTCGCTGACCTCATGGAAAAGGGGTCAGCGTCTCACCTCTTCAGCCAGTGCTCTCTCCTGCGCTTGGTCCCCTGGAGCGGGAACACCAGGCTCTGGCCACCTTGGGTACCTGGGCCTTCCACATCCTCGGCCTGCAATGGTCTTTGGTAGCCTCCCTGGCCCTGTCCTGGGAACACTGTCAGTTGTGACCCACAGCGCATGTCCCAGCCTCGGCCGCACAGTGTGGCCCAGACCATGCTGCTGCGGCCCCTTTGTTTCCATTTCCCAAGGTGACCAGAGCATCGTGTTTGGCTCAGTTGTTTGTATTCCACAAAGTGAGCCTAGGGATCGTGTTGTCCAGCTCCCCTATTTATGAGGCATGATGATTGAGGCCTAAGAGATGACAGGAGAATATTAGTTATCATAGACGCCAGGGGTCCTGACTCTGCCATGCCTGCTACCCTGATTTGCCTTTCGTTTTGTTCTCTTATCAGCTCATTTTTCCCAGCTGTTGTCTGAGTCTGTCTGATTTCTCCGACCAGTTCAGAGCTCCTGAAAAAAAACTGTCTGGTAATTTCCTTTGTAACAAAATCTGCAAAGGGAGAGTCCCATAAGCACAGGCTGAGATGCATCCATAAATGCTGACTGCGTGTACACTATGATCGTAAATAACACGGACATTCGGCCACCTACCGGGAGACTCTTCTATGCTACTCAGAAGGGCGGCTGCTGCATTCCTGGAAAGTAAATCGAGCCTGGTCCTAGTACAGCAATCTGCACACAGATGGAGAAGTCGTCTGCTCCAGCGCTGCTATTGTGCAGTGGGGACACTGAGGACCAGCATGCCGAGGTCACGTGGTCTGGTAGCGGAACGGAATCAGCCCACAGCTCTGCACCTTATTTACCACATCAGTGCGCCCCAGCTCTCCTGGA
>NW_017731367.1:5108752-5109747 GCF_001890085.2 Hipposideros armiger | reverse complement strand
ATAAGGGCATCGAATGTCACCCTTGCACAGTGTGGAGATGGTCTTCCAGCAGCTAGAGAAGATGCAGAGAGACCAAGGAGTCTCTAGCAAGCTCACCTGGCTTGCTCCCTGTTAAGGTCTGGCAGCTGGTTCGGTGTCTGGGATAGTAAATGCGGAATAAACCACTTTTCAATGAATGAGTGACCCTGGGTGAGAATTGCAGAGATGGGGAGATGTTGACAGGCTTTAGGAATATTTAGGAAATAGATGGGCAATTATTCCTGCCCAGTCTGGGAAGGTTATCATCTAGGCAGCCCTGCTGATTGTGGCTGGGAGCCCAGGTCCCAGTTCCAGCGGCTGTTGGCTGATCCCAGGTGACCTCAGCTGGGGCCACGGAGCCCGTTGGCTCTGTCCATGGTTTCTTATCCTGTGGAAGCCCAGCTGGGCTGATTCTCATGTGACCGCAGAGGGACATGTGAGCCCAGGCACACACACACATTTCAAGCCCTGCTTGCACCACATTTGCTCACATCCCCTTCACCACGCTAGTCCAAGGTCAGACAGGGAGGTCACTATAACATCACATGTAGCTGTGGGAGGAAGGGGTGAGGAACGGGGGCTGCCACCATAATCTATCAAGCTAGGAGCTAACCGATTCCCTCCTCATTCTCATCTTCTCTTAAAAAACAGGAGTTAAACCGTTGATTTTTTTTCTTCTATTTCCCTCATGGCCTTTCATTTCTGCCCCTCTCTGGTTCCCCAGCTATCACCTTGCCAATTTTAAATTAATGCCCAGTTATGAAATAACCTCCAGAAGTGGCATGTTGTTTATAATCCAAATCCCACTGCATGATGTATTTAATCTTGAATATTATATAAGTTTATTCTCTAAGGCTATGCAATGTATCTCTTTCATAATGCATTTTCATGTCTTTTCTGTGGACTGCCGTTTCATCTTTGGTCAGTGTCTTCGGGACCACTGCGTAAACACTACCATTTCCAAAATGTTCAACTTC
>NW_017731367.1:5085981-5107184 GCF_001890085.2 Hipposideros armiger | reverse complement strand
CACACACACACTCACACACACACTCACACACTCACACACACACACACTCACACACACACTCACACTCACACACACACTCACACTCACACACTCACACACACTAAGGGCCAAAGAGACGCTGCGTTTCACTTCCTGTTCCCTACTCTGATGGTTCAAGGGTAAGGGCAGGCACTTGTTCGCCTTTGGTCTGTATTCATGTGGTGAGTTCATTTTATATTATATCATCTAGTTGCCCTGAGTTTCTACATGATATTTTAAGTGTTATGCTTAATGACCACGTAATATTCCATCAAGTTAAAGTACCAAAATCTACTTATTTATTCCTCTGTTACTCAACATTGAAATTGTTCTTATTTTTCCCTCCAACAGATATTATGTTGATGGTCGCCTTTTAAAGTATAGCTTATATCTTCTATTTAAGCATTTCCTCTAATCATTTCTTCTAGATAAATTTCTATAAGTGAGAAAACTAGGTAAACAATTGACTTGCCATAATATAGTCATGTACGAAAGGTTTGTACTAATTTACAGTGGTATCAACTGTGCATTACACACTTATATATGCAAATATACATATGTATGTGTATATTACACTCATCCCAATTATACTAGCAAGAGATGTATTGTTTCAACTATTTTTCTGATGTAACTTTAAAATCACACCTCACATGTGCTTTTATATTCATCTTTTCCAAGTGCTGGTTTATTATTTTCACCTTCTTTTATATTTGTACTTGGCCTTGACTCATTTTCTTATGAGGGTCTTTAAGTCCTCCCAAATATGCATGAATATTTTTAAAGGATATTATCAATGCTAATTACATTTGTTGACGTAGTTCACTGAATCATTTTATCTTACATGTTTCCCTCTACAGCCTTCGTAGTTCTTTTCACAATACAGTCAAATACGATACAATCAATACAGTCAAAAAGTTTTAAAACTGAATTGCCCACCAGTTTGCTTCACGCCCTCTTTAATATTGACAAAATTACATTATTTATCATTTCTTTAAAAGCAGACTGCTTACTGCTGGTGTTTCTGTATGAATATGCTTGTAATGATTAAACAACCTCCTTTACTTGGGGATTATGGTGTAAATGATGAAAATGAATTAGCTTTTCTCTAAAGTGCTAGGATTACCCCAACATTATTTATATTGCAATTCATCCTGGCCCTTTTGTTTTCAGAAGGTCGTGTGATAATATGTTATACTGGGTCTATTCTGCTGTGCACTTTCTACCCATTCATCTTTATTTCTATTTCTTAACAATCCCACTTGGCTTCTTATTATTGTCACATGAGATAATGCTCTGTTTTCTAAAACGGCTAAGCTTCCCTTGGTTTTCTCTCTTTGGAACGGTCTTTAATATACCCTCAGAGGGAAGGCCCAGGTTTTGTGGAGCATGAAGCTTGTACAATTGGGGGCCCCGTTTAGAAAAACGAGACTAAATTATAAACATGGACCATCTGAGCTTCCCTGTAAAGGGCCAGAGAGATGGAGGGACCTGGGACATGACCTTCCTTGGCCTCATGGGAAATCCATGGCTGTCCCCAACGACTTTCTTGTGCTGAGAGAATTTGTCATCATTTGGCTGAGTTATAAAAAAGGATCCTATTTATATTTTAATTGGAATCACATTATACCTGTGAATTAGAACACAATGGTTCTACACTTTGTCTTCTTTATTTTAACCTCTTACTAAGGCTTTATACCTCTGTCCATTCACCCAGTAACCATTTACGAAGTACTTCTTCAGTCATTTTGCAAGTTTTTTATGATGGGATCACAAAGAAGTAATTCGATTTATTATTGTTTCAAAACCTTGAGTCTTTTATGAATGGATCTTGAATTTCACAGAGGTTTTGTTCGTTTTCCATGACTAATGACTGTGGTACGTTTCTTTTTTCTGTATATTTTTCTAATAGCTGTCTCCTTCATAAAGATCTGGGTATTAACCATCAGGTTTTGAAGTCGCTTGTCTTTTAGACATTTTTTAGGAGTCGAGTCAGGTCGTCTTGACTCATGTTTAAAAATCTAAGTGTGGCTTAAAACTCTCCCACAGTTCCTTACACTTTTTAGAAAAAATATTTTTAATTGTGGCAAAAACATACTATAAAATTTACCATCCTAATTAACCATTTTTAAATGTACAGTCCAGTAACGTTGATTATATTCACATTGTTGTACAACCGATCTCCAGAACTTTTTCATCTTGCAAAGCTGAAACTCTGTCCCCATTAAACATCAGCCACGCCCCCCCGTCACCCCCTGCAGCTGGCAACACCGTCTGCTTTCTGTTTCTATGAATGTGACACCTCTAGGGACCTTGTATAAGTGGAACCATGCAGCATTGGTCCTTCTGTGACTGGCTTGCTCACTTAGCATAATGTCCTTGAGTTTCATGCATATGCTGTAGCCTATGTCACAATTTCCTTCGTTTTTAAGGCTGAGTTATATTCCCTTGTATGGACCACATGCCTATCTATTCACCTATGGATGGATCTCCACAGCCCCTTGATGGAATCCCGGCTACCCTCCAAATCTTTGCACAACTGGTCTTGTGTCCTCTGAAGCCTCGTCTCTGCTTACCCTCCCTTTGTGCCCGTGCTCCATTTTCTCTGCTTTCTCTCTACCCTCAGAAGATGCCCAGTCTGTTCCTGCTTCAGGGCCTTTTCGTGTGCTTTCCCTTTGCCTCTAATATTCTTTCCCAAATCTTCAAAAGACTGGTTCTTCTCAACGTTCAGGTTTCATTTCAAAAGTCACCTCACAGAGGTCTCAATGCTCATTCAAATAGATGCCTCACCTGTCGCCTTCCACCATGCTACCGACTCAGACTTTTACTCGTTACCTTGACCCTGACCCTCCATTCGCCTGTTCAGTGATTCCTGGGCCCACTGTCTCTGTGCCCTGATGCAAGGTAAACTCCATGTGGGTTGAATGTCTACCTGACTCGCCCTTGTTCCCAGGCTCAGATGGCACCTGGCAGTCACTCACTCAGTGTCTCTCCAATAAGTGTGCTTGTGTGTCTTCCCTGTGTTATTGCATGTGGGGAACTTCAGCAACATGAAAGGAACGGAGATGGTGGTTATCTTTGTTTTATTCTTGAACTTGAAGGAGTCTTTCAAATGCTCCACCATTAGGTAGAATGTGGCATTTCAAGTCGTATTTAAACATCTTAAGGAAAAGATTCTTAAAATAGTTTTGTTAAGAATTTATGGGGAATTGTATGAAATCTGCTTCAGCATCTATTTGAAATGTTATTCCATGTTTGTCTACCCAAGTGCAGCAGGAACCAGCCCCCACAGGGAAGCCTGGGTTAGAGCGCCTCCCTCTAAAGTAACACCCATGTTCTAGTGGGCTCAGCATGACCAGACAGCTTTCCTGTTACCACGTTAGATGATTTTTAACCGCTTTATGTAAAACGAGTCAACTCGGCATCAAATGACTCTCTAAAATGATTTTGCTATGGACCAGAACAATGAAGTAATTCGCTATCTCTGGCTGAAGAAGGGGGCTGCGTAAAGACTGGCTGTGCTCATCTGTGGCTTCTTGGTCTATAGCTCTGTGGTGGAACTTCCCAATTGGCAGCACAGTTAAATGATCTCAGCACCGTCTTTTTCCCACACACACTCTGACATCCTGTGTGGCGGGAATCTGCCTCTGTCAGACCCCGGAGGCCGGCATTAGAACCCGCTCAGCGCCCTGGTTGCCTGACTTTCTGGAATCCCACCTGTTTGGGGGAGGTGCAGGCCATGTGGGTGTGGTGTCAGCCTCTGGAATCGGTTCAGCCCAGACTGGGTGTCCTGCCAGCGCTAGAGACCTGGGTGGCACATTCAGCGTCCTGTACCTCCATCGTGGCTTAGGTCACAAGAATAATGACACGGTGATCAGGGGTGTCAACAGAATCAGAGCAGAGAGACAGGGCGCCCAAGCAGAGGAGGTGCTCAAGAAACGAGAACTAATATTGTTGAAACCTCTTGGTACGCTTCCTATTTTTACCTAATTACTCATTCAAATATCCCCTCCCTCTTTGTCTCTCTGTTTCTTGTCTGTCTCTCATTTTTCCTCTCCTTTTTTTTTTGTTCTTTCAGCTGTACAGATATTTTTCAGTCTAATAATATCTGTGCCCATTTGGAATCTATAGTGAAGCTATTATTTCAAAATGGTAGACTGACCCACAGATCGAATTTCAGGTTCAGTCACGTAATGCTTTAGATGAAATCGGTTTAGATGAAGTTATTCTGAAACAGTCAGCAAAAATGAATAATGTGTCAAATGGTTGGACTGAAACGTGAATCTTACTTTAGCCAATGAAACAAGATTCCATGGCGACACTGGAAAGCCTTGATTCACTGAACACATAAAGAGAAAGCTTAGTTACATTTCAAAGAAAGAACCCATGAAAAGAAAAGCCAGTCTAAGTGACGACAAGTATTGAGTGATGACTATGGAGCTGGACGATGGGAAGTCACACTTGGTGATGAGCCTGTAGGGTGTCCAACACCAATGACCCGGTGTGTTAGTTTGCCAGGGCTGCCAATTCAATATATCATAGACCGAGTGGCTTAAAAAGCAAATTGATTTCCTTACAGCCCTGGAGGCTGAAAGTCCAAGATCAAGGTGTCAGCAGGGTTGGTTTGTTCTAAGAACCTTTCTTCTTGGCTCATAGATGGCTGTCTTTACTCTGTCCTCATGGCTTTCTTTCTCTCTGTGTCTGTGTCCTAATCTCTTCTTCTAAGGACACTAGTCATATTCTATGAGAACTCACTCTAATGACCTCATTTTAATATAATCACCGAGTTAAAGGCTCAATCTCCAAATACAGTTACATTCTGAGATAATGGAGTTAGGACACCAACATATGAATTTTGGACACAACAGCCCTAAACAGAGACCATATCTTACATACTTGCCACATGGTCACACTAGCAGCTGTTCTGAGCAGCTGAACGGGGATTCCCAGTTCACTTGGAAGGTCCACCCCAAGAACAGAGACAGATAAATTGGGTTTTCAGAGCTTGATGAAAGTATTCCTTAAGATCATCCAGCCACGCTTCAACCTTTGGTCAGTATTCACTGATAGATCAATGGTAGAAATTTCATTTTCTAAGTAGGCTTATTGGATTTGCACCAGAGAAGTCAGCTTTTCTGACCCACTGCTATGAATGCATTGCTCCTCCCAACAGTCAGAGCAGGGCTCACTGCTGATAGTCTGGAGTGGGCCATTCTTTGTGGTGGGCGTGGGATGTTCTGGGCATTGCAGGATGCTTAGTAGCATCCCTGGTCTCTACCTTGCCCCCGAGTTGTAGCCACCAAAAATGTCTCCAGATGTTGTCAAATGTTTCCTGGGGCGGGGGGAGGGGAGGGGGGTAGAGTCACCCCCAGTGGAGAGCCTCTGAGTTAAGAGCATGATGCTACCACACGTGAGCCAGGCGTTTGCATGTCTGGTGAGCATGAATTGGAGCCGCAGTGTCAACCTCCAGCCCTGGATGAATGAATAAACTTGAGTCTGAAATTGCACGTGAAACTGAAATGTAGTGGCTGCAACCCAGGGCACGTGTACCGCTCAGTAGTCTGGGAGGAAGAATGAGCTACCAGAGCTGAGTGATCGAGGGGAGTTTGAGGACTATCACAGTGTCAGCAGGGATGAGGGACATCCAGGAGGAATAGTGAACACACTGGGCCTGGCACTGGCTGGAAGCACGATTGCAAGTGAGTAAGCAGTGTCTGAACCTGGGCAGCTGTGTGGCAAGGCTGCCTGAGCCAAGCTGTGGCCATGCGGACAGGAAAGCAGGCTCTGGCACTGTCTGGCACGGAGGACCAGGAAAACACTGCCCTGCACACACCGCCCCCTCCATCCTATTCCCTGCTGTCTCCTTCTACTGGCCAAGCCAACAGGAAGTCAAAGGCAAGAGAGCCTGTTAACACAGTGCATACTGGGGTTCGTTCTAGATGCGTTTTCCCCAAATTACTGACAAACCATCCCAACATCATTTATTACATAATTTTTCTTTTTCCTAAGTGGAATGCTAATTTATTATATATTAAATTCTTACATATAATAACCTTATTTTTGTTTATTATTGTGCACCTCCATATGTCTTTTTTAAAACGAGTTCCTCGTTTTCTCAATTATGTGCTTTACAACGTGGTTTAATATCTAAGGGAACTAGCAGAACTAATTTTGTGGGTCAAGCTATAATTTTCCCATAGTGGGTCATAACTGACTACTAGCCAAAAACCTTCTGATTGCAATGTGCTCACTTGGTCCTTACTAGGAATTTGGTACATGTTAACACTTGTCAAGGTTTGCTGTGCTTTGCTTTCCTTTTCATTAGAAACAAAAATTTTCTTTAAAATGTCCCCTCTGCATGTTTGCCAGCCTGATTTAGTTCATCCTAGATGTACACATTGTTAGTTTCCATTCCAAAGAGGAAATGCTATAAAATTAAAATTTGCACACACCACACACCTTTTTTCTCCAGACCAGAATGCCAACAGTAGCCAAAGTTTTGTTTTGCTCTTTAATTATGTTGAGGGTCTTACTTGAGCAATGTTGCTTTATTAAGAACTGATGTTTTAGGAGGCACACACCACTTGTTCAGTATAAATGTTTTGTTTTTAATGAGGGAAAATTTTGACTCAATATCTGCAACGAAAAGTAAGATATTTGGTATCTGACATTACTACGAATCCTTTGGGATGCTTGAAATATACAACATCTGGGTACAATAAACAATAATGAGGTCTAAGAATGTCTTCATTGCTCAGCATCCTTTTAATAACTTGTCTACAGATTTTTAAAATGTTCATCACAAATAATAACAATAAAGTTTTAAAACCACAGGCATCATAATCTTGAATAGCCTGAGACTTATTTTGCTGAGTAAAACAGGGACACACACAAGCGATATAACATTCCTGGCTGATAGAAACATTTATCATAGCATGTGGGGAAGTGCCTAATGAGTTACATGAAAACAAAATGTCCTGACTCTTGAAAGTTTGATTTGTGTTGCAACTTGGAGCAGGTACCATGGACCGAAAGGTTGGGATGAGTCAGTACCAAGCAGAGCCAGTGGAAAAATGCAAAAAACTCAACACTTAATTGAGCTAACTTTTCAAAGTTATTTTTACATTTTAAATCTGTTTGGGTGTTGCACAGCTTTTAAATGTACTAAACACCACGCATGAGAATTCCATCAGTGTGGCAGTAAGACAAGCCCATAATTTATTTGGGAAATTGACCAAAACAAAAGTATGTTTCTGGAAAAGGTGAAGAATGGCTTTCCTTTCTCTTTCTCCATTTGGTGAGCAATTCTGTGTACTTGGCGTAAGCAGGAAAAACAAGCGTTGATGAATTAGGTGTCGCGAGTACCCCCTTGCCATTTTAGGACCGAAGGCCTGTGACGTGCTCCCCCCTAATTACCTGTCATCTTCTTTCTCTCCTCGGAAATGTCAAGAAGCTGCCCAGAGAAATAATGACTTCACATGATGGGTGGGTCAAGACCTTTTTCAAACTCTTCAGGAGAAGGAATAAAATATTACATTCAAATTTCTATCTTGCGAACATTCTTCCTTTTTCTACTTCCTGTAATTCCACCGTGAAAACAAGCGACATGCGTGGGTCAGTCCCTGTGTTACCTTCCAGTTGGGTGAGTATTAATGGAAATACAAGATAGAAATATGAGGTCTCTTTCTCAAAAACACATAAAGTAACAAAACAGTCTTAACTTAAAATTAGCCAGGCATATAAGACAGCATTTATGTTTATAGGTGAATTAAAAACTGCAAAAGATGTGGCTTACTATTTCAGAGAAGAGCTATACTGAGAGCCGACCAACGGTGGGTTCCCCGAGGATGAGCTGTGTCTTTCCAAATGCAAGGCCCCAGCCCCACGTGGGGCTCAGCATTGGTGTTTTCCAGTAACCAGAAGCAGGCACATTCCCGAAGTGGAGCAGAGCGAGGCACCGAGGCAGCTCTAAAGGACTGTGGCTCCCTCAGGGGTCGGGGCCTGTCAAGAACTGAACCTCAGGAGGGCTTCCGGGGTGGCTAGAGAAGGGGACCTGGGGGTGGGAAGGCACAGAAAGTGCCAAAAGGAAGCCTTCAGGCACAGTTGTGAAGTCCCTTACCCCACGGTGCTCCGGACAGAGCTGCCTCCCAGAAATCTACGTGGACACAAAGATCCCCAGCTTGACAGAGGGCTGGAGGTGAGGGCGGAGCAGGGCAGGGGCCTCAGTAATGCTGTGGGGCTCCCTGTAGACCAGCTCCTGAGTAGGAGCACAGCTGGTCAAGGGCTCCTCCTCATGAAGGGCTTGTTGGGGGTTCGCACCCCATCATAGTGGGGCCTGTGGCAGAGGCAGCCCTCCCATCAGCTGCTCCCCAGGCCGCCTCCCTTGGCCTCCCCCACTGGGCCCTGTGCGCTCCCAACATCAGTGTTCAGAAGACATATCTTGTCTCGTCTGGGACTAAAAAAGCTTACCGAAGGCTCAGTGGCCACCATACCCCTCCCCTAAGCAGTCAGCAAACAGGAAAATTGTGAGACACCTGAATAGCACCATGTTTAAAAGAAGGACCTTCGCTGGAGGAAACACTCCCATGCAGGTGACTTGCTTCGGAAAATGGAGTGCAGCCCTGACATAGCCAGTCGGCGTTCTCAAAGAGACCTGGCCACATTCTCTGGAGAAAAGAGAACAACGTAAATAGAAAAGCATGTCTGTTTTGTTTTGTTTTATTTTTAATCAAAGGAGTAAACAGTAAATTGGCTCCTGCAGAAAGCTGAACATTTATTTCTTCTATATTTAGGGGAAAAAATTAAAACAATTTCCATTTTGGATTTTCAGAAGAGAAGCATATAACTAGACATATCTTCCTTTTGAGATTCTGAAGTTTTGAAACCTACCCAAACAAAACAAGATAAACACATTGACATTTAGCCTTCTTTGCAGCATGAATACCAGTCATAGTGGAGCATCAGGTTCCGAGTTTAGATGGGAAATAGGGGATCCCAGCATCCGATATTGCCAAGTCCCGTCTCTTCCTGTGGCCATGGCATGGCTTTCTCAGAACCGGGAGGGAAGGACTCTTAGGCCCCACAGCAAAGTCACAGAGAAGATCCCTTGAAAACTGAGCAGAGATCAAATATGGAAGGCAACAATCAGGAAGCTATGGAACCAAATCACTGCATGAAATATATCGTCAAACAGTGAGTAAACATTCATAACAAGATCATGCATTCTAATGCACAAGTTGAAAAATATATATATACTTATAAACTGAGGCATTAATGTTTTTATAAATAAACAAAAGTATACAAATCATAAAGAGAAAAGAGAATGAGCAATGCTGTAACAATATGGCAAAAAGCAGGAAAGGAAATAAATTGGAAACACAAGGGAAACATAAAAAACAGAAATAAATGAAGATGACAATTAAAATCAAGCAAATCAGTCAATATTGCAAAATAAACATGTTAAACTATTTTTTAAAAAAGAAAAACTCTCAGGCTGTATAAAAACAAATACAAACTTTCATCTCCCTCCAAAGTATCTCTGTAACATAAAGCCATCTTAATGGAGAAGGAAGATTCTTGGTCAAAGGATTTCCTGACACCTATAAGACAGAGAGAAAACCAACAGAAAAGATTCCATCCATCCATCCATCCTTCCAGCCAGTCATTCATTAATATCCATCCATCCATCCATCCATCCAGCCAGCCAGCCAGCCATCTATCCATTCATCCATCCATATCCATCTATTTATCTATCCATCCATCCACCCACCCATTCACCCATCCACTCATCCACCTATCCACTATCCACCCATCATCCATCCATTATCCATCCATCATCCATCCATCACCCATCTATCATCCATCTATCCATCCATCATCTATCCATCCATCTGTTATTCACCCATCATTCATCCATCCATCATCCATCTGTTATCCATCCATCATCCATCCATTCATCCATCCATCCATCCACCCACCCATCCTTCATTCACTTGACCAGTGTCTCTCAAATGCTCACAAGAGGAGGTTGGTTGTGTGGGAGTCTATGGTGAATGAGACACTGCGTCAGCTCTCTGGAAGGTGATATTCTGGAAAGAAACACAGTTGCAGTTAGAGATGGTTACTGTCTGAGGGATGCATGTTTTGAAGGGAAAAACAGGGAGTCCAGGCCAGCCCCCCAACCCCCAGTGACAAAATAAGCTTGAAGCAGATAGGACCATTGTATAGTGGGTCATTTGTGCCCGTAAACTCAGAAGACTGCCCATGGGCTTAAACTGTAACCCATTCTATGTACATTTCAGTTCCTAATATTAGTTTGTTTTTTTCCCCACAGAGGCCACTTCCCAGGGTGGACACCAGCCATTTCACATGCTCAGAGCTTGTGCATAACTGGGAGCTGGTTGAATACAAAAAGGCTCTGAGATACACATGCAAGCTTTTCCTACAGCAGGAGAATATAAGAAGATCAATGAAAAGAAGAATTCAAGGAACTACTGTACACAGAGCCAGAAATTAAAGCCTTGCGCTGTCTGGGGTGGGGTTGTAAGTGCACAATTGCTTTAAATGATGTTTTACAACTGGTCAGCTGTTACCCCGGGTCTGAGGTTTTCCCCAGTCAATGAAAGGTTTTTAATAATTCTGCATGTTTTCAGAACCTCCTGGGGCGAGTGCGAGACGATCACAACTTTGTACATGTTGCATATCAGTGCAAGTGACTTACACCTCCTGGGGCCTGTCTGAGGTCGGGCTCCCCCAGAAGCTGACTCATGACCAAGCTGTGAGTGCATGTCAGCAGCTTCAGAGGTGGTCCCAAAAATCACTGTTCAGCCAAGCCTGGTTCTGCAGCCAGAGAAAGCCCTCAAGCAGGGGTTAACGGGCTTGCAGCAAGAAGCCATGGGCATGTCCACAAATGGAGGGTGCCAAGGTGACCTTAGCAGGTTCTGCTAAGGCGCTGTAACTGCTCTCTCTTCTTGTTATCCTCTGCTGCTATATTTTCAAAATTCTCTGTTGAATTTGTGCTTTGTGTTTTATCCCGCTAAGCCACTGTGGCCCAGTCTGTCACACTTCCCCTCCCTTTCTTCCTTCCGCTCTGTCTGCAAATGTTCATTGAGCACTCCCTCATCTTAAGCCTCAGCAATGAAAGAGGACTGGGCACTTGTGGGCACAGATCCTTTGCGACGCTGCAAAGGCAGGTGCTGTGAGACAAGTATGCATGGAACCTGGGCCCAGAAGTGTCCTCTAGCTCAAAAGTAGCCTCCAGAATACTAGATGGAGTGACCCCCGAAAAGGCAATACGAACACATGCGCTGAGTTGGGAGTGTGGAAGGGGCTAGTAAAACGTGAGGCTTGATTATTATAACAGGTGGCAGGGATTTGACGTGCTGTGAGAAACCTGGGCTGCTCCAAGTTCCCATCACATTCCTGGCAAGGAAGCAAGGAGGCAAGTGACCTCCATGGTGAAGGACGGGGAGAAAAAGTGCCTGGCCCAATGATGTTTTTTCCAGGTGGAATTCCAGTCATTGTGTTAGCAGTTTGAGAAAGCGGGAAGGAGGACATATGACAGACAACATGGTCTTCAAACAAAAGAAGGCGCTGTCACCTCTTCTCTAATCCTGTTCTCCCTAGAGAATGTTCCCCCAATTAACTCGTACAACACATATCATTTTGCCAGGTGTTCAGGCCCCTGGAAAACCTTTTGCAGACCTCTCTGTCATTCATCCCTTGAACTCAAACTTCATTGAAATGATTAACCCTTGGGACCTTATTACACTGATATTTCCAAGCCGTACTCCAAACCCACCGAATCAGAATCTCTACTGGTAGTCCCAGCGTTCTCAAGTTTAGATACTTTTTATGAGCACACTGTGCTTCCTCTGAGTTGAAGGAAGCGATTCATGCATCCATCCATCTTTCCATCCATCTATCCTTCCATTCATCCATCTTTCCATCCACCTCCCCGGCCATTTATTCATTCAATAAATATTCACTGAGGGCCTACGATGTGTCAGGCGTGGCGGCACCAGGCAGTGGAAATACGGTAGTGAACAAGAAAGATGATAATCCTGCCATCAGAAATGTTGCTGCTTTGTGAGGGAAGCAGACAGATAGGTCAGTTGTCTCATATGTCAGTGGTGAGAAATACTATGGAAAACCTAAAGCAGGGAGAAAAACGGGGGATGTAAAGGTGCAGCTGGAATTTTAACAAGTGTTCAGGAAAAGTTCCTCCGAGAAGGTGACGTTTGCACTGAAGACTTGCAAGAGGAGAGAGAGCCAGCCGTGAAGATGCCCATGGGGGAAGAACTCCTAACAGAGGGACCAGCAACAGCGAGGGAGTGAGCTGGGGTGGGGGGTGTCAGAGCAGTAAGGAGGAGCTGGGCCGTGCAGGCACTGGGGCCGCTGGAGGACTTTGGGTTGTACTGTGGTTGGGATGAGAGAGAGCCCTTAGCGGGACTGGAGCGGTGCAGTCCTGTGATCCGACTTGCGTTTTAACAGGACCACACTGGCTGCTATGTTTAGAGGAACAAAAAGGGGATGCGATGGTTTCAGGTCGCCTGGTTGGGAAGCAGCAGCATAATCCAGGTGGAAGATGGCAGTATATTACAGGGTGGCACGTACCGGCTGTGCCCACACAACCTAGGGAGCACCATTGCACAAATGTGTCGAGTCCCAGTAGTGCAATAAGGTTGCCCTGCTTGGGTCAGAAGGTAGATGGGGAGACAGTGCTGGGACTCTGGATTTATTCGGAAGGTAAGGCCAACAGGACTCTCCAACAAGGTCCCTTTCACATGGAGTATGGAATCACCTCTCATGGTTTCCCCAGAGCGCCCCTCTCCACAAGGCAGGCACAAGATGGCACTTTCATCTCCATTCTCAAGAACTAGAAGAACGGCATCAAGTGCTCCCCTGGTTTTGTCATAGGTCATCAATCTCCCAAGAGCCTGGGGAAGATGGAGTAGAAAGTGAGCCCAGATATATCTTTGGAGACAGGTGCCTATTAATAGAACGTCATCTGTAGTCAATGACATTGTAGGGATTTGTGTTTTCTGAAAGGAAAAATATTTTGTCTTTGATGGATTTCCTGTTTTACAGATGTAATTAATCACAACGTCTTCAGAAATCGATTTCTCTAGGAGCAAAAGTAATCTACGCTTTGCCAACTGTAAACCCCACTTTTACTTAAGAAACACCCTCCCTCCGTTGATTCGACTTCTTGGCGCCAGGAGCAAGAATTGTGTCCATGTGTGCAGATTATAATGATTCACTGAGGAAGTATGACGTTCTCAGATCAGCGGCGAGCGTGCAAATGGTTTTGCTTTATCAAATGGATTCTCATTCCGAAGTGGATTTGACAAACAGTAAAATGTGCGACAACAATTGTCTTCCCAGCTTCTGAGCCATAAACATTTTCTACGGAGCATCATGCAATAATGCAGCATCAAGGAATTTTTAGGCCATGGGCAGATGTTAACCTAGTCCCATTCGTGCCCCCGTTGTAGGGCCCCGTCCTCAGTATCAGGAGATGGGCCTCTGGTCTCATTCTTTCAGCACGTCCAGGGGTGGGGCTGGCTCACCGCCTGCCATGTCCTACTTGAGCAGCGCTAGTTGTTGGAAAGGCCTCCTGTTAATCGGAAATCTGCTCTCTCATAATTTCCCCATCTGCCCTCGGTCCGCCCTCTGGAGTCACAAAGGGTTCGTACAGTTCCCTTTTTAAAGGGATAAAGATGACTATCAAGTCACTACTAAAATTTCACTTTTCTCTGTCCACACTTTCCCCTGCTCCCCCATCTGCCACAGTGACCCAGTGGCTCCTGAAAGGCACCGTTTTTTGCCAGAGCAGTTACCAAAGTTCCATTGTTCCTACAAAGACTCACCCGCGCTTTCCACACCCATCCCCGTGTTTCCAGGCACAGCCCAGCCTAGGCGCGTGCTGCAAATGCCTCATTCTTGTCATGGGCAGGAAGAGGTGGGGTCACTTTGGGGGAAAAGTCCCACTTGTTTAGGTCAGCCAAGGAACGAACACTTGGCTCCCCCTCCCTCGGAGGTTCGGGCTCGGTTGGTTGGAAGAGAAAACCCAGCATCCTGAATTCACCAGGGTCTGGAAGAAATCTCTCCAGAGACGATGACTTGATTTTACAATTTTAACGGCCTGTGTCATTTCCCTGCCAGGCCTAACCTTTCACAAATGTGCTTTTAATTAAGCAAGAGCTTTGCTTATCATTCTCCCACCCACTTCAGTTTCCAGCGACTGCGCCAACTAGTCTCAGTCAGCTTCTTAAATGAACTTGGGGGCTGCTGGGCCCTGGAGGGCTACGCCAGGAGGCAGTGGCGTCTGCTTCCTTTGCTTATCTGCAGGCTGAGGTCCTGGGCTGTGGGGGGCCGGAGAGCACGCGGCCCTTGGTGCACTGCCACCGACGGGGTCACCAGGAGGACCTGGCTGGGTGCTGCACACATATCTATGGCCTGACCAATGGCTGGCTGACTCCAACCTGGGTGGATTTAGAGGACATATCTCCGGAGTGACGAGTGGTCAACAAAGACGGTATGTCCCGGCTCCAGAGGACACAGCTGCAGAGTTCGGCTGGTGGGGGAATTGCTGCTGTCCTGGAGTCAGAGCTTGGAACAGGGTGTCTCTCCTCCAAAATTAAAAAGACAGAGAAAGAAAAAGGAAGATCAACAGAAACACAAGGTCAGGTGGGGTAAAGGGCACTTGTGCAACAAGCCTGCCATTCTACACAAGAGGAAACACAGAGATCACTTAAAACGTATTGTTGAAAGTGCCTTCTGGTCACACTGGGCTCAGTGACATTTCTCCGTTAAAATAAAAATTGCAGCATTTTCAGAGGGTTGTCACTTAAGGACATTCTTTTAACAAAACACCCAAGGGCCTCCCTTTAACGAGGGCTGACTCTGCTTTTCTTCAAAAGTACACATTGACTCTGAGAATGGGTGAAAATTAGTCACTTCGGGTTGTCACGGGCCCTCCCTGATTAAACATAGCCTGTGAACCAGGGGCACAGGACAGGTGTGAAACCCTGACACCGGAGAGCCTGGAACCTTCCCCGTGTGGGTCTCTAACACAGACTTGCGAATATTGGTGGGTTCATTGGTTGCCTTTGAATTACGGAGGCTGACATTGTTCTACGTCTCCTGCTGGGTCTCTGGGCTCAGCTGCCTGCCTGGGTCCAAAACCCTCCCTGGAGTCTAGCATTTCGGAAGAAACCATGGCTTCCTTGTGCCAGCTGGCTGGGCCCATTGGTCCAGGATGCACTTAACACATGGAAACGGCAGGCACGTTTACTTCTAAGGCTTTTGGAAGGAGCTTCTCTTCATAGCTCACCTGAGGTAGACGCAAGTGCTTCCTGGCAGAACGGTGAGCTCCTCTGTTTATGGTGTTGGGCTGAAGGCCTTTGGCCCACGGCGGCACCCACGGTCATGGGATGTCAGCAAGGCCATTAGAAGTCAGATCTCCTGACAATGAACCAAAGGCCCAGGGTGTTCAAGCCCCACAGGAAGTGGCATCACAGCAGTGCCCAGGCCCCCGGCTCTGTCCTCCCCGTATCCTGCAGACCCTTTAAGAGAAGGCGTGAGGAGAGGTGTGCCCTTCCTGGACAAGGGGGTGGTGTGGGGTGAGGGGAGTTACGAGGGCACGTTCCTGTTTCTTAGTTTCAGTTTCTGCATCTGTTTGGTGTCCCCCAGTTATTTAGTCAACATCGAGATGGGTGAGAAAAGCGGTCTCGGCCTGCCGTCCACGCGTGATCGGCCCCTCTACTCCCTGACTCACCTACAGCGGACACCCTGGATGGGCCTTCTCCCCCACCTGCTTAAGGGCTCGCGTGTCTGTGCGTAAAAAAGGGCGCTGTGATAAATCTGAGCAAAAGTTGCCTCACAGGATGACCTGATCATAAATTCCTAACTGGACAAGTCACGATGCAGCGTCACGCCCCAGGCCTGTACAAAGTTTATCTTTGCCTCAAGCCAGCCCTGTCCACTGTTTCTGTGCATCTAAGTTAACACACCTTTGTGAAATGCCAGAAAAATCCTCTTTTTTGGACCCTTCCGAGGAATAACCACTCTCAGGGGAGCACAAAATCTTGTTCTAATCTTAGAGATTTCCCCGCCTGGCTTTCTCCCATCTTCCTTACGTTCCCTCCTTAATTCCAAATGTATAAAAGAAACTGCAAAACTGTCGCTCTCTGTAGCGTCTGAGATCTTGCTTCCTGGCGTGTCGTCAGTTTGGCTCAAAGAAACTCCTGTAAAAGTTCTCCGCAGGTTTGGACGTTCTTACGTGGACATGTTGATGGAAGCTCTGTTTGCAGCACTTCAAAGAGCTCCCCCTCCAGGGCCCATGCAGGACTGCCAGAGCGGTCCTGTTCAGAGGATATTGTTTTCCAGACTGAATACCATCAGAGCACTATCATCCAGGGGTGACCTCAGACCCTGATGGAGGGCTGTGGGAATTCCAGACCCCTGTCTTCCAGAATTCCTCAGCGTACATGTAAGGCCATCTTTTCCACAGGGCAGGCCACCACCGCCTGCTTCCCTTGGGGGGCCATATCGCAGTTCCAGATGTGAAGCCAGGGGAAGGGCATTGTCCAGCTCTGGTCACCTCACCTGTAAACATGGGCATGTCGTCTGCAGCTGCTCCGACACTGGGGCAAGCACTCAGGAGGTGTCCAAAGGGGACAGACTGGTTGAGTGACCCATTATCCCATTCTTCTCTACCACGGGGGGCCTCTCAACCGAGTTGTGCCTACAACCCACTGGGACAGCCCAAGGATGTCACAGTGAAAATGTTTGAAACCGTATATCCACTACCCTGCCTCGCAATATTACCACGCTTTGCTTTTCTAGTATCTGGACAAAGCTGCCACCGAATAGATGGTTGCAAATGAATGAGCAATTAGATCGACAGTTGCTACTCATCTCTCATAAAAGGAAAGGAGATGAAGGGTGTCCTACAAGGGTTAAATAATTGCTCTAAAGGCGAGGAGTAAATGAGTGCAGTCGCCATCTGTCACCTTGCAATTACGAGGGTAACCCAATATTAGGTAAATAGGACAAAGGCCTATGTGCTTCATAAAATGGCATAATTTCAGATTTTAGAAGCACTGTTCCATAGAAAAGGCTTAAAAAGGACTTTCTGAGATCCCAAGGGAGGGAGCGGTGGAGGGAGAACAAGTCGGGCCCATAGAGATTGTTCAGAGCAAGCCACAGTCTGTCTGAAAGCCTTTTCATACACATGGGATGGACTTCTGGCTGGGGACTGTGAGAACAAAAACTAAATGCATGTTAATCTCACTAA
This sequence comes from Hipposideros armiger, assembly GCF_001890085.2. NCBI lineage: Eukaryota > Metazoa > Chordata > Mammalia > Chiroptera > Hipposideridae > Hipposideros > Hipposideros armiger. The sequence goes on along the minus strand of NW_017731367.1, from coordinate 5,089,867 downwards.
GTTGTTCTCAAAACACAATGCCAGTTACAATACAAAATACCAGCTGAAAAGAGACACAAATAGGTTGGCCCCGTTGTCCGGGTGATGTCCCAGGTGCCTGAATAACTTCCCAATTAAATCACCCACCTGGTTATAGGATTACAGTTTTTTTCCCTCCTCAGCTAAAACGACATACTTATCACAATGTCACCTTAGTGCATGGATTTCTTCAAAAACAAAGAGAAAGAAAAGAAGTCAAAATAGTGAAGGGTGTGCAGTATTTGCTTAGAACTGTTCGCGCTGACCTATTGAAACGAAAGAGGCCTTCCGGGAGGGTTGTGTAACCTTCAGCTGCTGCTCTAAGTCGTAATAAAAATGCTGACCTGTGTAAGCACATGCTGGGATTTTTTTAAAACTATCAATTCCCTAGAAAAATAAAGCCCCCCACAGCATTTGTTTTGCATTTTTAGGCTGTTATAAGAAAAATTGAGTAAACGTGGAGACCAAATTGCTTCCCAATGTCTGTAATGCCCCCGATCCCCACCCTCAGCCCTGAATCTCTGATTCTGTGATTCTTTCTTGTCACATGTCTGCTCACTCCCTTTCTTCCCTCTGACCACAGATCCCAGTCTTTAGCTCAGGGGCTGCAAAGGCATTAGTCACCTTCCAGACAGACAGACTCTGTAGATTTCAAGTGTCAAAATCAGGGAATTCTGCACATAGTCATTTTATTGGGGGAGGGAGAGAGAGAGAGAGAGAGAGAGAGAGAGAGAGAGAGAGAGAGAGAGAGAGAGAAACATATATTCAGCACAGCTCACATTTTCCACACCCTCTGCTGATACTCGAGTTTGGCCAGTCTCCTTCCTACCATGTGTTCTGCGTGTTGAATAATAAACTCAAAGGTTCGTTTCCAGGGTTATGTTACTGTTGGCTGATAGCATATCATTTCAAGGGGGTCCATTTTTCTCAGTGCTGCTCAAATCACTTTGGCAAGTTTAATCTGGTCTAACAGTTTTGCTATTTACTGCTGGAATTTCTGTCTCTTAAGAGCACCCTGGGAATTTAGCTTAGTGGCTAAACGATTGACTTATAGCTTCAAACCAGGTGGAAGTGGAGATGCACAGAAAGCACACACAGGGATCTATTGCAGAGTTATCTCTGCTCTAAAAGCGTTCCCACGGGCACAGGGATTAAGTTCTGGTTTTCAAACTGTGCAGAAGTGATGGTTTGAATCTAGAGATTTAGAGCACTCCTGACGCCAACAGTGAGTGCTGTGCTGGAGAAGGCGTGGGGCTGGGAGTAGCGCCGCCCTGGGCCCTGTGATTTACTGGTTCTGCGACCTTAGGTGTATTCTTTGAGCTCCCTGAGCTTTCTTTTCCTCATTTGCAAAATGGGGTTAATAAATCCTACCGCGGAGAGTTGTTCTGGGGATCAAGTGAGGTGAACCCCAGGAAGCACTATGCCCATACGTCTCTCCTGACCTGCATCTAGGGGTGTGTGCACCTCCTTCTCCATCCACACCCCTCTCTCGTGCCTTCCCTTTCACACATGCGCTTTCAATGCACCAGAGCTTGAGAATTCTAAGGGAAATCAAACTAATTGTGACCCCAGATCCTCACAGATGGCACCCTACTTGACAAAGCTTTTTTACAAATTTGACTCAACCTTTTCTTTCAGTAGTCGTTGGAAGAGATCATTATTGCATCAGTTATCTAGAGCAGGGGTCGGCAAACTGCGGGTACGTTCCGTCTCAAAAGTTTGCCGACCCCTGGAAGAGCCAGTCCTGCCCCTCGCAACAATTTAGAAATTATTCGAGAGCCATAAATATACTTTTTACATAATCACCATGATGTGAATAATATCCGTTAAAATTTTTATAAATGAAACTATGATAGTTTTCTTTTCCTTTTCAATTTTACTTCAGAGCCACGTGCACGTGCCCAAAGAGCCGCATGTGGCTCCAGAGCCGCAGTTTGCTGACCCCTGGCGGCTCTTTCGTCTCAAAAGTTTGCCGACCCCTGGTCTAGATGAAGAAACATCACACAATTGAAAGCAGCAGAGCAAGGGCCTCATGATGGTAAGATAACTACAATGACAACGACGATGACAGTGGTCATGGACGACGATGCTGGTGATGCTGACCGTGGTGCTGATGACAGTGGCAGGACAGCTCTAGTGCATTGATGTTGATGACAGCTAATAACCACTGAAGGCTTCCTTGCGTCTGGTATGATGTTAAGTGGCCCAACCCATAGCTATTCACGTAACACATCGTACTTGGGAACAGTATTATCATCCCTGTTTTACAAATGAGGTCATCACATGTCAGAGATGCCCAAGGTCACAAAGCAAGTCAATTGTAGAACATGTAAATAAAATATGTTGAGTCATCAATGGAATATCCTATGAAAATAAACAAACAACAGGTATACACAACCCACAAACATAGTGTTGAACAAAAGAAACAACTGATGTGAGCCATTCATTCTATCAATATAAAGTTTTTAAAAATCTTGAAAAATCAATTAGATGCCAGGAGAGTGGTTGTCCTGGGTGGGGTGGAGGTGGGGAGTGCCTGGGAAAGTATGCAACTGGGACTCCTGGGTGTTGGCAATGTTTTGTTTCTTGGTTTGAACGCTGAGTACATGGGTGCATAGAGTTTGTGAAAATCCATCAAGCTGTGTATTAAGATTTTTGCACACTTCTATGTGTATATTACACTTCAATAAGAAGTAAAAATATCAATAAAATGCTAGTATGACCTTATATTGATTAGTTTTGTTGCACTTGGTCATTCTTTGTGATTAACTGTTACTGTCAGGATCCCAAAGAACAATGTCTCTCTATGTTCAAGTCCTTATGTAGTCCCTCCCACCTTGCCTCTGGACTGGGCCATGTGACTCGCTTCGACTAATGGAACACCAGCCCACGTGATGTAAGTGGAGCTTTGCTGAGCACTTGAGCATTGAGGTTGTCTGCCGCGTCCAGCGCGGCTAGTCGAACGGGCCAGAGCGGGGATGATGGAGGGTTAAGAAAAGACAGACAAAGAAGTACTTGAAAGTGGGGGCTAGGTGGACAGCTGTCTCCTGATGGGAGGACAGTGACCCAGTGTAGCAGCCGTGGTTTGCTTATATAGCCTTGCTTATGCGGGGGCAAGGAAGGGGAGGAAATGGCCTTGGGCAGAGGATGTTTCATGCATCAGCTGCAGGATGTTTGCAACCAATGTTGCAACAAATGTATCGGACCAGTGTGCTGAAACCACCTCTGTATGCTGAGATGTTGTGTCAGCCTTGAAAAAACACAGCCAGAGAGTGTGCCTTGCACCAGTCTCTCCTTTACAGCTCCGGAAGGTGGTCTTGGTCTCCGGCAGTTGTCCTCTCAGAAAGCTCCTTCTTTGAACCCAGCCACCATGATGAGAGGGATCCCAAGAAGCCAGCTGGAGACACCTGTGTGGGGTTTCATCCTCTGTCCTATAAGGACAAGTAAGCCATCCGTGTGAACTGTAGAGTCAATTAAGTGAGCTCCTGTGCATAAAGTGGACAACCAGGGGAAGGTTGACCAGAAGGATTTCCTCTTCTCTGCGAATTCAAGCGTTTCCTCCTAAATTCTGTTCACGATTCACCTTTTCTAGGAAGCCTACTCGGAGCTGCCTGCCTCAGTTGTATGCGCCTGCACGATTCAACACAGAAACTTTCAGTATGTGCCGTGTGGTTCTGCAGTATTTTAACTAGGAAATCATTGTATCTTTATGGCACTCAGACACTCTTTCACACTTCATCTCATCTGAGCTTCACCACAATGCGATGAATTGGGCAGAGTAGATACTGTCACTAATATTTTACTGCTGTTCCCTGGACTACCCAGTAAGAGGGGTGGCCAGGATCCCGACTTGGGCCTTTCCTTTCCC
>NW_017731367.1:5025153-5084184 GCF_001890085.2 Hipposideros armiger | reverse complement strand
AGATGGTGCCGTTCATCTGTGCATGGTCTCATGGTCTCATTCCACGAACCGCTATTGAATGCCACATACTTCTGTTCCTGCTGCAGGCAAGCACTTACTGAACTCATTCCACAGGCATTGTGGCACAGGCATGAAGGCATCCGTTCTCCACCAAGGTCTCTCATTGCCACGGGGATTGAGACAGATTAACAACCAAACAATCATGGGAAGGTGCTGTTGATAGGCACACACACGGTGCCACACAAACCCATAGGCAGGTCATTAAATCTTCCCCCAGGAGCGTCTGGGCCAACTATGATTGCATTCACCTTCATTTTGCCTTCTGAGGAGATGCTTGAGGAGAAGGAGGCATGGACACACATAGCAAAATCTGTAGGTCCTCTGCCAAAACTGTTTCTCTCACCTGCTTTTCCATTCCCATTGAGGTGGGCCAGGTCTATAACCTCCACCCCAGCCCCCCGTTCTTCTTCATATCCTGCGCACGGCTGCCAGGTCGACCTCCAGCACCAGCGTTGCCATCTGCAGTATTTGCCCTCATCAGCATTTGTCTTCTTAACTCTGTTTACTTTCCTCTTCAAAACTACATTTGACACCACTGTGCCTTGACCACCAAAAACCCCACAAGGAACTGAAGTAGCTGGTATGGATTTATTTCTTTGATCAGGCTTCAGCCTAAACATAACTTCTTCAGAAAAGCCCTCCATGTGGTCACAGACGAGACCCACGCCATCCCTGAACTCCCTTCTTTTATAACATTGATCCGAACATTAATATACAGAAGTGTGAGGGATCATTCTAAGCATCTATCTGATTCCCGTGCTAGACTGAAAACTCTCTGAAGACAATGGTAATATCTGTCCTGTTCACCATCACAGCTGCACATAGCAGAGGTCGGGCACACGGGTGGTGATTCATAGTATTTGCATAGTTACTGAGTCCAAGACCATTCTGAGGATCTGAAGGTCTCCTTATGGGACATTCTTAGACCCCCCCTCATTTCAGGCTTATGCTAGAAGCTAAATTAAAAACAAATAGGTTTGAAACTCAGCTTAAGATCCCCAGGGGCTCATGGGTTAATGGTGAAGACAGATTGTCCAGGCTCCTGGGGCCTCCTTCCTTTGCAACCTGAAGAGCACGAGGCCATCTTTTGTCCGGGTGTCTCTGGTACCGTCCCCCACTCAACTTCTACTTCCACTGCATTCTTCCTAAAGGTTCAGAGATAAGGTTGTAGAAGCTGATATTTGTTAAACGTTCACCCTGGGTCAGGCACTGTGCAGAGCACTTTACATGCATTTTTATAATCCATGTGTGCAAGAGCTGCATTTTAGAGAAAAGAAGTCATGACTTGGAGAGATGATGTAACGTGTCCGAGGTCACACAGCTGGTAAGTGGGAGAGGCTGGAATAGATTGTGGTTCCTGTGATGCTATGATCAAGCTTCATTTACCATCAGAAGAGTCATTCTGGCCAGTGTAGAGAGGGGTTGTCTTCTGTTATTAAATGGACAGCGGGGACACTGAGGGTGCTAGAGAAGATGATTCCAGGTAAGTTCCCGGGAACAGCTCCTGGACTGCGACCTTTCCATTAAGAGGTAAAGTCTGTTTCTACAACATTCCTGTGCCGTAGAAATGAGCTGCCCAGGAAGCTACCTGTCGAGTGGGGAGCCATGGTTTCAACGCTGCCTCCGGATCTCCATCATGACTTGTTTCTCTCCCCACTCAACTCACTTCTGAACACGTGTCTTAGAGGAGTGTTTCTGATTGGCACAAAATAAGTCACAACCAGAATCCTGGTTGCAAGGGAGTCTGGGAAACACTTTCAGTTTTTAGCCTCTATAGAGCAAAAAGGCAAATTAAGCAGAGTTGGAGAAGATGTTGAGCAAGGCAAGTCAGAGAATCAGCCTCAAATACTTGAGTGCAAATGTTACAAGGTGATTAGCATATATTTACTCCCTTTCCTCTTTCCATGCAAAAGGACCCAGGAGAGAGAGAAGCCATGTCAACTTCCTCTAGCATATGGCCACCATATTTCATCTTGTCCAAACACCTTTTTAACCTGCTAACTTTCTGACTGTGTTTGACTCTCAGTATACATTCTTCCCTTCTTTACTTCTAGCACTCAGGGCAGGCTTCCCTCTTTTACTTACTGACAGAAGTCAGTTTACGTCAGTGTGCCAAGAATCTCTTGCAGCTAAGGTTAGACTTGCCACCTCTTTCTGGCAAGGAAGATTTAAGCAGTAGCCTCATAGGTGAAGCTTCTGGAAAAGTTATTGTTTTCCTGAGAAAAAAGGGACAGAGGGAGCTGGCATTGTCTTTTGAGTATTGTCCTTTCTCTTTCTTTACTCCTGTCTGGAAATGTAAGCAGATTACCTAGCGGTGGGAGCATCTAGGGAGCATGTGGATACAATCAGAGTGGAAGTAGGAGGGAGCCTGTGACTGAGAGTTCTCTAGAGGTGTCTTCCCTCAACCGCCTGTTTGTGGACTTACCGTTATAACAGAAAAATAAAGCCTTATTTAGATAAGCTCGTGTTCATGCAGTTTTCTGTTTTTTGATCCCAAAGGGTCTTCCTTGGAGTCAATCCTTGTATACCAAGCCTCACGGGCTGATGGAATTTTAGGGATGGAGGAGGACTTGGAGGTGTCTTAGCTTTGGTCACATATTGCTTTGTAGTTTATCAACATTGCATGTGTACATGTCTAGCCTGCACAGTTAGATTTTAAGCTCCCTGAGAATGGGAATTATACGCATACTAAAATATTTAATATTGAAAATGTCTAAAAGGCCTTGCTAAGTGAATGAATTCACAGATCCTTTGGCAATGCTTCTGTAACACCTATTTGTGAAAGTACACACATTGTATGAAGAATTTGAGAAGGATAGAAAAAAAAAGAAAGAAAGGAATCCAGTGGGAAGGTGAAATTCTTTCATTTTTTCTTAGATTTATGCTGCAAAACTTGATTTATCTATTGCTGTATAAAAAATCAGCCCTAAATCTAGTGGCTTCAAACATCCATCATTTCATTTGTTCTTGACTGTGTAGGTCAGGAATTCTGGCCAGGTGTTTCTTCTGTTTCATGGGATGTTGGCTGCGATCCCTCACTAGGCTGCCTTCAGTGGCTGCCTGGCTGGGCTGGAAGGTTCCGGAAGGCTTCACTCACAAGTCTGGCATCTGGCTGCTCTTTCTTACTGGCTAGCTCGGGCTTCCTCACAGCATGGTGGTATCAGGAAAGTTCGGCTTCTCAAAGAGTCAAGAGTACAAGCTATAGGCTCGTTGGGCTCAGCCTTGGAAGTGACACAGCATCATTTCTGCCACATTCTATTGGTCATAAAAGGTCTCAGATCCTGCCCAGATCCAAAGGAGGAGAAAGCGACTCCAGCTCTCAATGGGGAGCATCAAGCGACATCAGAGAAGAGCTTGTGACGTGGCAGATAGTACCTACATCGTGTTAGGAAGCAAACCTACCTGTCAGCTCCCTCCTGGCTCCGATTAAACTACAACTGGCCTCATTTAGTAATTTTGAGATGTGAGGGAGAATAACATTTACAGGATTCCTACCCTATGCTGAGTGCTGTGCTCACTCCTTCTACAAAGAATTTCTCATTTACTGGGACTTAGATTTTCAAGATGGTTTTCTCTAGACCTAACCTCTGAGGTCATTTGAACTATCTGCTGATGAGAAGGAAGTAACTGGTCAGTCCACGAAGCAGGACACATGGTGACACCCTGACAGGTGGGGCGGACTAGTCTGGCCGTCTCCCACATCCAGGGATAACCTTGAATCTTTTTTCTTTATCCCTGGGATGGTAGGGTAGCGGCTTGTGTTCCTAAAAGTGATCACTTCACACTCTTGTTCCTTTGGCCCGGCCCTGGAGGGATGGAAGCTTATCTCTATAGAGCCCTTTATTACTGAAAAAAAAATAATTTCTCTGGGTACCAGTTAAAAACTTGTGCAGACAGAAGATATCGGCGGGGCAGCTCCCATTCAATTGTAAAAATTGTCCCAGAGTTGTTCAGAAACTGCGACTGCTGGTGGCCCCGGGGTGACTGTGCAAGAACTGACGGCTGACGGACACACCCAGAGGCTTGTGGGTGTTCGTGCTGAACAGCAGTCCCCGCGGAGCCATCTTGTTTTATCCCTTTTGAAACTCTTGACTGTGATTCAAGGGTAAAGACTAAAACAATGAGTGGTTTGTGCTCGCAGAGCAGCTCTGCTGCAGTAAAACGGCAGACACTGGAGCATTCCGTCTGCCAAAGAGCAATCCGTGTCAGAGGCAAGCCGTGACGTCACTGGACTCAGTGTCTGCAGTCAGAGGGGAAAGTTCTGGAACCTCCTAGCATCTCAGTAAGGCGTCAGGGAGGTCGCGGAAAAGTCAGGAGAGGTCCCTGATTTCCAAGTGGTGCAACTTGCTAAGAAACACCTTTTAAAAATTGAAGCTACTTTAGGGGCAATCCAGTTATTCTGAACCGTTATTAGTCAAATGGAGCAACAGGCTCCCAAGCAGGTGACTTGATGGGGTGCCGGTGCTGGCACATGGCAGATCAGCGTCTGGTACCCAGTTTTCCTAATCTGCAGTGCAGCCCTCTTTCCAAACACACCCCACCCCAACTTTTCTGCCTGACTCTCTTCACCAAGTGACGCTTCGCTTGCTCAGCACATGGATATCGGGGGGTCGGGGGGGATGACAGTAACGAAAGGGACTGCTCAACATCCAGGGCTTCCAGGGGTTTTGAGGCAGCCTCACGCTGGAAGGTGTGGGGTGTCTCGAGCACCTTCCACCCACCATGAAGCTCAGGGAGGAGGAGGATGTGCCCCTGGGCCACAGGAAGTGCCCTGCAGGGCCTGTGTTCTGCGCTCTGTGCTGGCTGGGGGCGGGGGAACCTACGGCAACCGGACCCACAGAGGCACGCGGGGCCCTCGTCTCGCACTTGGGTTTCGCAGCAAATGTGAACAGAGGGGCCGAAGAACGTCATGGACCGGGATGTCCTGGTGGGACGCCCTTGGGCGAAACATGGTGCAGAACAGAGAAGGGGAGCAGAGGGGCCACGGACACGGGTCGAGTAGAAGACGATCTTCTGAACCTGCCATCACCTCACGCCTTGCTTGGGTACTGGGGCTCCTGTGAGTGAATGGTTACCTGAGGATTTTGAGAAATGTACAGCCGAGTGCAGAACCCCCAGCCTTGACTGTGGCCTAGCGGAGGATGAAGAGACAAAAGACAGAGCTCAGCCCTCCGCGTTAGGGAGAAGCAGCCATGTCAGGGTCAATGGGGAGAGGGGACGGAGGGGAACCCAAGGCGCTCACTTGGAGCAGCGTGAGCTTTGCAAGTAGCCAGGGGACTGTTCAAGCAAAGAAGGTTCCATATTTTAAGATGCCAAGAAACCTGGGACGTGACCAGTTTTGGCTCCTAAGTATTCCATCTGGGCTGTGCTACACCCCCTGGCCTTGAGGTTTGGTGGGATGGGGGTGCGGTAGATAGAAAGGAGGGCAGTGGGTATCACTCTGGCCAGCCAGGGGGAGAGGGGGAGAGCCTGCTGCGCAGCAAGGTGCTCCCTAACCAGGTGGAGTCCGTGGACGCAGGGCCCAGAGAGGGAGCCCCTGGGAATTACAGATCCTGGGGAGTTCACTGGTGGGGGAAGGAAGGAAGGTCGAGGTCATCTCTAGTCTAAGGTCTCAGGGGCCCCAAGTGACGTATTCGTATTGCTTAGTAGACTGGTATGATTTACTAGTAATGAGGGTTCAGGAAATGTCTGTCAATCTTTTGGTCATCATAACAGAGTCTGGAGGTCCACAGCTGTCCTTACAGGGTGGGACCTTAAAAGACCAAGTCCTGCTGGGTACATGCTCATTGTACCGAGGAGCAGAATCCTATACCAACTCTGTTCTGAGCAGAGCCTCACGCCTGGAGTGGCTTCCCCACACCTCCGCTCTTTTCGTGCCCCTCCCCAGTCATGTAAGTTTTGTTGTAGATAGTTTATAAAATCCCACCATCCCATCAAAACTCATCCATTAAGAATGAGTTTGTATGCAAGTAAAAGAACATACAACTACCAGTGGCCTACCCTAACGGGGTTGAGTTTCTCAAGGAACTGGGCGTCTGGAGTCAGCAGGCCAGGGCCAAGGCTGCAGCTCATCGGGGTCATCAGGAGCTACTTCCACTCCACAGTCCTCAGCACGTTGGTTTGCTGTGTCACAGTCACAAGAGGGCTGCCCCAGTGCCAGCCATCAAGTCCCTGCTCAAGGCAAGAGGGGGTAGTAGTGATGCTTGTCCTTTTCATCAGAAGAGCAGAAGTAGGCGGCCATGCTGTGTGTCAGACCCCTGTGTTCTGCTACTTGACAGCTCTGTGGCAATTAGTACTTACCCAAGACTCCGAAAAACTGGTTCCCTACGTGTCTTAGCCTTCGGTTGAGACTATGTGACAAGCTCCATCTAATAGACAATGAGCAAAAGTGAACACATGGCACTTTATGGCCACAGCAGTTAAAAGGCTAAAATGTCCTCCATCTTCCTTTCCTCTTTGGTGGCAACCTCAGGGACCAGATGTTCCAGATGGTGCAGCTGCAAAATGGTAAGCCTCCCTCAGCCTGGGTCCCCACAGGGCCATGTGGAGCAGATACCCCAACAGCTCTACAAGGAGCATGCAACGCCTGTGGGAAACCAGCCCTGTAGAATGAAGCTACCGATATTTCAGGGTTCGCTTGTTACCTTAGTATAGCCTAGCCTATACTGGCTCATACAGTCTCATCTTCAAGAACCGTGTCACACAGCTGCCTCATGCTGAAAGGAGGCTGGGAAAGGGAGCAGCTGGCCTTTTCAGTCTCCACTGGGAGTCAGGCAACAGACAAGTGAGCTGGGGATAGGTGTTATGTTTGCTGAACTACAGCACCACTACAGCTTCCCAGACTGACCCAGAGGCAGAGCCCCTCCGGCTAAGATCAAAAAGCAACAGACAGAGTATAATACACACACACACACACACACACACACACACACACACACACACACACACACTCACCCACCCTCAGGCACGTGACANACACACACACACACACACACACACACACACACACACACACACACACACACTCACCCACCCTCAGGCACGTGACAGCACAATCTCTCAACCATCAACTAGTTTGAAAGAAAAGGGGTTATTTTCCTGTCACCTCCCTTAATTTGTTTTCTAATTTTGGAAAAAGGCACCATTTCTCAATCTTGAGGGTTTCCAGCCAATTATACAAATAGAACAGTTCTATTCCAATTGTTAAGCAACGTGGTGAGGTGGGCACACAGAGCCAAACCTATAATCATCTCTTGGTTTGAAAACAAACCTCCGCGTCTGGAATGAGGAGTAAGGATGAAATAACGGTTCTGCTGTAAGCATTTGCCTCAGATCATGAAGAAGAGAAATGGAAAGGTCACGACATCTGCGAGGTTGGTGACTAAGCCTGTATGGCAGGGAAAGACCTTGGGGATTTCAGTGAAATTCTCAATTCAAAGAATTTGAGAAGGCAGATGATTAATGCGGGGTGGAGCTGCATGGAGCAGACAGCGAGAAACACAGAGCAGATGAAACTCAGAGGGGCCACGGGTCAAGGGAGGGGGGCTGGCTCTGCATGCTGGGCAGAGTCTGGGGAGCTGCTGGTTACCACCACGATGGATCTGCCACAAGAGTTCTTACTGGCAGAGGTTGGGCTGGGCCCAGGGCAGAGGCAGTTGCTTCCTCAGCATCCCTGCTCTCCTGTGGAAGTTGCCTGTGAAGCCAAACCAGGAGAGGGCTGGGGTGGGGGCTCCAAAGCCATGTCCATCTCCAAGGACACAACGCCTCCAGTGCACAAGATTGTGCCCCGAGCGTTCCTTGTCCTGTACTGAGAGGTGCTGTGCACCACTGGCTGAGCGGGTAAAGGCGGTGAAGGGAAGGGTCCAGACGAAGCGAAATGTTGAGGAAAGGTGGGGTCTAGGAGGAAGCACCCCTTGACCTTTTGACCTTGGGCAAATACTCCCTCCTTTGGGAGCACAAAGGCTCATGTTTGGAAGTAGCAGTGGACACAGCTCAGGTGCCCCTGGAGTGAGCTTTAATAAGTGGGGGCACGTTCTTGTCCCACCCCTCTTTCTCCAACCCTGGGGAACACAGCTGACCCTGTAGGTAGTCAGCCTCACGTGTCCCCACTGTGGCTTTCAGGATGATAGGGGAAAAGAGCAGATGCTCCCAGTGCAGGCCTGGGCTTTGTCAAGCTCCACTGAGCCCATCCTGGCTGGGGGGCTGGCAAGAAGCAGAAGGGATTTTGAAGCAAGAGCTGACTGAGTCAACAGCCTCAACATTGGAACACAAAGAGGAGCTTCCTCTCTGGTGATCCCTCCGCCCCACGTTCTGCTCTAAAAACTCACCTTCCAGGAAAAAGTACTTCGAGATGATACTGGGGCAGGAAGAGATCAGCTGAAATATAAGCAAGGGTTGACAGCATGTTTGCAGGATTTCCACGCACCCGCAGAGGATGGAGAACAGACGTGGCAGAGGCACTTTCAGCTCCCTGCCCCCACTCAGGGCTTTCTCAATAACCTGCCACATAATAATGAGCTCGTTTAGATCGCCTTCTCCATATGTTTATTTCACAAGGCACTTTCTAGGCACGTCACAGCTGTACATCTTATATCAGGCTGATCTCCGCCCCTTTTCCCTCGAGGACACCAGAGTGAAATAGGTCCATGGTGACTGATGCGAGTCTGTGCTCTGACGAAGATCCCTTCCTCATGGAATATTCCATTTGGAGAGTGAGCAAGGTATTGTCACATCTGCCCAAATGAAAATGTTCGTTGCCACCCAATTCTGGGCCTCATCTGCCAGATGTGCTAATATGTCTTGTACGTTATCCATCTGCTAAGTGGTCCATGGCAGCCCACGCTCGCCCCAAAGAGAGGGGCTTTGTGCAGCAAATAACCAGGAGTGTGGGGGGAAGGGGAGCCTGGAAGGTCATCAAACGCCACCACGCTTCCAGTCCTGTGGTCAGCAGTCCTGGTGCTTGCAGAACAACATACATGTAGGTTTAAAAGCGTGTAACAACAACAAAATGATGGAAAAGTTGTCCTCAGAGAAGTGAGCTGAAAGTCTGGACCCCGACCATCAAGGCTGCAGCTCATTCTGTTAAGAGCTCCGAGCAGACACCCCATGGTTTGGAGATCAGCACCCCACACCTCCCTCTTTCCAGAAAGGGATGTGAAAACACACCTGCAAAAGCTCTCCTTTGGTTAACTCAGGTTTCACTTTTACCTGAATAACCTGGGCACAAAAATGATGGTACGCTTTCTCAAGATTCCAGAACCTTGCAGGTAAGTCCGATACGGGCTATTGAAGGTATGCGTGTCCAGGGTGGGTTTTCTCCTACAGAAAGTCCACCTCAGCCCTCAGCCTCACTCGTTGCTTTCCCAGGTGCAGGGATGTACAGGAAAATAAGATAAAGTTCTTGTCCTCCAGGAGGGCAGCTTGGAGCAGTGCTCCCCAAACTTTATTGTGCACCAAACCTCCGGGGATCTTGTGAGAATGTCGTCTCTGATCAGTGGTTCTGGGGTTAGCCTGAGATTGTGTATTTCTAACACGCTCTCAAATTACGCTGACGCGCTGGCCCGTGGACTACATTTGTGTGGTTCTGAAAGGATGGTCCCCAACCTTTCAGCAGGGTCCACTGGTTAGAAATGCACATCCTCAGGCCCACCCCAGCTCTGCTAATCAGAAGCTCTGGGGCCCAGTGATCTGCATTTTAACAAGTACGCACCCCACCCCCAGGCAATGCAGACGCAGGGTGAGTGTTTCATGCGCACTTTCCAACCTCCATGGCGGCCACCAGAGCATGAGGAACTGAGACAATGTGATCAAACTCACCCTGTTGCTGTGTCGTTCCCAAAGCTGGTGCAACACAGGTTCCAAAACAACAACAACAAAACCAAAGAGAGGGAGTAACTGACCACATAAGTTCATATTGTCCTGGTTCACTGTTACCCAGCAAGCTTATCTTCCTGGTGTTCTCACAAGCGTGTCGTCACCCCTGCAGGGCTTGTTCAAACAAGGCCGAATCTCAGCGCTGCTGGTTCAGGAGGTCCTGGTGGGCCCCGACATTCTGCATGTCTGCAAGTTCCCAGGTGAAGCTCTAGGGACCACACTTTGCTCTAGGACAAGCACACCACTGTCCCCTGGACCCATGTTGATGCTGGATCACCTCTTACTTCTTTCCTAGGAGCGGGGTCCACTTCTGCGGCACTGTGTTATCCCCGAGCCAGTCCTAAACGGGAACTAGGGTCTCACAGCATCTCCAGCACCAGCTGAGGACACCTGGAGGCATGGCAAGGGCATCCCACGACCCTGGCTGATCAGCTGCCTTTCGCACCTCAGATATCAGTTGGAAATGGTGGCGGGGCCAGCAGAGGCCCAGGACAAAGGTCATCATCCAGCCACTAGAAAATCCTGCATGCAGGGACCTCAACTCATCAAGTTCCCACAAGCAACACCACCCTTCCTGCACATGGGCCAGGACATTTAGGGAGAGATACAGGCAGAGTGGGAGTTGGACCAAAGCAAGTGTTGAAATTTTCAGATGGAATTAAGCATTTAAATAGAATGAACATTTAGCTTTCTCCCCCTCAAACCAATGAATGGTGGCTTAAAGGGCAGATTAGTAATAAACAAAATAAAGAAGTTTTGTTGACATTTCCCGATACTAATAGCTATGGCAATGGAAATTGAGAGGAGGATGAATCATTTTCTGCCAACTTGTTTTCAGCAGTTTGGGACAGAGTGTTTTACTCCAGAAAATGGGGAACAGGTGTCGCGTGCTCTGGAGGAAACCCCGCAGAGGAGTAAGGACGCTGCTCTGCTCCTGGCCCCCTGGCCTCTCAGCGTCTCCTGGGAGGGGTTAGTGGTGGGGGCGTCCCCAGGAATGGAACCACTTCCTCTCTGAAAGGAGTTACTTAGAATTGAGCATTCACATTTTGGAAGATAATCTGCCAAACACAGCTATTTTCCTTCCTACACAGTGAGTACTGAGGTACCCTTGTCAACGCAAATGGATACCAGAATAGATTGCTTCTTGAGGCTCCCTCCCACCCCCCACAAGTGTAAAAGGAAAGGGCACCTCCCTCTTGACTAGAATTTTCCTGAAAGCACTGTTGGAGGTCCTTCTGCTAAGCTCAGACCTTCATTCCTTTCCATTGCCCTATTTTTCCAGTATTGGTCCATGTCATGCTTAATGACCGCCTCCCCCCCGCCCCCCAAAAAAGAAAAGCGAAGCCAGTGAGTCAGCAAGTCACAGGTTGCCTTGTGCAGATTCTTCTAGATGTAAGACACATCTCTGAAATTGTACTGGCCATTTTCAGGCGACACTGTGTTGCATTTGAGTAACGAGCAATTTTATGGATCATTTCAGAGCCTATGTCCCAATAAACATAAGGCTCAGCATTTCAGATGGTTTGTAATCAGTGACAAAGGGGCATGCCAGCTGAAGAGTTAAGCCGACGGTGCCGTGTTCGACAGCGTGGGCTGTTCAAAGGAAAAGCCAAATACCATCTGACGGAGCTATGGGCTCATTCACTCCTGCAGAACGTCCTTCCGTCTTGCTGGGATGGTGTAAATAACTGACAGGTGTGACTTCACTTCATGTCACAGGTGTGCTCTCCAGAGGTACCTGTTACACCTTGTCCTGCTCCGTGACACCAATGGGCAGGTGGAACTCCGCTGCTTCCCGTGTGTGCTGGAATCTCTCCCCAGCTGCAAACACTGCCTCACCTATTGGCCTCTTCACAGAATAAACACCAGCTACACAGTTGGCCGTGTGTCCTCCGAGGGAGTCGTTGTCCCGCATTGTGATCCCAGGACAATGCCAGGCCACCTACTCTAAGGCTACGTTAAGGCCCAGTGGCCCATAGGCCGAGGTGCTCCTAACGCGGGTGGGCCTGCTTTACGCCCTGATAGGGCAGGGGAGCCGGGTATGAAAACGACCCGCACGTGGGCTGTCAAGCATGTTCCCTTCTATCTGTTCCAGAAAGAGCTCAGCAGACTTTTCCTACCATACGCCACGTTTCAAATCTGACCCTTGTCATGGGTGAAAGATAACATTGGAGCAAAGGCCTCACGCTAGCCTAAGGGCACACTGAGGACCCCTGAACGGGGGTTGTTCAGGAAAGCCAGTGCAGACCTGGTCATTCCAAATGTCCAGGAGACATGAGAGGACACCGTGTGGGCAGGACACCAACGGCGGGGCAGGCCTGGCCTGAGCTGGCAGTGCTGATGGGGACTGAGATATATGGTGGCAGGTAAGGAAATGTGACAAGGGCCCAGGCCCAGGCAAGCTACAGCTTCAAAGCCCCATCTGCAGGTCACGTACCGGTGGCACCAGGCCTGGCGGAAGGACAAGGTGTGAAGGGAAGTCATGTCTCAGCTACCGAGCTGCCCAGGCCAGGAGACTTCCCCGCGTCTCCCTGGGCTGTGAGACCAGCCTCGCTCCTTGCTGGCCCCTGGGGCAGGCCGACCGCAGGGGCCCGGGTGCCGGGGTTCCCCTTCCTCGGAGCTAACCGCAGGTTTGAGGCAGAGCCCCCAGGAATGTGAGGAGAAACGGGGGCTGCTCCACGCTGCTTCCCCGGGGAAGTTGCCCGGCTCTTCTGACACATTTGTCTCTGTGCTTAGCTCACAATCGATGATTCTCTTGCTTACAGGGCAAGTTGGGACCCTCTAAGGAAACACGTGGAATTCTTGTGCAGCTTTGGGAGCAACAACAGAGAAGGTCCCTACTGGCCTCAGGAGGTGTGGTTCCCCCAGATTCATCTGTTGAAGTCCTAGCTCCCAGCACCTCAAAATGTGACTGCATTTGGAAATGGGGTCCTTACAGAGGTCAGTAAGTTAAGACGAGGGCACTAGGATGGACCCTAATCCATTATGTCTCGTCTCCTTATAAGCAGAGGAGATTAAGATACACACACACAAAGCGGACCACCATGTGCAGACACAGAGAGAAGGCCTTCTACACGCCAAGGAGAGGACTCAGAAGAAACCAACCCTGCCGGCACCTTGATCTTGAACTTCTACCCTCCAGAACCGAGAGAAAATAAACTTCTGTTGTTTAAGCCGCCCCGTCTGTGGTGCTTAGTTATGGCAGCCTGGGCTGACTAGCCCACTGGTGGTCTCTTATTCCCCAATTTGCAGTGAGAAAAGCTCAGGGGAGCCCAACATGTTGTGATGTAACATGAAGCCTTCATTTTTAAGGAAACCCCCCAAGCAGGAATGGCGTCTCCTTGATCGACCTTTAAAATGCATGAAATGAAGCATCTTTCCTGCAATAACTGCAGTGATCAGCGTCACTTACTCCAGAACCAGAGCACAGATACTTCTGGGAAAACCCAGCAGACTACCCGCCCCCTCCCCGCCTCCTGCCCTAGGATGCTGGGCAGTGGTGTGATGACAACAAAGATGGATCTCCGCAGACCATGCAACAACTGCCAACATAATAACTTACTTAGGTTTTTGCTTTGGGTCGAGAGAAGACAGTGAGAAGAGTGAATAAAAGGCATTAATATCCCTGTTAAAAAACGATTGGCATAAAAATGACTATCTCCTTCAGTACAAATACGTCTTTGTTAAGAGTTGCCTACAGTATATTCAACCTTTGACCACAGAAAATCTTTCAGAGCTTTTGAGTAGATGTTTGAAAGACCCAGATAGCCAGCAAGAGACTGCAAATGCAGATGACAAATAGGAAGGAAGTCTCATGCAATTGTTCCCTGAGCAGGCCCAGACGCCCCCAGCAGCCAGAGGCCCCCAAAGCCTCAGGTAAATGAGCCAGCTGGAATTCCTACAGGGTGCACCTTCATCAATAATCCTTATGAGTCAAGATGGGACTGCTTCTTTCTTTAAAACGTGTTCTTACAAAAGAAGGATATACTAATGACCCAAGAGGAAATTTTAAAGAGAAGAATGTACGCCCATCAAATGATTTGATTTTTCCATGTTCCCTTCCAGTCATTGTTTCAAGTGTATTTACAATTTTATAGTTATGATAATGGGATCATGCACCATCTCCTATCATTTTTTCCTTCTTTAGTTTAAATTATTACCCTTAAGATAAATTATTTTATTGAGTCAGCAAGTGTGAGCATATTGCTCACTCGTTTCCACAACCAGAAAGGGCCCGAACCACATTTTTATCCTCACTAAGCGCTTTAGTTGTGCTTTTTAAAAAAGTTCCTATTTTAAAAGGTAAGAGTGGATATCTAATGTAAAACAATTGCATTTAAAAGTTATTAAAAAGACAGAATACTTTTCCAGACCTGTTTGATAATTGTAGATCCTTTTGTACAAATGTTTGAGCATATCCTTTACCTGTTTGCCTACTGAGATTCTGACATTTTACTTACAAACTGGAATGAGTATTTTCTGTTCATACCAACTCTCATGTTGCTGGAATAGTTCTCTCAGTCTATTATTTTTCCTTAGTTTTTTTTTTTTTTCATTTTGGCTATGAAATGTTGATGCAGTTAAGTATTTGATGTTGCATTGTAATTCCATGTTTCACTTTGGTCTTCAGAAAAGCCTTCTGCCTCTGTTAGTGGGTGAGCCCTTTTCCTCTACCACTTCCTCTCTCCAGCCCTCTCCTCTCCATTCTCTCTACTTCCTGCTAGACCTGTGGCCCTTCCCTTGTACTTGAATGGGGTTGTCCAATTTAACCAGTAAAAATACAAGATGGTCAATTGAATTGGATTTCAGACGAACAACAAATCATTTTTTTAGAATATGCATGTCCCATGCAATATTTGGGACACACTTACACTGAAACATGTTGTTGCTTATTTGAAAGTCAAATTTACCTGGATGCCTTGTATTTTACCTGGCAACTCTAGCTTTGGGTTCCATCTTGTGTCCTGTGTCAAGTCTTCCAAGGAGGTTAAATATTTATTCTCAGCCCTCAGGAGAACGTGCTGCCTGCCCGAGGCACAGAGGTAGGGTTCCTGTGTACTGACCCCACAGGTGCCTCTCCCCTGCTCTCTAGGCCTGGGGGAAACCTTCAGTGTCTGCATCTACTTGAGTCTGTTATGGCCACCATAACTAAGGACTACAACTGGGTGGATCACACAACAGAAATTTATTTTCTCACAGTTCTGGAGGCTACAAGTCCAAGATCAAGATGTCAGCAGGGCTGGTTCTTCTGAGACCTCTCTCCTTGGCTTGTAGATTGTGTCTTCTCCCTGTGTCCTCACATGGTCATCCCTCTGTGTGTGGCCCAATCTCTTCTTCTTATAAGGACACCTGTCATATTGGATTAAGCCCATGCTAATAACCTCATTTTAACTTAATTACGTCTTTGAAGACCCTACCTCCAAATATAGTCACATTCTTGGGTACTGGGGGTTAGGATTTTAACATATGAATTGTGAGGGATACATTCCGGCTCCTCCTAGCCCCCTGTCTGTCCGAGGCACTCACCCTCCGCCTTGTTCTCTGACTTCAGTCTCTAAAGTTGGTCCTATGAAATCCTGACAGTCTGGGAATAACCTTGACTTCCGCAAGCTCTTCTCCCCTGAGAGCAGCTCCAGCTCTTCTTGGTGGGGCTTCCATGGGTGAGGCCCTGTCCACTGTAGATGGATTACCCAACACTGACCCACACCCTTCTGGATTTCACACTGGACCCACTCCCGGAAACTTCTGCTGCACAGCCTCGTCCCACCAGGACCGCCCGACCCTGGCAGCTGTCTTAATCACTCTGGAAATTGTTGCTCCGCCATTCTGTTATTGGGTCTTGGACTTCTGGCCGCTCTCCCCAGGGCCTGCCTTAGTTAGCAGGTCCTCCATCTTCATCGTGTCTGTCACATCTTGCCTTCTTACCTTCCTCCTCGTCCCACCCAGGTCCACCCAAGTCAGGACGCTGTTCAATGTATGGCTGGCTTATCTGTTTTTTAAAGTAGCTTATAATCTACTCCATCTATAGAATTTATTGCATCAGATGACCTGTGGTGTGGTTTCATTGTGATATACTTCTAGATTTTACAAATCATTATCATACCTTTTACTGAATATCTATTTTCTTTCTCCATTGTTTTCCTGATACTTGTTCAAGCCCATGTAAAATGCCCTCCCCCATAATCTACGCTGTAATGATGTCATAGCCACCAGCCACAGGGGACTATTGAACCCTTCAAACATGGGTGTCCAAATTTCAGACAGTACAAAAAAAAAAAAGAATGTAAACTATCTTTTAATATATTTTTTTAAATTGATCACATGTTGAAGTGATAGACACATTGGGTTAAATGAAGTCTATGATTAAAGTTAGTTTTACCTATTTTCTTTTACTTTTATAAATATGGCTACTAGAAAATGAAAAATTCCATATGCCACTGACTATATTTCTATATATGATTACCTTTAACTCAAGGTTTATACATTACATTCTTTTAATGTTTTAATTAATAATCTTCTTAAAATATATTTTAAGATTTGCTGTGACTGTTAAACATTTCCTGCATTACTCTTATTTCTCAGACTGTCTTTTGGAAGTCTAAGCCAATTGTTTTCTCAGATGAATTCGAAAATATTTTTGCCAAATTCATAAAAATGCTGTTTGGGTTATTCGTTTTTACATCTAGAAATATTTCTCTCCCCTCCATTCAATCATCTTTTATGATTCCTGACAGAACTTTGAGGTTTCATTTTTATGTTACATATTTTCTCAGAATCACTTCTATGTATATATTTTTGATACTATTGTAGGTGGTATGTATACTGAGATGCTATTGTTTTTACACATTTGTCCTTTACAAACATGTTACTAAGCTGTTTTTAAATGATAGTATATTCCTGACTGCTATGATCTGCGAAGGGTCATTTTCTCCTTTCCCCATAGGCATTAATTTTATTTTGTTTCCTATGTTATTATAATGTTACAATGACCGAGACGTCCAACCCTTAATAAATAATTACGGTGGTAGTAGT
Organism: Hipposideros armiger; assembly: GCF_001890085.2. NCBI lineage: Eukaryota > Metazoa > Chordata > Mammalia > Chiroptera > Hipposideridae > Hipposideros > Hipposideros armiger. Next base: position 5,067,219 of record NW_017731367.1, on the reverse strand, counting down.
CATTGTTCCTGAAAATAATTTGCTGAATATTGCTTTCTGGAATATTTACTCATTTAAACTTGGCAATGCTTTTTCTTGGCCTTGATTGCCTTCAAGGACGCCCATTAGAGAGGCATTTTTCCTTTCCAAGTAAAATAAGCAATTCAGAAAACAGAATTTCCCTCTGGCTTTCTACAACCCACCCACTATAAAAATAAAACAAAACCATTATTTTTGAAATTTATTTTGAGACATATTTTCATAGAGTGGCATGCCAGATTACACTTGCAAAAATATCAATAAATAGAGAGACAGGTGCATGCCCTCTTCCCTGGCTCAAGTTCAAGAAACATGAATTAGGGTTAGGCCGGGTGTCAGGGTTTAGGCCAGGTGTCAGGGTTAGGCTGGGTGTCAGGGTTAGGCCGGGTGTCAGGGTTTAGGCTGGGTGTCAGGGTTAGACTTTAGGGTTGAGAGTAAGGTTAGGGAAACCTGGTTAAAATGCACTTCTGTATTGAATTTCAATTTAAACACTCTCTAAAATTTCACATAACATTAAAAGAAAAAAAACCCTAAATTCTCCAAACAACATTTCAAAGTATCATACGCTTTACATCAATAGGTAAAGAAGTCACTAGGCTATGTTGAAGAAAATGCCAGCCTTAGGATTTTTAGAGGATAAGCTACAGGAAAACGCTCTTATACAAAGATGAAGATGGAAATGTTGAATGTGGCATCAGCCAAGGCTGCTGTGGCTGGTGAGTCTTCCAGACGAGGTGCCAATTGCCTTCTGCTGGTGCCCAGACAGGGGCAGCTGGGTGCCCTCTAACTCGGGGTCTTCAGGAGAGAGCATTCTTGTTATGTTTGGAGCCAGGTCAGCAAACGGGGTGATGAAACCCATGCGTCTTCTTCACCCTTCAAAGCACTGTCTGATGAGGGCCCAGCCCAGGGTCTTTGGCTCAGGCTGGTATGTCTGGGCTGCGACAACAATGAATACATCTCCATCCTGAGCTGTGTGTACTCAGCAAGGCTTGTCACAGACAGCATATGTCCTCCTGGGTCTGACAGAGTACTTTCAGATGAAACCTTTTGTGAAGGGGACATCCCTGGATGGGGTTCCGTTCAGTAAAATCGTGCACCCCTCCCACCCAGCCCTAGGCTAATGGTCACTGGGAGCCCCTGTGGTGGAGGAGAACCTGGGAAGGGCCAGACTCCAAGAAGAGCCTTCTGTCCCACCTCCCCAAACCATTTCTGCTGTCCTTTAAATGTCCCCCGAGGCTCCACCTCACTGTGGACCCCCTTCCTCAAGAAGAATCTCCTGAGGGAGGGCGTCACCAGACAGTCCCTCGTGGACGGGCGAATGGGTGCATGAGAGCTTGGGATCTGGGTGTGTGACATGCCGGCTAGAGCCTCTGGGAAGCAAATGCCGAGACTGAGTAAAGCACATAGTTATTGGGGACACTGGCTTTGAAAGGAGGGAAGAGACAGGACCTGCACAGAGCCACCTGCTGTGCCCCAGAGCTGACATCTCCCCTGCCTGCCTTGCAGCGAGTTCATTGTGTGTGTGGGGGGGTCCTGTGTTGGAGAGACTGGCCAGGCCCTTGGACCGCAGTCTTGCTTAGTCCTTGGCTGGGGCCACCCCAAGACTAACCAGGTCCTGGCTCAAAAGCTGAGGGTGACCTGTAAGCTGTCACCCTGTGGACGCTGTCAGCTAACCACATTCTCCTCAGCATTAGGAGAGCCTGAGCTCCACCTGTAACAAGGACTACTGACCCCTCTGAAGTCTTGACAGACAGACAGGCTCTGGTCTTCTGGGGACTTCAAGCGGAGCCACTCCACAACCAATCCACCGCTCCAGCCAGAAGGTCCCCATCCTCGCAGTGCGTTATGTATGCCCTTCCGGCTGCGATGATGTGTGAGACCCCTCTTTCTGGCCTCCCTCCAACATCCCAGCTGTTCAGGGCCCCGCCCAGGGAAGAGCAGTTTCTAGAAGCCTGGGTTTCCTCACCCACTGGGGACTAAGATTTAATCCTCTTCAGAGCAAACCTGCTTCCACCAGACGGGGGTGGGAAGGAGTGATAATGTGTTATCTCTGCTGCTGAGCCCTTTGTAAACACTTGTGTCATTCGGCTGATCCAAGACAAGATAAGAGTGGGATTGAGCCTCCCCTTTGAAAACGGTAATGAGCCCAAGCCAGGGTTCTTGGATGGATCCTTCTGCTCTGGTTTGTATTAGCTCTGCAATTAAAAGGCTTTCTCCGTGCGGCCTCAAAGGGGCTTCTTTACCACATGAAAGGGAGGGAAGGTCGCCCTAACAGAGGGCGTTCCTGAGCTTTTCTTGGCAGTTTTTCCCAGACCTTGGAAAAGGCCAGTGCTTTTGAAAGAAGAGGTCGCTGGGAGGGAAGACAGCGGCAGGCTGCACAGAATGATCCTTCCCAAAGCAAACCCTTCCCTTCCTTTCCCAGGCCGCGGGGACGCAAATCTCTTTTTCACAGACCAGAGGAAAGAAAACAGGACAATAATTCTGAGAGGAGCTAAAGTGAGTGAAGTGACCTGTGGAACTCCCCAGCCCTGTCCATCCTCTGCGACCACATGAACCTGCCAATTCAGAGCACACTAGCAGGGGCCAGGGGCCAAGCCAGGCCTCGGCAGACGGTGGCACAAAGTGCCCCCCTGCCCAGCCAAGCCAGAGGCATGGAGGCAGCTGTCTGCAGCCCACTGCCACTGAGACCCTGCACCTGCTCCTGCCACTTCCAGGGTCTTCTCACGTGACATGAAGGCCAAGGGCCTGTTCTAGGCCAGGAGGGGAGGGCCCCAGAGCCCCTCAAGGTCAAGGAGTCTACGCGTTTTATGTTTCTATTCCAGCATCTCACAGAGGGCCTGGCACCAAGTAGGTAGGTGTCCAGCACATTTTTTAAAAAAGGAGTCTTAGGGGGTTTTTGGAGAAAAAAGATCCCACGGTGACCTTCCTTTCTGTCTTTTAAACGCGATAGACTCCAAATTTGTGCTATAAATAGTCTGAGGTCAGACAACCGTTTTTTCCTTTTTCCTTGCACACGTGGGGGGACCAGTGGACTCCTGGGTCACCTCCCCGCCATCCCCTCCACTCTCCCTCCTTATTCACCAGTTTGGGTGGTAGTGACTCCACCCCCAGCTCTGGGATACCCAGACCACCTGGAACAGTGGGTAGGTCATGCACACCTGTCACCAAGGTTGGTTCAGGCGTGTTCTACCAGCCCAAAACTTGGGCCTTGGTCTGACATGACTGAGGAAGCATGTAGATTTGGGGCCGCCGAAACCAGAAGTGGAAGTGTGGTGGCAAACCGAGAGATGGGTAGAGAAATAGAGTCAGAGCAGATCGAAGCATGCCTGAATGTCAAACCCAGCCCCGTGCCTTCACGTAGAGTGTGAAGATCAATTGCCTTTGCTGTTTAAGCCGGATTGAGTCAGGTGATCTGATACTTGAGACCAAACGGACCTTGACAACAGCGTGCGTTAGGTGAGATGTGCTGTGAACTGGAGCATAAGCACGACACAGAACTTACACACATATGTCAGTCTCAGCAGCTACCCGTGTCAGCTCTCTTTCCCTTTGAAAGAAAGCCACATATGGAAGGGATTTACAAACTTTCTCTTCTCAGTTCCTCTTGACACTTTCTGGTCCTTAAAGGACAGTTCAGGGGCCGCTCCTTAAGAGCAGAAGTGAACAAAGAAGATGCCATTTTGGACAAGCTGTGCCTTTGGACGCTTACCATGTGGTTCGAGCCTGGACTGAAGAAGATGGCGGCTGGGGAACACAACTAGCTGCTTTTCTGGGACGGAAGTGGTTCATGCTGGGGCGCAGGGTCAGCTGTGTGAGCTTCTGAAAACGTGGCCCGTGTTTAAGTTCTGGTTTCCGCATTATGATGAGTGTGTTACCAGGTAGGCCTTCTCCGAGAGCCGGAACCTCACCCACCCTCTGCACCCTCCAAGGCTGCCCTTTCCCAGCAGGTGGATCTGCTGAAGGCAGGCTGGCTGATGCACAACAGGCGAAGCCAAAAACAAACAAACAAAAATGCATGGCTTTACGATGGAAGTAATATGTGTTCATTGTAGAGAACATGGACAAGAGAGTGAGAATCACCCATGACCCAGAGATTGTAACTCTTTACATACCTTCTAGGGATTAGTTCTCATTTTCTAAAACAAATATTAAAGTGTAACATCGACACTATACACGTCCTAAGAGCTTGATGAATTTCCACAAATTGCACACACCCATGGCACCTCAGCAGCACCCCAGAAGCCTTCCTGTGTTCCTGCTAGTCACCCCGTCACGTCCGGGGTGAAGGCTAGAAGCAGAGATGAGGTTTCCCCATTTTCCAGCTTTATGTAAGTGGAATCATACACTGTGCTCTTTTTTGGAACTGGACTTTTGTCCTCAACGTTGTGTCTCTGAAACGTCCCTACACCTTCGCCTACAGTGAGTTGTCCATTCTGGCTGCTGTGTGGCATTCTCTTGTGTGACTATGACATAATTTATTTACTTAATGTAAATAACTGGTGGCCCTGCTGGCAACTTCCAGTTTCTGGCTCTTACAAAAAGTGCTGCCATGAGCTCTTTTGGTGAACACATTCTCTGGAGGAACGTGTGTGCCCATTTCTGTTGGGTGCATACATAAGAGTGGGTACGCCTGTCAGGAACTTTAGTAGACACCATTTTCCCAGGAGAATTTACCTATAAACACTACCAGCAGCAACACATGTGCATGATAGTAGCTCTATCTATAGTCATGCCAGCGCTTTATTTTCCCCATAGTTTCCATTGAAGCCACTCTTTTCCTGTGCTGGTTGGCCATGTGGATAGTCTTATTTGGAAAGTATCTTTTCAAAATTTTGTCCGCTTTTCTCCTAGGCTATTCATTTTTTAAAATCGATTTTTGGTAGTTCTTTATAATTCCGGTTATGAATCCTTTTTAGGCAAATGCATTGCAACTCTCCCCTTCCCTTCTGTGGCTTGCATTTCTACTCTTTTCATAATGTTAAAGCATTACGCTAATCCTATTTTTTTCTTTATGGTTCAGTACTTTTTGTGTTCTTTTTGAGAATTCTGCCTACCTCATGTTCATGAAAATGTTTTTTCCCTACATTCTTCATTGTTTATCTTTTAACATTTAATTCTATAATAAATCTGGAAATGATTTTTATTTGGTGTGTTTTTCCCCCCCAGTGGATATCAACTTAACATAACTTCAGTCTTTTACTCACAATAGTATAAATTTATATGGATGTTTATACATAAATATCTTACTGCATATAGAATATATTTTTTAGAATACCTTTTTTATAAAAAAAGATTTATTGGGAAATTGGGGAGGGGAACAATGTTGGGGAATTGAGAAAGGGGAACATTGTGTTTTTCCAGGACCCATCAGCTCCAAGTCAAGTTGTTGTCCTTCAATCTTAGTTGTGGAGGGCGCAAGCTCAGCTCCAAGTCTGGTCACTGCTTTCAATCTAGTTGTGGGGGAGGAGGGAGCCCAGTCTACCACCCCATGCGGGAGTCCAACCGGCAACCTTGTTGTTAAGAGCACGCTCTAACCACTGAGACATCCTGCTGCCTGTTGGCAGCTCAGCAGCTGCTCGGCTGTAGCTCACTGGCCCTGTGGCAATCGAACCAGTGACCCTGTTGCTCAGAGCTCATGCTCTTAACCAACTGAGCCATTCAGCTGGCCCTAGAAAACTTTTTAAATGAGTGTTGACTAGCTGTCATCTAAATCCACCAGATAGGATTTTTAGTATCTGCATGACATTTATTGTATAGCTTTATCAATTTATTTAGTCATCCAAATGCTATCAGACATCCAAATTATTGCCAGATTTTCATACTTATAAATAAAATTGATAAAAGTAGGTATGAATTTCAGTGTTCCAATGTGTGTACCAGGAGACAGTCCTAGGAGTGACTCATATGAACATTTTAAGGCTATTCATCATTGTTGGCCAACCGCTTTTCAGAAGACGTGCTGAAACATAGAACTCCATGGAAACGAAGATGATTTTACTCTCCTCATGTCACTGCAATTTGTCACATTGAGGATTGTCAATTAAATCTGTTGACAATTATGTAGATAATAAATCACATCTTGCTGTCAAATTGGGTCATCTTTTAAAAGTGAATGAAAGTCATTTATTTGATCTGCAGTGAACAGTATGTTTAGTTATTACCGTCTGTTTTATTAAAGGCATTACTGTTCTTTTTGTTGGTTTGTCTGAGCTACTTATGGAAAAGGAAAAACTAGTCACGTTTGATATAGATTTGTTCCCAGACCTTTAGACTTTGCCTGTTTATTTAGGAGTTTTATATTTATATGTAGTTAAGCGTGTCAATTTTCATGTTATTATTTCTGCCATTACTTTGAATCCTTACGGCTTAGATCAAATATTGACTTCTGTGGATTACTTTTGCCTTTCACTCCTTTATCTATCCAACTCTTTCTGCTGCTTTGATGGATATACCGCATTTTCCCATGTATAAGATGCTCCCATGTATAAGATGCATCTTAATCTTGGGGCCCAAAATTTGAAAAAAAAATGTATTACATAAAGTTATTGAACTCAAGTTTTATTCATCATAAAATTAATACAACTCCTCATCACTGTCAAAATTCCCAACCATAGCCAGTGTTGGATTGTTTTCTCAGTTGGAGGAGGACCAAACTTATGTTCAGCAGCACGATTCCCATTCACTTTTGCAAACTGGATCACTTTTAACTTGAATTCAGCACTGTACGAAAATCTTTTCTGAGCCATTTCTGGGCAGAATGTGGCAAAACGTAACCTACCGTAATATACTGGTAACAAGTGCGAAACAATGAGCGCAAAGACAACAACAAAAAAAGCGGGAAATGCAGGTAAAAAATAATCTACAACCACTGTATAAGACACACCCAGTATTTAGACCCCAAATTTTTCGGAAAAGGGTGCATCTTATACATGGGGAAATACGGTAACTGTATATCTTCTCCCCTACCCCTAGATAGCTAGCTAATTTTCCCAGCATCCCAATAACAATGTGGATAATTGTGTGTTATCATAGCAGCCAGTGCTAGAATTCCACGTAAGTGGAGAACTGACATTGTTTGGAAGAGTCTCATGATGCTGTGGCCTAAAAGGTGAACCACTGGAGGCCTGTGCAGCCTGGTGCTGAAGCCCCAGAGAGGAAGACGCTGCTGTGTAATCCCAATGAAGGCGTTGAATGCTTTTTGGGAGAGGGGGGAGAAAGAAGGCAGGGAAGGGAGACGGAGGAGAGAAGAGGCAGAGAAGTGAAGAGGGTGGGACAAGTGGAGGTGCCCGCGAGGCGTGTGGTGACGAGGTGGCCAGCACACACCAGTTGGGCAGGTGATGCTTATGGGGCCATTGTGGTTTTTTACATTTGGGCAACGGAAATTCCTCCTGTCACACTCCTGCTCCCTGGACCCCAGCCTGCTCAAAATGATGTCACCTGAGTTCTGTTGTGTCTTGTGAGGCTCGGAGAGGTGTGGCGTTCACATCTGTGCTGTGCACACACGGAGCAGAAGCCTGGGTATAGAAGTTACAGGGCCCCTCAGGAGTGGGGCGCCTTGGGCCAGAGCTTGGGGCTGCCATGGGTGAGGCCTTGGCAGGACACCAAGCTAACTGCACATGGTTCTTGAGGGACAGGTAGGCACCGAGCTCACATCTGTGGATTAATTTTGCTTGCCTTGATGCTTTGCCATTCATCTTGGTTCCTTCATCACCAGAGCCAACACTTTGGTTCCATGTTGTTTCTATTTAAAGTTTAAATCTCTAAGTTCCTTGGATTAGTAATGCAGTCAGTGTTCTCTCTCTCTCTCTCTCTCTCTCTCTCTCTCTCTCTCTCTCTCTCTCTCTATTTCCCACCCTCTCTACCTCTTTCTCTCTCCCTCCCCACCCCACCCCCCATGTGTCTTTCTCTCCCTTTGTTTTACTATCTTCACCATTTTTAAGTGTACAGTTCAGTAGTGTTAAATATATTCATATTCCAACCTCCAGAACTTTATCATCTTGCAAAACTGTAACTCTGTCCCCATTAAACAACAACTCCCCATTTCCCCCTCCCCCCAGCCCCTGGCAACCACCCTCTGCTTCCCGTCTCTAGGAATCTGACTATTCTAGGAACCTCACATGAGTGCAATTATGCAGTATTTGTCCTTTTTTTGACTGGCTTATTTCACTTACGAGGTGTGATAAGAAAAAAACCAATATGGTGTATGCTGCTGCCGAGTGCCATCCAATGGAAAGGCAGGGATTGTCAATACAGGAAGGGGCACGTCGAGCCCTAGTAACAGTGTGTGACAAGTTTCAACTTGTTCAGTGCAGCAAGTCGAGTGTGAGCTACGGTTGAGAGAAGGTGTGTTTTAAAGTGTGCCGTAAATCATCCTCCATCATGACACACATCACTTCTGGTATATGGCGATTTCTGTTAAATAAAAATATTACAGTGTGTCCTCATCCACCTTGTTTACCAGATCTGGCACCTTGTGACTTCTGGCTCTTCCCCAAAGTCAACATGATTCAGGACATCAAGGCAGCCACGACAGCACAACTAAAGACATTCACAAAAGAGGACTTCCAGAACTGCTTCAGAAAGTGGCAAGAACGATGGGATAAGTGAGTTCGAAAAGAGGGGGAGTATTTTGAGGAGGATTAATGGCAGTGTGTCTTTTACTGTTATAATTTTATTTTAATTTAAACATTCACTGTTTAAATTGAAAATTGTTTGATCACACCTAGTGATGTAATGCTTTCAAGATTCACCCATATTGTAGCCTATGTAAGAACTTCCTTCCTTTTTAAGGCTGAGTAATACTCCATTGTATGGATGGACCACATTTTGTGTATCCATTCATTCATCATGAATACTTGGGCTGCTTTTGCCTTTTGACTATTGTGAATTATGCCACTATCAGAGCTTTCTTTGCATCCTGAAACCCAAAACTGCAGCCCACACTTGGGGGGCAGAGGGGGAAAAAAACACATGGCACTCCAGAATGTGACTCAAGTCCCTAGATTGCCTTTAAAGAAAGAGACATCAGAGTCATGATGTGCCACAAGGCTGGGCAATGCTCTGACTCCACGCCTTGTTTGACACAGCACCCACCCCGGTGCCATCAGACAGGAAATGCAAAGGGCACGGTCTGCTTTTGCTCTGCCATGAGGGGTCCTCACCAAGCCCTGGGTGAGGCTCATTTTAATCTAATTCTCACTTGCTTACCTCCAGTAATGTGAGGGCTCCAGCTGACCCAGTTCTTCCATCTGTGTCATGATAGTCATTTTTCAGTGGGCTCCAAAAAAGAGAGAAGTTTCCTAAAACACAGAAGAGAGGTGGCACTTGGGATGTCACAGCAGCACGCCTGCGTTAGGTGTTGTCTTTCTCTGGAGTTCCACTTGCTCTGAGTGGACTAAAGCCCATGCTTTAAGCCCATGGCATTCTCTAAGGTAATGGAGTCTGGCCTCTGATTCCTGCTCACTCATTCAATAAACACCCAGTAAGAGCTCGTTATACGTCAGCCCTCTGCTGCGTATATTGGATACAGGGACGGATTAGAATCCTCGTCATGGAAGGCGTGGCCTCGCAGTCATGCCCAGTGAGATAAGTCCAGGCATGGAGAATGGGTGGAGTTGTCGTTCAAAGCTGGCCTTGGTCTTTGTCTCTTTGGGCTTTGAAGAGCTGTTGAGCTGCAGCATTTCTGTTAGAAATCCCACACTTTCCCTATCTCATTCTGGCTGAAACGACACACTGTTTTAAACCCACCCTTCCTGACACACGCAAATGTTATCTCATATCCTGTGGGACAATAGCTGGAGTGTTGCTGCGAGATTACCAAATTGTCAGTTTGCACAAACAAAATCCATCAGCCTGCCTTCGTCCTGCCATGAGAGGTTAGCACACACTGACTCCAAGGACATTTTGTTATTAACCTGAGCTTGTGACGCTCAACAGAGAAGACTGCAGCCACGTTCAGAAGTGCCTTTGCCCACTGGGAGTGCACTTGATCTTTTCCCCGTGTCTGTGTCCTGTGTGAGGCATTCTGATGGGCACGTGTGCTTCTACTGCCCAGTATCCATTCCCCTTCTCCTGGTAATAGGATCATGATGTTTCTTTGGAGACACACCATCTTCTATTTCCATCACCACTCCAAATGCATCCAACATCATAGATGTGGGAATGTGATCCAAACAGACAAATTAGATTCTCCCCAATATTTGACCATTAAGCTGAGTGGCTCAAAGTCAGAAATTGGCTCAGACTTGTTAGTCCTGAGGGCTAAGCCCTGAGGAACCTGCCAGTTAGTTCTTGCTAACCAGAGCCCCCCTCCAACTTGGATGTCTATTTTTGTGAGACAGTCCCTATTTTTGCTATATAACACCATTTTGCTTTAGCTGGCCATAGTCTACTCTTATTATTTGCAATGACAGGGTCTTCATGGACAATTGTTGAGATTGAGTAGGCAGATGAGGATTGACAAACCAGGAGCAAAGAGAGAAGCTAATAGACAAAGGACAAAAGGTGAAGATGAAGAATAGGGTCAGTGTCATGAGGAGCCACAGACAGAACAGATTTAGGATAAATGGGAGAGAAAAGCTCTGACCCAGGGATTAAATTCCCCAAGCAAGTGGAAATATGTGAATTTACCCAGTTTGAACCCTTGGAGTCCTCATGTGAACAGTTAGCACAGATGGACTGGATTAAGAAATCCTTGGACTCACCTTCCAGGGGACCTGATTTCCTCCCCTGCACTTTAGCCCATATGAATGTGATTATCCAGCTTATGTGTCCAACTGTGAGTTCACGTAGCCCCCAAGTACCATGGGCAAGTGCATGGTGTAACCCTGAGGCTATGCTTTGGCTCAGAGTTCCTTATGACCTCCTGTACGTCTCCTAGGATGAGGCAGACGAGGCCAGCACAAACCAAATCCTGACAGACTAGCCTTCCTTCCATGGATCAGCAATAGCTATTTACAAGGCAGTCTGACTTATAACAAATGAAGTTCTTATCCCAAGGGACCAGGACTTTCCTAGCTCTGCCTTCTGGAAAAGTGTCCAAGGTTCTGAGCCCAAACACTATCCCTCCTTTGCGGTGCTCCTATCCACGTGCCCTTTCTACAGCTGGGTTGGAAATTGTCCAGGGTCCCTGGACACCCTGAGCAGGCTGGAGCTCCCTTGCCCTGATTAACCCCCTTCCAGAGAATGATCCCTGCCCTGCCCTTCAGCTGGAGCTGTGTTCCTCCATCACTTTACCTTGGATTTCTGCCAGCCACAAGGTGGAGGATAGGATTTCCCTACCGTCATGTCAACAGCAGTCAAGGATTGATGCTGATGAATCAGAGGCTTGGCTAAACTCTCAGAAAAGTGGGATCCTAACCATTTCTGGATCACTGACCCCTTTGAAAATGAGACAAAAGCTATGAACATTCAAAAACATGTGACAAAACTCTGCCCACAGTTTTGAGGTGTTTGTGGAACCTTCTAAATGTATCCATTGAGCTGCATTTAGGGTACAAAGCCATCTCCCGACCTGAGAATCTGTTATCCTATCCCTGGAGTTTTGGATGGGTTGTGAGTCTCCTACAGGAAGCAGCCCCTGAGTCAGTCTACACACTGGACTCTAGAGGTTGCCCCTGGGTCAATGAAGGAGCATGAGGATCCAAGAGGAAATCTCTAAATGTCACCTAGGTAATCATTCCAGAGGCCTCTTTAGGGATTGTCCCAGTAGGGACTCAGAGAACACTGGCCCTCACCAATAGCCACTCAAAGGGAATACTTCTGGGCACTGGGTGGCAAGAAGGAGTTCATGGACAAACTAATTTAGGGCTGTCAGTTCTCTGTCTCCTTGTCTTGAGTCATAGGACAGTCCTCCAGTGCTCCCTGGGGCCCATCACAGCCAGAGAGAGGGTTTGAGACACAAAATACATGATAAAAAAAGGGGGGGGGCTGGCCGAGTGGCTCAGTTGTTTAAGAGCTCGCTCAAGAGTGCGAGCTCTGTGCAACAGGGTCGCCGGTTGGATTCCCGGCTCGAGCTGAGCTGTCACTGAGCTGCCAACAAGTGGCAGAATGATTCAGCTAAAAACAAACAAACAAACAAACAAAAAACCCAAAATACACGATCACAAGTCAGAGGAAGGTTGACTGATTCTTAAAGAAGGAAGTCATGCTTGCAGGGGCAATCAGAAGGAATGTTGTTGAAGAAATGGGAGTGAACTCTGAGTCTTACAGCCTGGGGCCCCCTCGTGGGCTCCTCGGTGGGTTCCCTGGGACCCCACCCCTCCGGCTCACCTCCTTCACCAGCCTGCAAAGAAAGGCATTTCCCCACAACCCCAAGGCTGTCCAGCCCGGGCCTTGACCTCATTCCAGCACCGGCCCCTCCCAGCCTGCCCCTTCCAGCCGCATCCTGAGATATGGTCAGGGCGGCGCTTTGCCCTGGAATAATTTGTCAGTGGTGACACGTGTGGTGTATCAGTAAGGAAATAGCTCATTAATCACTAGAACATTTTCCCCAAACAAATCTATCAAAGGAGCAGAAAGTGTATATAATGTCCCCTCTGCCGGACCCAGTTCAGCTGTTTCTGGTGCAAAGCAGATGGCCGAGGTGAGTGACAACCTCTCCCTGGGCCTCATGATCATTCAGAACAGCCCAGCCAACTGTGTTTATTGTTGTCACCCAGGATGATTAGCCGCCATGGCTCATCTGCACTGAAAGACGCTGTCCATGCGAATAACAAAGTGGTTTTTGCTATTAAGCATGGTTCTCTGGGACGTGGTGACGTCACCCTTGACCCAGCATAACACAGCCTAGGAACCAAGAAGGAGGAGGGTGAAACTCTGGCTTCAGGACAAAATTTAATCCCTCTGACACATATTTACACTTACTGCAGCAATTTAACTCAAATCCCTATGTCTATGCCTACGTCCACAATTTATCTCATCTATATATCTTCATCTCCATGGTGACCACTCAGGTCCAAACCCTGTCCTCTCTCATCCAGGTGCTATGTCTACCCTTGTCTGTCAGTCTGCCTTCCCTGAAGTCCATTCCCCACCCAGAGACTGAGGGAGCTTGGGAAAGGTCCAAGGGAGGCAGGGGATCCCAGGGTAGAAGGCAGACTGCTACAGAAGACTCTAACTGTATTACAAATGTATGGAATCACCTCACTGAAGGGCAGAGGCGGGAAGGAGGTGCTGACCTGAGTAACTCTGGAAATGAGTGGCGTCTGTACAGCTTAAGACAAAAGGGACTGCACACAGAAACTGTGCTCCAGGTGGGAAATGGCTCCTCTGGGGTGGACCACCCTGGAGCCACTCTACCTGTGTGCTAGAGCTGAGTGATTTGGTAAATGGATGGCAAATGGTGGGAAGTGCGCATCTCAGTCTTGGGGTGGTAGGTTAGAGATAAGCTAGGGTCGGGGATAGAATGATCCAGGTGACACAGGGTTTGAGTGAGAAACGTCAGTGTGAACTCATGTTTAGCCTAATACAGATACAGTATAGAAGTAATTACAGGTATGTGTATATACACGGGTTAGTGTACATGCTTCTATTTCTGAGCTCTCTCTGCAGGAAGAGTCCAGGACCAATGACACCCCAGTCTCCGTGAGCACACCCAGCACCCAGAGCTTGATCTCTAACACCATTCTCCCATGACAGGAGCATGGCTTCTTGAAGAAACGGCTGATTCTAGGGCTGGGACAAGAAATGTATAAGATAACTTTAGAGCATCTCATTGTGCTAGAAAGTGAGGAAGTTCTCGGAAGACACGTTGTGTGTGAATAATGAATAATAATGTGCAGTTATTGGTGAATTCGTTGCAACAAATCTATCTTACGAACGTAAGAGGTTAAGAACAGAGGAAAGTGGGTTGGGAGTCTTATGAGAGCCCTCTGTACTATCTTTGCAACTTGTTCATAAACCTCAAACTATTCTAAAATTTAAAAACTATTTTCCCACATCTTTAGCAACACCCCAGTGCTCTTAACTTTTTTCCTTTCTCTACCTTCATCCATTTTTCACTCCCTTGCTCATTTTGTCCAGTCACTTTGCCTCCTTTTTGTTCCACCTATCTTGATCATCCTGGCTCTCTTATACTTCCAGAACTTTCCACGTGCTGTGACCGCTACCTGACATGCTCTTTTCCATGACCCTGGCTTCTTTTACTGCATCAGGTCTCACCTATTTGGAGAGATGTCCCTGGGCCACCCTAGCCAAAGTGGTGTCCTGCCATCACCTGACACCCTCAAACATAGGCACACCCATGCACATGCATGCACGCGCACACACTGGTATTCTATCTTACCACAGCCTCATTCATATTGTTCACTGCACTTGTCAATAATCCGGCTTATTATCTGTCTCCCCAATAAGATGTTAAGACCCCTGAAGAAGGTGATGCTAATCATCACTAACTCCTCAAGACCTACTATGTGCTTAGCACATAGTGGCTGCTCAACACAAATCTGTTGAAATAAGTGGATAAGGGTATTAATTGTTCTTGTGCTATGACAGTCATCAGCTTTTATCTGTTACACATGAAACTACTCATCAGGCTCCGCTCAGAGGGCAAGTGAGGACAATGCCCATAGCCCACACTGCCTCTCTGCAGCTTTGGAGCGAATGTTCCACACCTGTCTGCCCCCAAGGGGGAAGTGATCACTGATGGTTAGGGGTTACCGAACTTCAAACCATCACGTGGTCAAACTTCACAGTGGTGGCACATGGAGAAATAGGACCTGTCACACTGCACCACAGTCAGCCTTCTTATTTGTTCTCCAGAAACCTAAACTCAAATGAAACCCCCAATACACTAAGAATATGGGAACACGGTGCAGCCCAGCTGCCATGTCGCTGTCATGTGGTTGTCGAAACGAAGGAGACGTGATATGGTGGGTGAAAATGAAAGCAAATGCAAAGAATAATTTGAAGGGGACAATATGATCAAAACATTTGAAAAGTGGGCTTTCTTTAAGCACCAGATTTGTAAATGGCAGCAAAAATGATGGCAGCTTGAATCTGTTCTGATTCTGCATGAAAATCAGTTTTAAAAAATTTTGCGTGCAATTATGACTCACAATGAACTCCATCGCTCCATGACGAAGTCCATACTGTTGCTTTGAAAACAGTGACACCAACAACGACGTAAAACCTTCTACCTGGTTAGCTAGCTCAGGGCTCTAAATGGGTAAGATTTCAGCTCGGAAATATATTTTATTAAAATGTTGAGAAATACAAGTTTTTCACTTGGAGTAGTTTTCAGGAGCTAATAACTTGAATTCTAGTTCTGTTAACCTTTAGGAGAGTACAGGAATAAGTGTCATCTCTAACCAGACAATGAAGTTTACTGGGAGGAAGGCAAGCCACTCGTGCTGGGAGCAGGTGCCGCAAGGGTGGCCAGTGGCTCCGTCCTGCTCTGGTTGGCTGTTTGGCGGAGCAGATGCTTCAGCGGCTCAAAGAGAAGAAATGCAGTTTTCCTCCTAAACACCATTGGGAGGGGGCTAAGGTATACCAGGCAGTTAGACATCTTGGCCTTAACTTTCTAGGATCATTTCCACAAAACTCATGGAGGTGAGAAATTAGGTTTGGGTAGCCTCTCACTTCACTAGTCCTGCCTCTTGACATTCCTGGATGACTGAGATGAACAGAGTCCTTGGGATTGAATCAGTCCCCTGGTGGGGAAGCCAGGACACATGATGGTTTTGCCCACCCAGGTAGCAGGTGCAGTGGGGAATACCTGCCAGGCTCAGGTGCTGCTGATCGCTGATGCTGCCCAAAAGGTCAGGCTAACTTTGTGTTCCCTGCTGTCCTCCATGTGCTAAAACTGCTCTGTGTTCTCTGAAGAAATGGGGAGCATGCCCTTCTTCACCCAGCCACTCTTGTCCATAGCAGTGCTGCCTGTCTGATAGGGTCCCTCCTTCTTCCTGCCGCCCCCTTCCACGGGACTCCCAGACCAGGGCACCACTCTCCAAAGCAGCCCCTTTTCTGCCCACTCCCACATCAACATGCATGCACGGAAGCCTTCCTCTTCATCCTTAGCCACCCTCAGTCCTTCTCCAGAAGATTTATTGCATCCATCTCCATCCATCATTGGAGCACACATACCTGTCCCCATTGTGTGCCCTGCTGGTTACATGATGAGTGACCCCAAGTTAAACTCAAGCTGCAGCGCCTTGTGGGGTCAGGTTCACCCTGCCCCACTAGACTGAATCCTTTGAGGGTAAAGACTCTCTGATGCCCCTCCAAAGCTAACACTGCTGGCTCAGAGAAGAATCTTGCTAAGTCTCTGCTTAAGGTGTATGTACCTCAACATGCCCCAACCCGGACCCGTGACCGACTTGTCCAACCCTCTTCTCTTTTGTCTCCTGGCTAGGATGAAGACACCACGATTCACCCAGGTGCCTCAGCTTAGACCCCTCATTCATTGCATCTTAACTGTTTTCAGTGTCTGCCTCACCTTCTGGACTGTGAGGTTCTCAAATGCAAGGACTGAACTGTTCATCTCTGCATCTCCAGTGTTTAGCACACGTCCGGCACGTGACACGCTGGGTCAAGGTTTGTGCACGGAGGCTGCGAGTTGAATCGAAGTGAAGGTGTTATCCGTGCCTGAAGCCATTCTCTGTACTTCTCATTTGACTCTCAGTAGAGTCTATTCTGTCTCTCTACCTAGATTTTAAGTTATTTCAAGTCAGAAACTCATTCTCATGCTCCGTGGAATCCCTTCGTCACCGTTAGCCACACGTAGCTCTGTACTCATTGCGGAAAACAAATGGCAGGCAACTCACAACGCTGAGCTGCAGGGAGACGGCAGCTGTGCAGCACGTCACTGCCCATCGATACTGCATGGGTCCGGGACCCACCAAAGTCAGCTTTCTGCAACTGAAGACCGTGCAAAATGTGAATAGCTTTACACATTCTTTTCCTAAAATATATTTGATAATTATTTGATTTCTTAGCGCCAGAGAATAACTAAAGTGGAAGCCAAAAGGCTCACTAGCAATTTTCTGGGTCAGCAAATGATCATCTCAATCTAGGAGCTGGTTTGGAGACCTGTTGATCTGCCACCACAAAGGAGCCTTCAAGACTGTGGGCTGGGGAAAGGGTCCCAAGAGATGACCCGAAAGGAAGAGGCACCCAGCAGAATGACATGCATAGAAGTGCCCCAGAGCCCCAGCCTCATTTTAGGAGTCTGTGCTTCAGCTGAAAAATCTGTTTCCCCATTCCAAATGTCCAAAACATCTGGGAGAAATAAAACACCATAAACTCCAGGAGACAGCTGAGACCACTGGCTCAGGGGAGGGGCTCTGAGAGCTGGGCCGAGGTCTGAGCTCATCCTAAGCAGATCATTAATTTACCCAACAAATTTTTATTGACCAGACTACTTCGAGAAGTTGGTCTTTCGAACTTCCGCATATATCTATTTTGTTACTCATTTATTTATTTATTTATTTATTTATTTATTTATTTATTTATTTATTTATTTTTCTGACTCAATACCCTGGTAAAAGCCCTTGGAAAGAATAGGTCCTCTGAGTTTGCAGTTGGCTCAGGAGTTGAGAAGACTGCAAGGTGGCCGCTATAAGAGATGCTCCAATTCCTGGCATTTGTGGGAACAGGACACAGGGACACTCAGGAAGCTGATAGCCGAGGAGGTAGGAATGGGCTCAGAGGCTTCCAGGGGCCCCCGATTCAAATGAAGTGGACTGTCTGTTATAACAAAGCTCCACAGTTATTACGGAGCCATGGCCACAAACCACATGTGGCTTCATTTCCTAGCTTTCCTGTGTCCTCCCTCAGCTGCTCTTCAGGACCCCAGGATGTGGCAGCCGCTCAGGTTTCTCATCCTGGCCCCTTGGGGACTCGGTCCTGCTGATTTATTATTCCCTCTCTGTCCTTCAGCGTTTAGCAGCAGAATCTGCAATGCTGCTCTGGGCGAGGAACCCAAACAACCGATTCTTGTTCAAGTGTTGCCTTAAACTCAAATGGGCTGTGACTAATGTTCGGGGGTAAAGTTCTTGGACTTTGTGACATCTGTTTGGGTTGCTCAGAGGCCTATTGTGTTCCCTCTATTTTCTTCTCCAAGGTCCAGATAAGTGAGGTTATAGGAGCGCTGACTCTAGATAACAGAGGCCAAACTTGGTATTTCCAGACGGTTAGGAAAACTGACACTGTGGCACTTGTAGGAAATACAGGCACGTAAGCAAGACCGTCTGGCCATATAAAACTAAAAACAACACCCCGTAAATGTATTTTAGTCACTTGTTTTGACAACCAAAACACAGTTTCCATTACTCAAGACTCTGTAAGTCTCACTGGTACAAGAGCCCCGCCATTGTGGACGTGCTGTAGGCCTGACAGCGCCTTGGTCACCGATTCCCCGCCCCGTTCTTCCTCTCTGTTCCCCAATGACGAACTCTGATACCCCCGGTCAGCGTACAGCCGCTGCTGAAAAGGCCCTTCTCCCCACTCACCCTCCCACTTTGCTTATTTCAACCCATTTCTCCCCTTAGACTCCCTTCCCCAGGTCACGTTCGGGCTGTTCCATGGGCTCTTGTGTACGGAGATTCCGCCATCTTGCCCACCGCTTCCTTTTCTTCCTTTGCTTGGTCATTTATCCAGTTTGAGTTGGTGTTCCATGTTCACAGGAAACATGCACACCAGGTGCTCGTCTCCCGTTCTACTCCAAGGCTCATGGCTATTCTGGGTGACTTCCATGTCCCCTGGGTTCCACCAGATGGCCATTGTTCTTTTAGCTCCTCAACCCAGGGGCATATTTTTCAACTCCGCTTTAGGCGTTTGGCCTCAGGGTCATAGCTTGGACTTGTCCCTAGAATTTCTGTGGAGAAATCTTAAATTGCTCTACCCTAGGAGTTCCCTGGCCACAGTGTCACACCATTTCAGCTCTCCTTTTCTCTAACTCCCCTCCTATCTGTTGGAGACTCAGCAAAACTTTCGAGAAGTTGATCCTTTGGTCTTCTCTCAACCCACCTGCTCCCCCACGCTCTGACCTCCAGGGTCCTGATATCCAGTCCAGATCTTAGGCTGTCACACATTGTTGTTCTTGCCCAGACCCTCGAGTTTTCTCCTTTCTTGTCCTTGTCCTTCTATTTCTCTCTTCCAGCAAAGCCCAATCATGATTTCCCTTCCCTCTGCATGGCAATTTGAGGCCTCCGGAATCAACCAGAGCTTCGAGCTGCCTGGCTAGCCCTCTATGTGGCCTTTCCCAGTCCCTTCTCATATGCTGAAGAGGGCTTGGGCAGCTTTCTCAACCTTTTGCCATTTTCCCAAACTCTGGTATCACCTCCTTTGCTTCTCTGCTTTGAAAAGACCATCCTGGCTTTAACTAAGAGGCACCATTGGAGCCTCAGAACTCTCACCTTTCTCTCTGCTTCTACAGACCACATCTGCATCAGCACACAGCCTGGCAGCCTTGCTTCCTTCTCCCCATTCACAAAAGATAAGTTGGCACCTGAAAGTATTACCCTCGACTTGTATCCTGTGGCTCATTCTCTGGGAGTTTTGTCTCTCTGGGAGTTTTCATCCCCTAGTCACACTCTCTCCATCCTGAGTCTATAATCTCAACTATGGACTGTTTTCATTCAACATATAAGTATTCTCAAAACCCTTTCATTATAACATTGGGATATTTATTCAAGGTGCTCAATAAAGGGTAATATGATTAAAATGATAATAATAAAAATATTTTAATGCCTTCTGATCTATCATTATTAGCAATATGACCTAAGGAAGCTACTTAACCATTTTGTACTTCTGAGAATAACAATTTGTCATGAAGTTATTGTGAGATTAAATGGGTTAATGGTTTTAATATGCTTAAAACAGTACTTGACATCTAGGAAGTGCCTTTTGTTGTCATTATTATTTCAGGATTATGAATTTAACAGGCAGTCAGCATTAGAGATTTCATGGACCAGAGATTTGCAAATGGGAAATACATGTGTGAAACTATGCCAAGAGCTTAAAACATTAGACCATTCTTTAATAATCCTACTATCCTTTGTGACCACCTTAGTAAGGTTAATTTTACTGGAAACCATGTAACTCATATTTTAAACTTTTACAAAGAATTGTGGACTGAGTATTGTCTTTCTTTAAGGAGAAGAGACGTAAGCAATGACTTGAATATCAGGAAGATTAAGGCTTAGAAAACATTCTCTTGAAAAAGAAACTAATAATAAGTGGATACACATAATATTTGGCTAAATAAAAATAAATAATTAAACAACCCTTACACATACAATGGAAAAAGAGAGAAAAGTAAAAAAAGTGATATTTAGAGAGAAGTGATACGTTGGCCCGTCATTCACTTTTCCTTGCCCCTGTTCTAAAAAAATGAAAACAAAAGAAAGAGAGGAAAAAATACTTTTGAAATACTTGTGGCCAATCCATTCTAGTCTCTGTTTTCAGCAGGCTTAATTTAAAACTCAACCACACAGCAGAGCATGGTCTCATGGTAAATAGAACCCTGCAATTTGAAAACTTAAATGGAAACTAACACTCACCGATGAGTGAGTGTCTCTTCAGGCAGAAAGCATTTAGTGCAGACTATCCAAAACACCCATCCAGTATTTCAGGGCAAAGTTATATATCCTTTTAACTCAAATATGTGAACATGTTGTCATCCTTAGGAAGTAAAATGTTTAAGGCCATAATGGTAGACGCCACAGTGTCATCAGGCAGTGCCAGGCAGGCATTACCAGCATTGCTGTGAAGTGGACACCAGCACTCGTGGGAGGCTGGGAACCAAAGACACTCACACCGGTGTGCTTGATCTGCAGAAGGTCAAGGGGATCAGCTATGAAAAGCACAGACGACGGCAGCCAGAGGGCCTGGGTTTACATCAAAGTGCTTCATGCTGATGGCTCAGCTTGGGCGAATTATTTAAACTCTGTGTGTGGAGTTTCCTTACCTTTAAAATAGTGATGATGATAAAAGAGGATGAAGAAGAAGAAGATGATGAGAATGAAGATAATGATGATGAAACAGATGATGACAATGGTGATTGTGTTAATGGTGGTTGTGGTGGTGGTGATGGGAATAGTACCTACTTTGTGAATTGAGGTGAGGATTACATGAGTTAATATATTCATATGTAGCATGATCACAGCATAAGGAATAGAGTCAATGATATTGTAACAGCCATATATGATGTCAGAGGGGTAATAGGTTGGGAGACAGAGGGGGGTAATCACTTTGTGAGGGGTATAAATGTCTAATTATTATGTTGTTTTGTACACCTGAAACTGACATAATAAAAAAAACATATGAATGACAGAAAAAACCCCCACAGAACTCATTTATTAATAAATAAATAAAACTTAAAAAAAAAGAACAGTGCTGTTGTACATTCTATAAGTGCTAGCTATCATTGTTATCAGAATATGTCCAAATGTTAACATGGTTTTAAAGTTTGTTGTGGTTCTAAGTGAAAATTACCCATCAGCACAAGATGGTCAAAAATTACTCCCTTCCTTAGATTAATTGGAATGGCCTTGGACTGCCCCTATCTTTTTATCTAATTTACATAAACCTATTCAAATAAAAACCTATGAATAACACAAATCCAAACTCCATGTAAACCTACATATTTCATACCTCAAAACCAAGTATAACAGAAGAAGTTTGTTATCCTTTTGACTAAAAATAGTTCATACATAATTTACTTTCTTACAGTAGGTACAAAATTGTGGTTCAAATTATATCTTCTAATTCCCAATGCAAAATTGTACAAACTGGTGAACGTTTTGTGAGAGAAATGATTATTAGTCTTGGAATAATCGATCTATTCTTTTACTGTGTGAGTGCTTAATACAAGCTGTAAAATTTTTAGAAACTACAAAATATCTCTGGGCAAGATAGCCATAAATTACAAATTAACAACTGATTGCTAAGTGTGTTGCTTTTTGAATTTTAATGTTTTTCCCTAATTGTCTAACATTTCTCTTAATTAAATATGAATTTTCTTAAGTAGTTTCTCAAAAGAATATTTAAAGTTGTTCATAGTGATAGGAATTACACTTATTTTACCTAAAAATGTTATGGTATCACTTGCACGTAGTTTTTTTTTTTTGCAAAATGTGAGAGTGAGGTTTCTTAAAATGCTACTCATTGGAGACTCATTGATTGTGGAGTGGTAGATTCTATATAGAAAATTGTGTTGGAAGATCTGTATTACCAGCGAACCAATGGAAAACCTATCAGTAGGTATTTTTAAGTTATGATAACCAAAATAAAACAAAAATGCAGCACACTAAATAAATAAAATAGCAATAATAATTAACATATATTAAAGCAGTAACCATTCATACAGTTATGTTGATTTCCATTTAATTTTGATCCTAAAATGTCCACCGAACATAATGATGACGATGACGATGACAATGACGATGATGATGGTAATGGTGATGATGACAGAAAAGAGGAGGTAGGGAAGAAGGTGGTTTCTATTGGAAAGGCAAAACCATCCTTGGAATTTTTCTCAGAAAATCACGAACCTTTCCTTAATTTTATTCGAAATGTTCAATCTGCACTTGAATCTGTCGTGACCTTAAGGCTGCTTTGTACGTTTGAACTAACTCAGTTTTTTAAGGTATTTTCTCCACACTTTTGAAGAAGGTGCAAGCTGAGTGATCTTCTTTTGCAGGAATCGCTGCCCTCCTTGCAGGGGGCAGCAAACCATTGTGGTTTTGTCTGAAGTTCCAGCTTTATTCATGAATGACATGGGTTTTCTTTGCCTCCTCAGTAAGTTCTGAATCGTGACATTTTCTCCAAGTTTAAACCCTTGTGATGATACATTGTGCCCCCCAGGGTCCTCTTCAGGTAACCCTAGTCCCAGGCAGTTCTCTGTGGATGGAGGGAGCGTAACTAGAAAAATCAAAGCTAATTCCTGCTCGGGCTGAAGAAATAGTTTCAATGCATCAGATTTTTTCAAATGTTCTGTGACCAAGTTTCTTTACCCAGGGACTGTCATAACACAAAGATGTGGCTGGCATGTTATGCCAGTCAAGGCAAACCTTCCTCCCCAAGCCACTGGCAGAGTATCATCCCAGTTGCTTTGAAGGAAATCAAATGCCAACTTCAGCCTTGATGGCCACCACTGGGGCCAAGCTGAGAGCAGTGCTGGTGGCAAAAGCTTAGAAACACAAGTTGTGGTAGGAAAAAAAGTGAGAGCC
Source organism: Hipposideros armiger (assembly GCF_001890085.2). Taxonomy (NCBI): domain Eukaryota; kingdom Metazoa; phylum Chordata; class Mammalia; order Chiroptera; family Hipposideridae; genus Hipposideros; species Hipposideros armiger. Next base: position 5,044,030 of record NW_017731367.1, on the reverse strand, counting down.
TTCAGAGCTGGCCAGGAAGTGAACATCTTGGGGGCAGTGGCTCTTTGAGAGAAGTGGAGTGATGTGGCACAGGAGGTTTTGGTATCCAAGGCCAGCACGGCAAACTCTAGGCCTTAGCAGGTTCCCCAAGGCAGCCAACTGGGCCAGCAAGGACCTGTCCTCCGTGCCCCTGAGAAAGCCAGTCATTCGGGGCCTGACTTATACCCTTCACCCCAAAGCAGTTAGCACCTAAGGAAGTGAGGGCCGCAACAGCAATTCTTGTGAAATGCAAATGTGTTGCTTCTTTTGCCTGATTTATAAAAATCTTAAATGCCAAACATGAGGATTTAAACAGGTACAAGTAATAACACGACTTGTGAGTCCACAAGTGCTTGTCTTTATTCTTATATAAGTTTAATGTGATCTCAAGAGTTTTTGTGTATTTGTTTAGGTAAGAACTTAGGCAAAAGAAGAAGGGAATTTATCCAATTCACGGAGAGGAAAATGTAATTCCCCCTGACGTTAGAGACGCATTCTCCCTTCTTCGTCACAGTCTGGCCTGTTAACCCAGGCTGCGTGGATCCCGTGTCTCTGGCTCTGTCCGAGGAAGGCGTCACTGGACTTACCCAGGAAGCCTGCCTGAGCTGTGCTCCCGCCCTACTGCATGGACCCCCATCTCTGTGGGCACCTCCTGGGTTTCTGTCCATACGTCAGGTAATTCGTATCTTCCAAGGGTGTTCAACAGCCACAGCAGGAGTTACGTGGAGGATAAAAATATAATGTTGAAGATGGAGCAAATGCTTACTGAGCTCTGCTCTGCGCCAGGCTCCGTGCTACAATGTGCTTTCAGGTAAAAACGTCATTGTCTGGTGTCAATGGTAAGAACATATTCTTCTGAGTGGGCAGGCCGAGGTTCTTCATGTAAGAGCTGTAACAACGCCAGGACTGAGACGCTGGGCTCATCTCACAAGGAACAGCTAAGTGTTTCTTTGTTTCTTTTTTGTTTTTTCCATTAGCTCAACTTAATTGGATGACAGTTGCCAACATTTGTTGAGCAGTCACAAGCCAGGCACACTCAGTCCTCACAAAGGGCCACTGTCTCCATTGGACAGATGAAGAAACTGGGACTGAGGAGTTTGGTGAATTATCTGAGGTCACACAGGGAGGAAGGGGCAAAGCAGGGGGTCCAATCTGGACTTTTTGACTCTAAAGCTCTTCTCAGGATGACCATTATGAAGCCTTATTGGTGTGTTGAGGGGCGGGGAGAGCAGAGAGAGAGCAAGAGAGAGAAGGAGAGAGAGAGATTTAATCATCAGAGAGAATAGACATAACACAATTTTATGTAAAACTGGGGGTCTTTTGTTAAAACTGGGAAATCTCTCCATGTTTTTGTTCAGTCGTCTGGCCAGCCTTGCCCACCTCTGCCCACCTCCCCCGCTCCACCTCCACACAAAAGCAACAAAATGAACCCTCCCTTGGCAGCCCTCACACCTGGAGGTCTTTTGAACTCTCTTTCCACCTTGACTTCTCCTCACCTCGGTGCTGGTTTTCCTAATAAGAAATTCATGAGCACTAATCAGCCCTACCTCCCACAGAACATGTTCTGTTTGACAAGGGTGTTCTGGAGGCATGGGCCCCCATCCAGACATGTAACTGGAATGACAGGAATCTCCTGAAGGGTAGCGCTTCAATTTGCTCCATCTTGGTCAATCTGGCCAGTTGGTCTCCACAATTCTCTGTAAAATCACTGTAAAAATCACTGTAAAACCACGAGGCTGGCTCGAGTCATTGCACGTCTCTAGGGACTGGTGGGTCACTTCCCTTCTCATTGTCCTCAAGGAGAAGTCAGAGGGAAAATACATTTTATTTCTTTCAAGACTCCTAGATGTGCGAGGAGCCCACACGCTGTATGAAAACATCCCAGATCTGTCCCCATGAATGTTGGAAGTTAGCGTTTCGGAAAGTCCGCGTGATTCCTGAGCACTGCAGAGACTATGAGTTTCCCTGACCCTATAAATTACACAGCTGCTGCAGATGAACAAAAGAGCCTGGGGAAAGCTCTCAAGGTCTTCATCCGAAGCCTCGAAAGGACCCCTCGCAGCTGAGTTTCCTTTCCTAAAGCAATCGCGCTCCTGGGGCTCGCTTGTTGATATTTGCCACTACAAACAAGTTGAGTTGTCCTGGAAAAAATGTCAACTGTTCCATATAGAAAAGACCTGCAGTAGGGTTCTTCAGTGCATTAGCTTTCCTTTTACTGTTTGTTTTTTCTTCTAGAATGCCATGGCTTTATGAGGAAAGGACAGTGGAGACCATGACTAAATAATTACTCCGTGAACAGCTAAAAGAGGACCAGCTATGATTTCACTCTCATTCAAGAAATGGAAATAATATTTCTTTCAGCTGCTACCCATAAAATATTTTTTGATGTGTGTGTCACATTTCTGCTGTAATGGATGCTTAACCATGAGGAAATTTCTCCCAAGTCAACGGTGGCTTTTTCAAAATTCCCTCAGGCAGTTCTTTTGTTTACTTGCTTATATTTAGGGACTCATGTGAAAGCCCCTTCTCTAGCTGGGATCCGTTGCTATGAATCCCACACAAAGACCATTGCCGTTTTCTAAAAACTTTACCATACAGCTGTCAGAGTATTATTTTCTAAAACTTACAAAAACATAACTCGTACAAATATATCATGAGCATGTTTTGAAGATTTATTTAACTCAGTAATGATGGAACCAGATGGTGAAAGATGACTTCAAAGGCAGAGATTATGATCAATAAACTTGCAGAATTAGAAACAAAACAGGCAATGGTTTATAGGGCAAAAAAACAAAACAAAACAAAACAAAAACCAAAAAACACATTTGGGCTTGATTATCTTTTCTACTGGACAGAAATAATTTGTGCCTTATCATTTATCTACATTGCTTTACTCCCACCCACATCACTAGTATTAACTCAAATAAAAAAGAAAACCTCACCAGTTTTCCCAACAAATTTATTCCAAAGCTTCAGAGGCTCCTTAGACGGGCTTGTTAAATTGTCAGATGTCCTTCTGGTATGACATTGAAAGGGCACACAGTGACTGTTCCCTTTATTTCCAAGCTTTAGATAAGTTTAACACTCCTGTGATAACTGTGCAAGAAAATCATTGATGAAATGGGATGTTTTGGATGGTCAATCCCAGTACTTCCCTGAAACCTCTTTCTGCAGTTCTTAATCTTTCGAATGGAATTCTGTTAGTGGACTCATGACAACTCGGCACCTTTGGGGAGTGACATCAGAGGCCCACAATGTGGGGAGCATGGTAACAACATCTAACATCAGTGTATGGCATTTGCAGAGCATTCTACAGTGTATAGAAGCTTTCACACGCCTGGGCTATCTGTCCCCCTCTGACATAGCTACAGAACAGGTATTATTTTTCCAGTGAATTTTTATAAATATTAAATCAATAGGCAAATAGTTTTGAATTCTATGTATGTGCATGAGTGAAATAATAGATAAAATTCTTTCAAAAGAGAGGAAGCCATTAAACTACCAAAAGAAATGGAAAGAAAAGTATTGAATCAACCAATGTCCCCAAGAAACACCTGCCAACAACGGGTAGAGTGCCCAGCTGCCCAGCCAGTGTGTACGGGGCGGGGCCGCTCCTGCTCACAATGGCTTTGCCTGAAAAGGGCAGTTAAAATGCAAATGGGGAGACAGCCCCAGAGTGTATGGACCCCTCACATCCCCCTGAGTCTAAAAGACATCCTTTCAGCAGCTTCTGTTCCAATTGCAAATGCTCTTTTGTTCCTCGGGGCCTGTGACACTGTTCTGAGTAATTCCTCCCAACAAATTGGCTTTCCTCTTCCCAGGCGCAAAAGCCCATGTGGGATTTAATGTGCAAAGCACAGATTTTGTCCAAGGGCCTTAATGAAGGTTAAGCTTAATAAACACCACCATGGACATCCCAGGGGACCCACCTACTTCTATGGCCTCTCTGAGATGCTGGCAGCTCTATTCTGAGCTCTTTTTCTTGGAGAGCTCTGAGATTCCCATTCATTTCCTTGTTTCAGCTTTGTCAGCACAATTACCCAGTTCCCAATATTTGGGTATTTCCATGAAATCTCCCAATAGTCCACAGGAATGATGTCAAATGATAACTGACCATGTTAAAACCTAAACTTTGATGGTATCTGCTTATTTCTGAACATGTAACTTGCACTCTGAGGAGCTTAAGAATTTCACTCCAGGGGCAATCTCATCAGGGGCCCTTGGTACTCCTTTTCATCATTGCCCAGGTCCTGAGGGTTAAGCCCCAAGCCCCCCGCTATTTCTCCAAGGTGGGGTAGTCCGAGGCTGGCCATGCCTGGTCACGGTGACATATACAGAGCGGGAGCTGGGACAGCCAGCAGTGCCGGGGGCTGCCTCTCTGCAAGCTCGTCAGTGGCTGGGACTCTCCTTCTCAGGGACTGTGGGAGCCCCACATGGATCCTTGGTCACCTGCTGAGACATGTGCTGCTCAACTTTATGGCCAAGACCCTTCCAGGAAACTTGGAAGGAAATCAGCTTCAGTGAAACGGTAGCCTGTGACCCAAAAGGCATTTACTGAACAAGATACAAGCTGATAACACGATTCTTTTCTCTGGAAGCAGGAAGTAAATTCCCGGGAGACTCTATTATTTTCTCATGGCTGTTTCTTTGGAGACAGTGCAGCTTGAGATTTTTAGTGCAAGCAACATGAATAGTTTCCTTGGTTTGCTGAACTTCAATTAAAGCTGAATAAAAGGAGACATTGATATGGGGACCTGCCTCTGGCCTTAAGTCGGTTGTGAAAAGAAATGATTAGAAGAAAAAATTCTTTTCAATTTTCAATAATCCAAGTGACCCCAAATGTCCTGGCCCTCCCCAGGCAGGGGTGGACCAAAAGTCTCATTACTACTTGTGCCCAAAGAATGACGGCGCTTTGGCCCTATTCATCCAGGACCTCTCGAGGCCAGCTCTCCTGTGATCAGGAATAAGTGCGTCACCTCTTCTGCCCCCACGCACAGCCTCGGCTGCAGGTGTCTCAGTGGGAAGCTGCTTTCCCCAGCACTGTAGTCCTCCCTTGGGTCACAGGATGCCTGCAGGGTGGGCCCCTTGCTAGCTTGGTGTCACACTGACACCTGGCCAAGATGGTGGCCCGCTTTTCACCCAGGGTTCCAGAGAGCATTCCATTAACACGTATCCATCAACTTCTGGCCATAGGGACTCAGGCTGGCAGAGACTGGAGGGCTGACCTCATATCATTCCCTCACTGTCTACATCACATGGCAGCTGAGAATTTCAGTCCATGTGCTCAGGTGTGCAGGAGAGAGCCCGTCTTCATTTTCTCCAAATTAATCTGAATCTGGCTCCACGTGTGCAAACCACCAGACTGGCGAGAACCGAGCCTCGTTACTGCTGCCCACCTCCCCCCTCTCCCACACCTAATTCCTAGGCCTGTGGGTTGCCCAGCCCCAGAGAAGGGCCTCTGATATTCAGTCTGTCCTGTGTGTGGTCTGGCAGCTCTCTGCTCGGGGCCCCTGCAGAGCTGGAGGCCTTGGCCAAGGTGGAGAATCCGATACTGGGACCCAGACTCCTAAATGACACCAACAAACCCTAGAGGCCCAGCCTCCACCTCGGAATTCAGGCAGGGAGTGGTGTGCAGGTAACCCCTGTCCACAGGCCTGGGGACCTCAGACCTGTCCCCTGTCCAAGAAAACAGTTGCATGTCCTTTTCGTCTCTCCCAGCCTGGTCCATTGTGCATCATGTTTACAACGAACTTAAAAGAGAGGACAGAATGTCTCCAGGCAGCTCTAGGCAGCCCAGGAAACATCCCTGCAAGTAGGAAGTGCCCAGAGCCCGGCCTCTTCTTGGAAATGGGGAGAATGCGCACAGATTATCTGGTAGTCAGCCACTGCATGGGAGCGTGGGTGAGAAGACCCAGGGTCAGACCCTGGTGGTCTCAGAGGCATGCCCCCACCTCTGCCCCTCCTGGCTCTGTATCGGGGGGCCTGGCCCTGCAGGTGGGAAGCCCACGGCTCCTGCAGTTCTGGCTTCCGACTGGACTCCGCCAGTGGAGACTGGCAGAGACGGTGTGCAGGAGGAAGTGGGAACCCGGCTGCTGCTCCGTCTCCCATGGTTTGGGCAGCGTCTCCTGGAGCTCTTGAGCCCCCTTCCTCAGGTGTGCCAGCTCCTGCCACAAAAGCTCCCTGTGGTTCCAACTTCCATCCTGTGAGTCCCTGTGTTACAGTCTCTGTGTTAAAACTCAGACTGGCTGCTGTCACGCTAACCGGATCCGGACTCAGCCACTTACTAACCTGTGGTCTTGAGCAAGTTGCTTTACCGCTCTGTGCCTGTTTTCTCATCTGGAAAATGGGTAACAACAGTACCTTCTCCGGAGAATGTTCCGATGGCTTCAATGAGCTAATACTTAGAATCTGTTATTTGAACACCACACGACGAATGGTGGTGGCTGCTGGGCTCAGTACCAGGGTGTCCTGGGTGTGGGCAGAGTGGCGATTTTAGGTGGTAACTGGCATTGGATTCAACAGCTCTGAACCCCTCTGAAAAAGTTGCTCCCTTTTCAGTTTTGTTTAGAGACAAGAGTTTTAGTTTACTCCTGCTATGTCTTTACCACACCCCTAATACTCTGAGTCTCTGTTTCCTACTGAGGAGGCAGGTCTCAGATGTGGGGAGGTGGAATCTGATAGCATTGCTCTGTTTGCGTGGAATTTGTTTTACAGCCAACTTCTGCTGATGGCAAGCGATACTAGTTTCCCATTTCTGGAGGTGATAAAAAGGTCTTTTAACCATGCATCCATTTAAGTTTTTAAAAATGATTGGTTTGGAAAAGCGTAGAAGTAAAAAGTGTGTAAGTCTGGTGCTCATCTGACCTCTTTGGAAGCCCTTCTCTGTGGAATCCTTTCTCTGGGGCTAGACCACGAATCAGGGCACCGAAGAACAAAGAGTGTCCACCTGGACGCGCACAGTTCATAGCCAAGGTCAACAGGAGTAGTGTGACAGGACAGAATTCAAGGGCAAGTAATTTGTCACAGATGCAAATTCTGTAAAAGTTCAAAGATGTGGGGGCCAAATGGTGTTAGGAGAGGAGGAGAAGGAGGAAGCTGAAGGAATTCCTGAGGGGTGGGGCACAGGATAGGGGAGCAAGTGGGGAATGGGGCCGTGTGGTGTGGAGGCGGGACTGAGTTTAGAGTTTCTGGGGAGACCCAGTTGTGCCAGTGGCATACTGGAGACATCAAGGAATACAGTGACAAATTAAGGGTAGGGAATGGGGAGTTCTGCACCGTTAAGCTTAGCTTCCAGGATCAAGCAGTACTTACAGAATCAGTTTTGGCAGCTACAGGCAGGAGGACAGGCCAGTGGGGAGGCAGATGCTGTCATCCTGGTGTGAGCCCATCCCTTCCAAGGCAGATCCAGAAAAGAGAGAGCCAGAAAAAGGGCCAGGTGAGCGAGAAGGAGACGGAGGAGGAGAAGAGGAGGAGCAGGAGGAGATGAAAGTGAAGCTCATTAGCCAAAGGCACTCAGAACCGAAATTCCCAGATTACAACCTCATCAGGCTGTCTCCACGCTTGGCTATCGTGAATGGTGCCACCAGGAACATGGCGGTGCTAACACCTCTCTGAGACCCTGATTTCAATACGTTTGGATCGATACCCAGAGGTGGGGTGGCTGGATCATACGGTGGTGCTATTTTTAGCGTTTGGAGGACATGCCATGCTCCGTTCCACAGAGGCAGCGCCACTTTGCATCCCCAACAAGAGTGTTCCAATCCTCTGCTTCCTCGTCAACACTCGTCTTTTGTGTTTTGATGGCAGCCATTCCAACTGTGTGATGCGCTGATCATCTTTTCGTGTACCTGTTGGCACCCACTGATGAATAAAGGCATAAAAATATGTGCATTATATATACACAGTTGACCATTACTTAGCCTTAAAAAGGAAGGAAATCCTGCAATATGCAACGACGTGGAAGAACCTCCGAAGACATTATGCTCAGTGAAATAAGGCAACCACAGATGGATGAATACTGAGGATTTGACGTATATGAGGAATCTAAAATAGTCAAACTTACAGAAACAAGGAGTAAAAGAGCAGTTGCCAGGGGCTGGAGGAGGGGGAAATGGTACAAAATTTCAACTATGCAAGTTGAATAATTTCTAGAGATTTGATGCACAGCATTGTGTCTTATAGAAAAAAAATACTGTATTGTACACTTAAATGTCTGTTTAGAGTAGACCTCATGTTAAGCGTTCTTACCACAATAAAATAAAATAAAATAAAATTAAAAATCCCCATGAGGACACAAGGGTGAGAACCACGCTAAGAAGGGAGAGGTTAATGTTGGTGTCAAACTGGAAAAGAGAAAGAGACCCAACTCCTCCTGCATTTCCCACCAGGAAAGGAGGTCATGACCAAGGAGGAAAGGGGGTGGGGCAGGGGTTCCCCCCGCCGAGGCCATTTGTGTGGAGGATCCGTTTCCAGGGTGCGCTGCTCAGGCTCCAGTTCTGGGTTCTGTCTGTGGCGTCCTCAGACCTGCCCGATCTTGTTTCTGCAACTTTTTAGGTTCGATGGGACATGTTTGCATCTAGAGGAGCAACTGAAAGTAAAACAGTGACTACAAAATGCACGTGCCAATTCCACATGGAAAAGGAGGAAACCAGGGGCTGAGGGCTGGCATTCCTGAGGAAGGCGTGACGCTGTTATTTAGGCTGCTCTGAAAGGGAGAAAGTGGTGAAAGAGAATATTTCCATTTCAAAGGCCAACAGGGATTCCATTTGAATGAGTACTGTTTCCCCTTTTAGTTTCAAATTTGGTAGGGATTTTACAGTTTACTGCAAATGACTCGAGAAAATTCTAGGAATAACATAAAACTACGCCCCTCCCCCCCCCACCCCCCATCCTTGTCATGTGTCAGGCACCTATTTTCAAAGGTGGCTGTGATGAAATGTCCCGCGCTCTTTTGCAGGGTACCATCTATGCAATTCAATTGCGTTATGCATATAAATAGGCCATATTTACAGAAATTTGTTTATCTGTTGTAGAAATTGAACATAAAATGAATGTTAGAGGCTACGAAGTGTTCAGTTACATTCATCACAAACTGTATCTCACTTGCATCGTGCAGGTGTGGATTAAGACAGGTAAGGTGGCCTGTGCAGGGACAGCCTAATGCCCGCCTCCAGCACAGTCACCCATGGTAGCGCTCACCCCTGGACACCGTCGGTCCCCCCAGATCTTCCGTGGAGGAAATGCAAGGACCCTGTACCATCTGGTTAATGACTCAGCCTGGAGCAAGCTCTGGTAACAGTATCCCCGACTTAGGCTCTTAAAATCGTTTCTTTTCCCTGAGCATAAAACTACTTCTCCATCTGTCCTATGAAAACAGGAGATAAATAAATGTTTATTCAGCCTCATCCCTGTCAGAGTCATCATTATTTAGGAAAAATTATAAACTGTCTCTACTGCAGATTCAGCATGACTGTAATGCACGGAACTACCTCCTTTGCCAAAGCTTGTGGGAGACAGGAATTAAAAGCTGCCAGTGCATTCACACCCTGTTCATTTGATCAGAGCAGCTGGTGATGTGGATACAGGACAAGTATTCTGTTTGCCGATTCATTTTACAGCCAGTTCGACCGGTTACAACCAAGACCAAATGGTGGGGAGGGGAGGGCTTGAGATGTCTCTATATTTCCTCTTTCTGTTACTACCGGGGTCCTTATCATTTGGGACCCCGCTACTTCCCTCGCCCTCACCCCACTCCACCCCACAGGCTGAGACAGTGATGAGAGCTTTATTGTGAGCTGTGGTCACTCTGGGGCCACCATAGGTCAGGGACCTTCCTGACCCCTCCCAGGTCATTGCACCAACTGCCGATGGTCGATGTGCAGAGGACGTGAAACGTGTATGTGAAGCTCAGTGAGCAGCGCATGGCACGTGGCAGACACTCTAAACACAGGGTACAAACCAGGGCCCGACAAGAGGGAAAGGAGACACTCAGTAATGACTCTGAGATTACAGGCATGGATGGGACGGTGTTGGGCAAACAGGACATTAGGTCACGCTATGCAAGCATCAGCTGTTATTATAATTGTAATTCTTATTGTCCACATTATCATTATCATCATTTCTTCAAACTGCCCATCCACTCCAGCCCCACCCCACCTCACACTGAGTGACAACGTCAACTCTAACTCGACAAGGAGAACAGAAGGCCCCAGACCAGATGACCATCTCTGCCTTCACCTCTGCCCATGGCTGGCTTGCCTTCCATGCTGCCCCGTGAGAGGGGCTTCTCCTTTTGAAGCCCTGCTCTGCTCCCCCGCCACCATCACCCTGTCAGGTCACCAACTGGATGTGGGAAGTAGAAGAACATATGGCCAAGAGGAGACTCTGCCCCTTACAAGATGGTGGCCTTGGACTGTGGCTTAACCCCTGTGTCTGCTGCCTAAATTGTAACGTGGGAATAACAGTGGAGGAAGTGATATGAGGGTTGACCGATAGATACCTAGTATGGCAAGTATTTGGAAGAGCACCTGGCTGTGGTAAATACTCAATAAACACGGTATTAAAACTTACTAGTGTTAGCATGCTTTCCTCCCAACAAGCCCCTCGGGGCTCCATTATTCCCCCAAGTCCTTCACTGCCATTATTTTATTGAATCCTCTCCACAGCCCTGAGGGACGGGTGCTGTTGATTATCTGACTTAATAGTACTGAGTGGCTACTATGTGCTTACTTCTGGATTAAGTGCTAGGCATACGCTGAGGGCCAAAACAATAATTCCTGACCTGTGGGCATCCCTGTGGCAAAGGAGACAGAGGTGAAGTGAGTGGATGTGTAATCTGACACAGGGTGGAAGGGGAGGTAGAGGACCCTGTGAGAACAGGACAGGGGGCGGGGCACAAGGGCCTTCTGAGGAGGTGGCATCAGCTGTGACTCCGATCTTGAGTAGACACTAGTCAGGCCAAGAGAAGGACAACCTTTCCAGGAGGAAATGCACAGAACTGTGGGTGGAAAAGGCCGTGGCCCACTTAAGAAACTATGAGAAGGACAGAGTGACAAAAGCCGAGAGAGTGAGAGGGAGCAGAAGGGGAGGACAATCAACCCTCGGTCTCCAGAGGGTTTGACAGGTCTGGGGGCGTCTGCAGGGTGCAAGCAGCATCGTATTAAGGCCCACTGAGGCCGATGAAGCCATGCCATCCAGAGGAAGTGAAGGCAGCCACCATCCAGGGCCGGGCCACCCAGACTTGGGTGGTGTGTGTCTGCGTGACGACCATGATGGACAGGGAGCCAACCTTAGGGAAAGGGGGCAGCATGAGAACAGATGACCACAACACATTTCAAATTCTTTCCAACCGCAAGGCTCAGGGAGATTTACCTGGGTGATAAAAATAAAGAAATGTGACATTTCTTACTCCCATGTCGTGGATCAAATTCTGATTTGGCTCTATTCTCAACAAGATCTCTGTGGCCACCTGTTCCCTGAGCACTCCGCCTCCATCCTTGCCTCCAAGCCCCTGCTCCTGCCTCCATCTCCTGGGGCTCTCTCTCATCCTAGCAGCTCCTCCAATCCTCTTTTGGGGAGGTCCACCCCAAGTTCATCTCTTTTATAAAATCTCTGCCCCTTCCAGCCTACACTAACTTGCCTGAGCCTGAAATTGTGGTTCACATCATTTTAATATTAATTGTTGTCCGTCACCAAGTACCCTGCACGTGTGCTCCCATTTCCTCTGAGAATATAGCTGCAGACAGGACCTCAGACAGGGGAGGAACTCAAAAATTGTGGGTGCAGTTTTCAGAGGCGTGTGTAATGATGTGCTCTATTACTTTTATGGATAGAAGAGAACAGTAGGCCAAACATCAATGATTCTTTCTAACTGCCTTCATTTGCACACTCATCCATTTATTCATTTCACAGATATTTGGTGGGCATCTCTTATGTTCCAGACACTGTATGCAAGATGTTTTTGATGAGATGAGAACTTTTTAACTGCACAGAAATTCTAAGAAAGGTTTGTTTTGTATTGTTTCGTTGTTTGTTTTTTATGTAGAAGCATATTTTCAACCTTCATTCTCTGTTTCTAATTTCTCAGTGACCTCTGGCTATACACTTGAGTTGGCAGAAGTGCTGTGACAACGGGTGGAGTCTGTCCTCTGTTGTATAGCATTGAACATGGCACTCTGTGGGCCCCATGTTTGCCAGTTTGCCACAAAGCATTTGCCACCTGGCTGCTCTTTTCATATCTGGGCAGATTAAGAGAGAAATCAGAGTGGTAAGGTCCAGGGCAGAGCCCCGGAAATTCCCACTCCAAGCAGGAGACAGTAGGATTCAGATAAGCTGTAGGAAATCCTCCCAATAAACCAGCTCCAGTCTGCATCTTCAAATGCGACTCCTCTTCTCAATCAAGTATTTCTTCCTCCTGCCTCCCCGACTTCCTAAACAATTTCATTCATCCTCGTTCTATGTAAACATAAAACTCCCCAATGGCCCCTTCATGTGTGTGCTTTCCCTACTGGCCTCGGCATGGTGTAAATATTTAATATTCTTTGTTTAGTATCTGCCATCATGTGTCCTGCAGCCATTCGTGGTCTTGTCGATAATGCACGCTTTGTCAACAATGCCTGTGGCGATTGCTAATTCTGAGTCTTAGAAGATCCAGTTCCTTTTGTATACTGACTTTTATTTTGCCCAAAACAGATGTTTATTGTAGAAAATACAAAAACTGTAGATAAACAAAGGAAAGCATTATCCGTGATCCCACCAGGCTACAGCGAATCAATATTGCGCAAATTCTGAAGGCCGTGCAACGGAACGCAATGGGCCTGGAGTTCACTTTTTATGAAGGATAAAACATGCATACCACTTCATAAATGTCTAAAAGTAGAAGTTCAGGGTCAAAATGTGGACAGTGTTAAGAGGATGTTGTCACAAATTCTCAGATTACCCTGCAGAACCTTGCATCAATCAACACCCCTGTCAGCTGTGAGCGCCCAAAATTCCTTCTACTCCACTAACACTCAGTTGTATCTTCCTTTATCGCCTTTGCCAGACAGGTATAAAAAACTGCCTCATTGTTCCATTTTTTTTTTCTTTTTGTCAATTGCCAGCTTATGCCCAGAGAATATTTTTCTGAGGCAAGCCTGTGGAAAGAAGGGATCTGTTTGACAGTATAAGTAAATATGGCGGCTGTTCTTTCATTAAGTTAGGGACGCACGCTGTGGGTCATGTGCTTTCCAAAACTTATAAATTAGTGATGAGCTTAGAGGAGCAGACTAACACTGGAAGTGGGTTACACACAGCGCCTTTGCCAAGGCACCTACCTACCAGCTTCTAAAACTATGAGTTGAAAATGAAAGACTTTGTCGATTAACTGACTGGAGTAGTGTTTACTGGGTATCTACTATACTCCAGGCACATGGTGACATTACAATCTAGTTGGAAAAGAAAGATGATGAGCAAGTAAACAAATAAACAAGGAAGAAAACACCTGACAGCTGTTACTGCTGAGATAAGTGAAATTATGCTGGTTTTCCTGTCAAGCAAAGGATTATTTGCAATGATTGATGGAGCTGATGAGCAAATTCAGCAAAGACATATATATGGAATATCTGTTATGCTCCAGAGGCATAAAATGAACAAGACTTGGCCCCTTACCTAAAAAAGTTCTAATTAATTTGAAGTGTAGAGGGTGGGGAGGAAATAGAAATTTAAGAATTTTAAAAATTGTCTTACCAGATGGTAATATGTGCTTCCCCAAGTGCTCCATCAGACCCACACTCTCCGATTCTCATAAGAACTCTGCATGGTCGCCAGGGTAGACACTGCCTCCACTTTGCAAAGAAAGATCAGGCCTTGCCCGGGGTCACGTTGCTGTTAAAATGCCCAGCTGGTACTCGCATGAGGCCTTCTGACACCAATGCCCATGATCTGACCGGCACACCCTTCCCGCTTTGAACAGAGAGAAGATTTGGGAAAAAGGCATTGTGGAGAGAGAAGGACAGCTGAAATGGTCAACTGGTTGATTACACAAACTGAAGCTGATATTCAAGATGGTCTGTAGGTCACCAAAACAATCAATCAATTTATCCCATCAAAGTCAGCCTCATCCTGGGAAATTATTCATTAAACCTCTCAGTCAGTGGTGAGTGCTCACACCTGGTTGCACAGCTGGCTGTGCACTTGCGTTATTTCTTACTTGTTTTATTTTTGTCTAGTCACCCTGGTGCTGGGAGTCAGTGGGCCCAAGTCAGGGCATCTGGGGTAGACGTAATACAATGGTACATGTTCTGCACAGTGAAAAGTTCTGATTTCTGTTTATTATGATTTTCCCTGTGGGAACAAAGACAAGTGCACTGTAAACATAAGGAAAAGCCATCTTGCTAAAATGATGAGGCGTGTGGAGAAAAATGTGAACCCAGGGTGCTGGAGAGCAAGAGCACACAGTTTGGAGATCCTGAACAGACAGTTCTCATTCACCGCAAATCGCCCAAACGGAGGCCAAACGTGCTCCTCCCGACGTGCTCGGGTCAACACCGGCTTCTGTTTCAAGCGTCCCCTTACGTATGTCAAGGCTGTTTTTCTTGTATTTCCAGGTTTATTGGGGAGACCACACACACTTCACAAGGGCCCTTCAAGTAGCCCCCTGGGGTTTCCGGGTCAGTCCAAAGTCACTGATGACAGATGACAAACAGGTAAACACTCGTTTGCACATTTCACTGTCATCTATCTCTGGTCTTCATAAGAAAGTGGGCTGGGGGAAAGAAGGGAAGAAAGCAGAGAAAGTGAGGCATACATGGTGGTGGTGGTGGTGGTGGTGGTGGTGGTGGTGGTGGTGGTGGTGGTAGTTGGGGAGGAGGGGGAGCTGAAGAGTTGGAAGAAGCAGAGAAGCCTCCAAAAGAATGCTGGTTTACCACGAGGGCCAGCTCACCTTTAAAATGAGGTTAAAAACCGCAGGTTCTGCATAGAAGGTTGAAAAGTTCACATTTTTCTAGTTTGCAGATACTTGGACAATGTTTGTTTTTGCACCACTTTATCCAAGAAGAAGCCCACCCTCAAAGGCTCTCCAAATGGCCGTAAAATGATCATGTTGATGTGGGAAAGACATGTACAGCTTACAATTCGTCATCTCCTTCAGCTAAAATAATATTGTGGTGTTTGCTTTGTTTGAATAAAATTAAGTGAAGTCAATTCATCTACAGACACTGTGCCATCAGCCTCCGAGATTAAGAAGCATCTAAGAACCCAGACATACGTCTGTTGGCAGGAATCAACAAGGGCATCTCATTTGGGGTCAAAATTCATAGATACAGTGAAAAGCAAAAGGCAGTCTATAGCTAAAGAAAAGCTTACCAATGGTGTTAGATGACTGACTAGAATACATTTATTTCAAGTTGAAAATCATTTTCAAGGGCTCCTTTAATGAACTTCTTAATTGCAGTATAAAATTTATCCAGAAAGGTAAACCAAGAAAAAATGTACAGTCAGATCAATTTTCACAAAGGAAACACACACGTTTACCCTTGTCTCCATCCCAAGAAATGGAACAAACCAGCTTCACAGACATCCCTCTGTAACCCCTTTCTCCCCCAGGGGAGTCCACTGTGCTGGATTCTTATACCATAGTTTTTGATGCTTTTCCCCTTATTTTAAACTTTAGATAGATGGAACCTATAGTATCTTTTGGTTCGGACTTTTTTTATTCAACATTGTTTGTGATGTTCTTTTCATTGTGTGTGTGTGTGTGTGTGTGTGTGTGTGTGTGTGTGTACTGAAATATACTTATCTCGGCTACTGATGTGGGTTTCTAGTCTTTGAATACCGTGAAATCACACCTGTATGTGTCTTTCAGCGTACATGAGCGTATTTTGTGGGGTGTACAACTAGAAGTGAAAATGAATGTTGGATCGCATAGTATGCTGATTCCCAGCTTCAGTAGAACCTGCCAGACATTTTCCAAAGCGGCTGTGTCCCTTCGTACTCCTCCTAAGAGTGTGAGCAGTTCCACGTCCTGTGAAACTTGGCATTTCCATCTGCCTGTTTTAGCCACTGTCCTGCTTGAGAAGCCTTTGCCCACGCCAGGAACGTGATGATATTCCCGCATGCTATTCCCCCTCCTGTGGTCACCTAAATCCAAATGTTCTGTTTCTTTGTCTCTTCATGCTCTACCAGGGAGTCTCCGATTCTATCCTCCAATTTAGAAAAATTTTTGGCTCAAGTTTTTAATTTCCCCAGAGCCCTTTCATTTCTCTAATTTTTTTTTATTTCCTAAAAACATTCTGTTTTTGTATTATGGGTGCAATATCTCCCAAAACACTGTTCATTCATTCGTTTGGAATTTTTCTCCTGGTCCCTGTACCATCTGGTCCCTCCAGCCTCCTTTTTCGTGACTTTGTTTGACTGACTTTCATGCTTCCAAGTTGGGGGTATCCCTGAAATGTTGGTGGTTTTTGTCTGTCATTCATATTTAATGTGGGACACTGACAAGCTAATAGAAAGTTCTGGATGCACGAGTGGAGTTTGTTGGCTGATGGGATCCCCTGTGGGCTGAGAGAAGCAAATTCATTGCTTTTATTGAGGGGTTCCCCAATGTCAGTATCTACAGATCTTTATTCTGGGGGCATCTACATGGCTGACAACCCTTTGGAGGCCATCCTGGGGAACAGAACTGGGGTTCTCTCTGCTAAATATCAAGGTTTTCATTTAAGTTACTATTCTCACCTAAGACTTCCTGTGTGTTTAATGCACCCAAGACCAGGACCTCTTCTTCCTTCTGGAGGAAGCAGGTACAGGTGAGGGGGTTGGGGTCACCCATCCATGTGTCTGCTCTTTCTACACCCAAAATTGTGTTGATATCTCTCGCCTGTTGAGGTTTCCTGTCTTGTTGTTTTTATTGGCAAAGTCACACCTTTGCTTTTTTTGGTGACATTTCAGGAGAGGAGACAGATGGTTGTGGTCAGGACACCAGGTTTAACAAGCAGTGTGGGGAAGATGAGGAGAAACTTACCGAGCAGACAAAGGCACGAAGCAGAACAGTGGAGACAAAGGAAAATGGCTGTGTCTGTGTTCTCTGCTCTCACGGTTCCCACTCTCTCTGCGCTTGGTCAGACTCTCCCGATTCCAGCCCACATCTAATTCCCTGTATCAGTCAGCAGGGCTGAGCTATGCTGCAGTAACCAACAGCCCCCAGATATCCATGGCTTCACACAACAAAGGCTTGTTTCTTGCTCATGTCACCTGTCAGCAGTGGAACTCTGTCATTTTAACCACCCAGGTGAAGGCCCCACTCCCAGGATCACCACAGCATGGCAAGTCACATGCCCATGCTCAGCTTATATGGGAGGAGAGCAGGGTAATCCTACCATATGCTTGGGAGACTGAGAATGCCCGTGAATGGCATCAGGGCTATCATGACCCCAACAACTAAACGGCAGAAAAACATGCTGCCAGAGTGCCTTGTGCCAACCATTGCTATAAACACTTGCCATGATGAATTATACTTTAGAAAGTGCCCTGGACACTGAACTCTTTGAGAGCAGGAGCTGTGTATCAACCATGCCTCTAACTGCAGGTGCTGGAACAGAGCAAGTGCTCAATATGCTGAAAAGATAAAACTTTTTTTCCAAAAAAAAAAATCTCAAAATTTTCCTTATCTGATATTTTAACAATACCTACTAAAATCTCAAATAAATTAGTCCTTCCTTTCCTAAATTTCTAGAAGGAATGAACATAGCTTCCAGAATCATTATGACTCCTGGAATCCCAGAACCACTAAGCAAGTGACCACATGTGAGTAGACAGGTGAGCAACAGGGATAGGAAATGAAATATTAGCATCAGCAAGCACACTGTCGGCTTACAAACTGCAGAACAGTGAGAATGCACCTGACAGGTCAGCAAGAACGTTTCTGCCTCTTCATCTGAATAAAGGTCTTTTCCATGTGTGTTGTCCTCGGTTATCGATACAGACACTTGCATAAATATGTATGCAAATACACACTGAAGTTTATAATTTAATAAACGTTGGCTCTTTGCTAAGTTTACAAGCCAATGTTCAGTTCCTTAAAAAGCTTAAGAACATTCCAGAGGTGTAAGGCTTCCATAATTTTCCTTCTTTGGTATTTTTATAACCAGAAATAGCAGATGGGGTGATAAATGAATTCTATTAACTGGTAAATTTTTAACAAGGAAACCTCCCTTCTCCGCAATTCACTCCCTTAATCTCCTTATCAAATTAGTACTTTTATTTTCACAACAAAATGGTATTCCTCCCCTGTAGTTCATTTGTAGTTCAAGCCCCGGTGGGGTTCTAATTTACATCTTACTGTTCTGCAGAATTTGAAAACCATGTGATGCATTTGCACAGTTATTTATTGGGGCCATACGTGTTCACAGAGTTGAAGAATTTCACAATTGGGTTACCAAACAATGTTTCTGATCCTTTCATGTGCTTTCTTAGACCCTGACATAACATTTTCCTTCCCTCTGCACTTCTAAATCGCTTTGCAGCACAAAGGCTGAATTCAGAAGGGGTGAATTCTAAATTGCCATCTGGCATCTGAGTAAATGGAAAGACATTGGGCCAGAAGGAATCTGATCCCAGCAGCCAGTCACGCAAGCAAGGTGCTGGGAGGCCCTGGTTCCATCAGCTAGAGGAATTTTCCCTGGTCATTTTAAATTCACTATTAAAGTAATGCACGTGCACTGTACAAAGACGGGAACATACAGAAACTACGTTAAACCTTCCGGAAATGAACACATTTAACATTTTGGTCAATTTCCTTCTACTCAGTTTCTCTCTCTCTCTCTCTCTCTCTCTCTCTCTCTCTCTCTCTCTCTCTCTCTCTCTCTCTCTCTCTCTCTCTCTCTCT
>NW_017731367.1:5001434-5025103 GCF_001890085.2 Hipposideros armiger | reverse complement strand
TATATATATATATATATTCACAAACACACACACACATACACAAAAAATAAGAGTCAAACTATAATACTGGTTTGAAATTCACTTTTTAAGCTTACCAATATATCACATTTTCCCATAAAAAGGAATTTTAAAAAAAATTTTTATTTTAATGATGGGTAGTATTTCATTATATGGATGTAGCATTCTTACTTCGTTTAAATAAATTTCTATCATGGGGTATACAGAGGTCTCCTATATTTTATTCTTAGAATTTAAGAAACAACACACCTCTTCTTATGTAAATATTTTTGTATATCTATGACCTTGGCTGAGGTTAATTTACTTAGAGTGAAATTACAGTTGAAACGGTCTGAATGCTCTCTAGGGTTTAGATGCCCCCCAGATAATCTGTCCTAATTCACATGCTGCTGCAGTGAAGGACAGGACCTGGTCCCTGAACTCCCGCGAATAAGGTGGCATATCATTTTAATTACATTTTTGACAATTTGGCCTGTGCAATATGGTGTTTCCTTGTAATTTGCATTTCTTTGATTCTTAATATAGTTGAAATGTCTTAACTAATTTTTCTTAGTTACAAAAGTAATAAATGATAGTTGTAAAATGTGCAAATATTTAGATCTTTGAACTAAAACACTTACCTTTTCTTTTGTTTAGTATATCACATTTTGTTAATAGACCTAAATTTTTAGAACAGTTTTAGGTTGAAAAATTGAGTGGAAGGTACAGAGATTTCCCATATACCTCCTGCTCTCCATCCCAATCACCCCCGTTATCAACATCCTCACCACACGGCACACTTATTACAACTGATAAACCCACGTTGACACGTCATAATCACCCAGAGTCCGTAGTGTACATTAGGGTTTACTCTTGGAGCTGTACCTTTTATGGGTTTGGAGACAAATGTCTAATGACACACAGCCACCATTCTAGTATCATACAAAGTAGGTACTCAACTTTGAAGTAAACATTTTCTGTGCTCTCACACGCCTAAATTAATCATAGTTTCATTGTGTGGAGCACCCTCTGTCACATGTCTTTTTCTCCAAAATATGCTGTGTGGGCTTTTTCTTCTAGACCAGTGGTTCTCAACCTGTGGGTTGCGACTCCTTTGGGGGTCAAACGACCCTTTCACAGGGGTCATCAGGTACTCGTATGTGGGTGTATCTGCATGTGGGCCTGGAGACAGATAGAGGAGCGGTGTCTCAGTTCCTAAGACCATTGAAAATATGTGTTTTCCGATGGTCTTAGGCGACCCCTGTGAAAGGTTGAGAACCGCTGTTCTAGACCTAAAGGAGTTTATTAAGTCCTTTTTTCTTAATCAGACAAATTTCTCCCCAAGAGAAGCACTCGTCCTGTTGTCAACATTTTAATTCATGTGTTCAACTACATTTTCTATTTTGGCTTCAGGAATTATTACTTTTAAAAGATGCCATGTTATTCATATAGCTAAAGTTTCTGTTCCCATCCAGTTCTACTCCATATTCTGACCTATGCAGGATTCTATTATATGAACATGGCCTAACGTACCTATTTTCCCGTGTCTGGGCATTTAGGTTTTGTCTAATCTTCCCTGTGATAAACAACGCTGTAATGAACATCCTCATATGTGAGGCTTTCTGTGGGATCTATTCTGAGTTAGTGAAAAGCGGGAATGTAGGATACACCCGTCATCAAGTTAGCTAGAAGGGGCAGATTGCCTGGCAGAGAAATTGGCCCGTTTATATTCCCAGCCGCACACTGTCCCCACACACACCCACAGGACAGAAGTGTCACCTTTTCCCCACGTCTTCACCGCCATTGGCTATTGTCCTACTTCTTTCTTCTACAAAACTTGTTGTTTTATTTTTAAACTTATTTCTTTAGTGTACGTGAAATTTGTCAGCGGTATGGTGGTCAGGTATACATTGTATTTAACCTTGTTGTCCCTGTACGATGGGTCACTGTTCTAATTACAACAAAATTAGGCAGCTTCTAGTGCCCGCCTTCCTTCTCTCACTCCTTCCCCTTTAGAACAAGCTCTCTGTTCTCGTCCTTTACTCCTCCCTGTGGATTGTATGATAACAGCCACTGTCAAGTGTTATTGACAACCCTGTGGATTTTGACTGGAATTCGTGAGTTAATTTAGAGGGACATGCTATGTCTATAAAGTTGCCATCCCACTTGTAAACACAGAATGCATTCCCACTTATTTATTTTTTAATTGTGTTCTAATAATCTGAATAAAAGTCACACTTGTCTTTTTGTTAGATTTATTCCCACATTCTTGTAAGTGTTGCTGCATTGCTGGCAGAAACTTTTATACTGTAATTACATTTTCTAATTCATGGTTACTGGAAATAATGACTGTGTTTATTTCCAATCTCTTTATAGTTTATTTAGTTTGGGATTTTCTTTTGTCTTGTACTTGCTAGGGTTCTAGTATATTATTAATTTGAAACAATGGTAATAGACAACATCTTCTCGCTCGTCCCTTCAAAATAAATGCTTATAATGTTTCACCATTTAAGTAGGATGATTTATAACTGTTTTGTTGATGTCTTTTATTAAGTTAAGAATGTTCTGTTTTGTTATTCATTTGCTAAGAGTTGTTATTTGATCACATATAAATGTTAAATTTAATTATATGTTTTTTTTCTGCATCAACTGTGAAAACCATATGGTTTCTTCATAAATCTGGCAACACAGAGAATTATAATAATAGGCTTTCACATATTAAGTTATTCATGGCCCCCACCCTTTTTAAGTCAGAATGAAATACTTTCTATTCTTTTTGTATCTTTCACTTATGATCAATATTTTTTCATCTTGTGATAAATTAAGAGCCATGTAGTTTGTCCTTAGTTCTCCTAGTGACTAATTTTATAGCTTCAAATAATATGAATAGGTAGCATTAATTTTTTTTCAACCCCCAAAACAAAATTTTTAAACTGAAATAATCTCTTGCCTTTCTGCTACAAAAATCAGTGTATGCACACTTCAACCTGCTCCTGCCTCTTCCTTTTATTAGTAAGCACAAAAATTTTAGTCTCTATAGTGTCAATTATTTTAAAATTTTGCTTTATTGTCTCTTTTTGTCCCCAAAAAGTTGATACTTATGTTTCATAAACCTCATTACTGCAGTTGTTTACCTTTATATTTAAATGCTCACCACCAGCCTTTTCACGGTAACTTCCTTTTGTCTAAGTTCTTCATTTTTAATCATTTCAAGAATGATTTACTAGTTTTTTCAGGAGGAGTTCATTGCATTTTTGATCATTACTTTTTACATGAACAACTTCATTTGGAAGAAAATTAGGGCTCACATTTACCCCTAAAAATCTCACAATTTGTGTTTCTGTGGTCGAGTTGCAGCGAAGTGTGAGAGCAGTGGGGCTTCGTTGCTCTTCTTCCTTTAGGCAAACTGTATTTTCTCTCTCTGAAAGCTTGTGGTATTCTTTCCTCCGTCCTTGGAGTTGATGGATTTTACGAGGCTCTGTTTCAGGATCTGTTTTCTCTATTAACACTTTCCAGGAATATGATGTGGTCTTTCAAGCAGCAGATTGAGTTCTCCCTCCTTTGGAGAATTATTTCTCCTCTGATGCCTCCAAATATGTTTCTCTGTTTTATCTGTTCGCTCCCCTACATCACAGGCACCCACTGACTGTATGTTGGACCTCCATTGCCTGTCTTCTTCTTCTATGATCTGTTAAAAACTTCATTCGTCTCTTTTTTGTTTCTTTATTCTGTATGGATAGTAACTTCACAAGGAAGAATGTGGAGTGTGGCTTTAGCACCACAGAAACCAGGACTCAGCTCTGGTTATGTACTTACTTTCTCTTTGACCTCAGACGAGATGCTTAACCTTTCCGAGCACAAGTGCCCCCTCTGTGTCCTGAGAATTACCTTAAAGAGCAAGTTAGATAATGTATTTCTAATGCTTAGCCCACCCCTTATCAAGGAGTAAGCAGTTAATGTTAGGTTGGCCTATATGAAATTGCCAATACTTGACTGTTTTCCACCTGCAGAATGGCACTTTCATAAGGGTCAATCTAATAAACTTCAGGTTATTACAGAATTATTTTTATTATTAGTGTATTTTAATGCCAGGTCACTACATTATTATTCAGTTTACTGCTAGATTAGTTTCTGTTCCTTGGTTTTTCTAACATATATATAATTTTGCTTTGGTGATCTTTGGTTTTTCTAAGGTATGTATTATTTTGCTTTGGTAATCCTTGGTTCTCGTTTTCCTCTGAATTATGCATTATTTCTATGTTGTTATACGCCTTTTATGGGTCCTTTATCCCTGAACAGACAGTTTTTCCTCGGGTCCCTATCTTCTGACTGGGACCTATTTGCATCCCCCTCACACAATCTGAGCGTAAGACGTGTGTGCTGATGGTTTCTATTCACAGTCTAGGGTTTTTCAGCTTCAGAACCATGGACATTTTGGCCACGGGATTCTTTGTTGTGGGGGCTGTCGGTGGATTGTAGGATGTTTAGCATCCTCTACTCACTAGATGCCAGCACAACCCCGGTACACTGGTTGTGGCAGCCAAAAGCATCTCCAAACATTGCCAAATGTCCCCACTGCGATAGCATATGACATTTTAAATAACAATTCCACTTCTAGAATTTTATCTTAGATATTCTTGCACATGTGTACAAAGATAGTTGTAATAAATAGCATTTTTAAAAATAAAATATTAAAAGCAGAAAAGTGGGAAAACTTAAATGTTCATAATGTATTGTATTTATATCAAAAGAAATATTATGTAGTCCTGAAAAGCTATAGATTTATATGTATGGACATGAAAAGGTTTTTTTTAAAAACTGAAATAGTATGCTGTTTCTTGTGTATATTACATTGCTATTTGTAAAAAATTTTCTAGAAATATACACAAAAATCTGGAAATGACTGACTGAGAGTCTGGGTATCTATTATGAGAGAGAAAATTAACTTTTTCTGTATACACTTTGCTATTAATTGAGTTTGTTTTTATTATGCATATTTATTATATTCATAATTCCTTCAAATTAAAGAAGTAAGCAATATTAATTAAAAGCCTTACTAGAAGAAATACAAATTAGATAGTGAAGATATTGCCAAGGACATAATGGTCAGGTTTAAGGATTTATGCAAAATAAAATGGAAAAGAACAGGGAAAATTATGAATTAGAGACTAGGACAAATGTTAAAATACTGAAAGATTTTTTTTTAAACTTACCTGAAATAAAAATATTCCTGAATCTGCCTATTAGACAGGTACATCATGTTGCAGAAAAAAGTGATGCTGATAGATAAATTGCCATAATCTGCCAAAGTTACTAAATTTTAAGAATAAGGAAAATAGGAATAATAATAGTCACATTATATAGCTTGTACAGTGTGCTGGTAGGCAGTATTGTGTGCGTGTGGGGGGGGGCCGTGTGCATGTGGGGTGTGTGTGTGTGTGTGTGTGTGTGTCTTTTTTTTTTTTTTAAGATTTTTATTGGGGGAAGGGGAACAGACAAGTTGCTGTCCTTTTGTTCTTCAGTCTAGTTGTGGAGGACATTGCTTCACTGGCCCAAGTTGGCACCATGATTGCACTCTTCCTGGGCGAGGCAGATCAGTCGCCGGCATCTGGACGGCTGCTCACGGTGGCTGCTGGCCACTCACGCTGGCTGCTGGCTACACACAGTAGCCCATGGCAACCCACTGCAGCAGGGGCTGCAGCCTATGCCATCGCCGGCGACTCACAGCAGCCCAGCTCCAGGTTGAGCTGTTGTTCAGCATCTTAGCTGTAGAGGGCAGTGTCACTGGCCCTCATATGTGGAATCCGAACCGGGGCCCTCTGGCATCCCAAGCCAGCTCTTAACCAACAGGCCCCTGTGTGTGTCTTTAATGCATTTAATATAATAACAAAGAGCCATGTGGGAATCACACAAGTATTCTGGGCTAGAGAAGGTTGTTCCAAGAGAGGTCCTCGTGCTGCCTTCTCCCTCTCTGCCAGAACACTCCCATGGTGGGGAGACTACAGGATTGCCAAGGAAAAGCAAAGCATCACTTAATTCTTTTTATGCAATCACTTGCTCTCCCCAAATAAAGGCAACGCATGGACGCTCTCATCCATGAAGAACTCTGCAGCTGCAGCAGCTGTGAGCTACTCCTGGACACCCCAGCTAACCAAACCATGAATCCAACTGAGCAAGTCAAGCATGGAAATGCTGGGGAATATTAACTCCTGGTGAACAGTGCATATGTTTAAATGTAGAGTCGGGACTAAGCTTTCTGGGAGTTGTTACCAAACAGACCGTAGATACCAGAAAGCTTTCCAGTGCACAAAGACAGCTACCGACACCTGGTAGACAGGTGAGAGGCAGGGCGCAGGGAGAGCAGGTGCACGCACTCCGTCATCTTCTACAGCAACTTAGTAGAAACTGTGAAAAGTGGAAATGCGCAACTAAAACGATGCAGAGATTCTAACCTATTAATGAATTATCATCATTTTTTTAAGTTCCTAGGAGTGTTTCAGAAACTGGTTTGTTTTCTCATGGCAAAGAGACAAAGAGGCACTTGTTTCTAACTCAGCAGTTCCTTAAAATTAAATTTAGTGCATTTTTGATAAATAGCATTCACAGTATAATCTATTTTTATAAAATTATTTCTATCCATCTGTCTATAAGCATGTTAATCTCTCTGTCATGACATTTCTAGACTTATGTTCAACAAATTTCATTTTATTTTTTTTTGTAAAGTTTTCATACTGTTTGGTTGTCCATTTCAAGATGTATATCTTTTTGTTTTCAAAACACTAGCTATGTTCCCCAAAACTTAGTAAAGGAGGGAAGCGCCTTCCCTCTCCCTCCTACTAACTCTCATCCTCTCCAACAAAGATTTAATCGTTTTCATCATTTTCCCATCTACCTTCTTATAAAAATTTTAATCTACAACTGTTCTATTTACACGGTGGTTTCATGCTGTACTTACTGCCCTGTAACTTGCCTTTCCCCAGAAGTCTAACGTCAGCTTTCCGATTGCTTCCTGCATGCCCTAACTTGACTACTTTATTGCACACAAAACCCCGTCGGTATTTCTGGCCGATGCCTTCGGCTCGATGGTTCTGCCTATCCATGCCCCAGTGCAAGTTATTCTGATTTTTCTGGAATAACTAATCATCTTACTATCTGGGAGAGCTAGCCTTCATCACTCTGCTTTTCCCCAAATCCTAGCTCATGGCCATACACTTATTTTCCCACACGTGATTTAATGTCATACTGTGAAATCCCACAGTATCCTGCTGGTAGTTTAATGAACATTTCATTGACTATCTAGCCTAATTTAGGGTAATTTCAGTTTTTATACAATCGAATCCAACATTCCAAAGGTAAGCTATGTTACCTCATTTATGCACAGCCAATGCCCCTCACTAAAGTTTCTCTCTCTCAGTAGAATAAAATACTTTCTTCATATAGGTCTTGCAATTGTCTTATAAAACTTATTCTCGGCTGTTCAGATGTTATTGCTATTGTAAAAGGCAAAAGATTTGTGCGATCTGAAGAGAAACCAGAGTATTGTTATTGCTGTTGTAAATGGGAGACCTCCTTCTGTCACTTTTTCTAAATGTTTATTTTTCAAGTGAGAGAGAGCTATTGATTTTTGTACATTCATTTTAAAACCACATGTTCACTAAATTCTCCTATCAATTCCAATAATTTCTTCAGTTGATTATTCTGTGTTTTTAGTTACACAATTATATTATCTTCAAATGATTTCTTATCTCATTGTATTGGCTGGTATTCCTGAAACAACATTAAATAATAATAGTGGACAGAGGCATCCATTTTACTGTCCTGACTTTAATTTGAACGGCTTTATGTGTCACTGTTAAGCATGTCAATGATTTTTGTTTTGAGATGTTAAAAAGCATATTAAGGAACTACAACGCATTTCTGTATACTATAGGTTGTGTGGTTAGTGTGTGTGTGTGTGTGTGTGTGTGAAATTAAGATACATTCAACTTTGTCAGATGAGTTCATTGGCATTTATTGAATTGATCTTGTTATTTTCTTCCTTTGACACATTAAGCACTGAATTAATTAATAGATTCATGTGCCTGCTTCATTGTGGGTTGACATATGTGTTGATTTTTAAACCCTTGCAGAGGGAAGTTGACGCTTACCCAGCATTGGAGTGGAGATGGATTCTGAAGTTAGCGTTTAGGTCTCAGACCAGTTCTTTCAAGGGTCGGGTGAAGGAGAAGGGGACGTTTTTCCATTGCTTGCAGCTTTTCTCTGCCAGTTTGGACAGGAGGACTTACAGTGTGGAGCTGAGGTGCTCAGAGGTGGGAACAAGGCATCAAGAGCTAGCTGCCTGGGCCCTTGGGTGCTGCGGCGTTCCTTCTCTGTGGATTGTATTTTGGCAGAGACAGCCCTGTTTGTTTGTTTGTTTGTTTGTTTGTTTGGCTTGTGCAAGAGTCTCGGAGGAATCAGTGTTTGGCACTGGGCCTCTGCCTGCCTCCCACTCCTCTTTGAGCCCCTGATCACCCGTTTAGAGGCGAGTCACAGGGACCGTCTGGTGTGTCTGATTCTTCTTCCCCTGGGGAACTGGTTTATGGACATCACGGGTGGGAATGTCCTTTTCTTTCCTCCATTCCCTTCTGGGTGTGAGCTAACAGAAATCTCTCTGGCCACCCTTCACATTCCCAGGTCACTGTGAATTCCCAGGCCAATTTATATCTCATCAGTCACTCAATGCCATCTTCAATAAGTGATCCCCAGTCATTGGCTTGCTAAGAAGATCCCTAGTCCTTTAAAAGATGCACGCACACACACACACACACACACACACACACACGCTGTACATTTATAGACAAAACCTCATTGGGCACACTTTGGAACTCATGTAAGTTAACCTGGAGACCTAGAGGGAGTTGAAGGTCGTTGCCATGCAGCTTGGGCCACCTGCTAGCGTAGAAAGCCAGACTCTGGTGAGTGGTTTTGAGACAGACGGCTGGTCCTGTGGTCATTCCCTGCAGCCTAAGGAGCCTGCTCTAAGAACTTAGCAGCCTGATGTGTCCCCCAGTCCAGGGCTCACAGCAGCTCACCCCATGTGCTGCTCAGAGCTAGGAGTCCTCATTTCTCTTCCATTTAATTATCTCAGAGTTAGACTCTGAGTCTCTCAGGCTGACAGTCAGAGAATCTGATAAATGAATCATTACTAATCAGAGAGGGTCTGGCTAATTTAGCCCCAGTCCCCTAGCTCTCTGGCACATTGCAGAGGGAGATCATTAACAGCACCGGCAACCAAAACCAGCCCTTGTTTTTCTGTCCTGCTATTGTTTTCAAATCACTTCCACATAAATTACTGTAGTTTACCTTCATATGTGCATTTGGTTCAAACTATATCGCTCTGACTTGCAGGTAAACATCTGGAACGTGAGGAGGTCAGAAGCTGGTAACTTGTGGACGGGGCCTGGGGCTAGCTGGCGACACAAGCTTTCCACCCTACTCCACCCGAGAGGAGATGAAACTGTGCACAAGTTAAAATCTTGACTATTTAAACATATCCCTTCAGACTGACCCTTGTTACACCGGGTGGAAATGAATAACAGACATCTTTCCATGGAATAGCCGGCTCTCGCGCTTTCTGCGGTGTGGTTCTCAGGAAACAGGAGGGGAATTCGAGGAAATCAGATCTAAAGAAATGTCGAGAGTCCATAAAAAATAATTATAACCATGAGCCACAGGGAAGAGGAAATGGACTCAGGAGTCTGATAAATAGGATTTTATTAACTTGTTAACCTCACTGGCCTATCTAGGAAGCGAAAAGTGAGAACTTTTGGCCCAGCAGTGACCGTTCCACGCTGGGACCCGACAAGCAGACGGAGCCCAAGGGGACGTGTTTATACAAAGAAAGAAAATGCCGTCACAACAGTGTGTGCTTGCCATGTCTTTATTCCTGAGGGAACATGTGCTGGGAAGGGAATTATCTTGAAATATGAAGCTAGAGATATTTCATCCATAGTCATACTAGAGATAAAAGACCTGTTGCTTTTTTTTTTTTTAAGATATAAAGCAAAATGAACTGAAATGTATTTCTTCCTTTCATGGGAAGATTAACTCATGTTTGGGCATATAGTTTTAAGCCTGGAAATCGGTGACATCTTGCGGCCCCCGCCCAGCCCGCCACCGAGGCTTAGAGGGCGTCAGGGACCACATGGTATGCTTTTAGATGACTGCTGCTGTTTGTCCCCTCACCAGAAACCCAGCGCAGGGCTACAGCTGGTGGGAATGGAGCAAGCACAGCCTTGGGAGGATGGGGCCCTCAGCTTTCTCTCTGGATGATTTCAGACACTCCACCTTTGCTGATCCAACAAGCAGGATGTGGGCCCAGGGGTGACTCTGGGCTCTGTGACTCCAGAGACAAGAATTCCAGCAGCCTCAGGCTCAGGCATTCAAGGTCCCCACAAAGAGACTGGGGGCCAGCAGGGTCCCCGCCACTCCATGCAGCGACCTTGGATATGGCTTCGCGGGTCCTCCAAACCTCCCAAAGGCTACCCACCTCTCAGAGCAAATTCCAAGCCCTTACAGTGACTCTGGGACCTGTCCCTCCATGTACCATGACCCTTCTCACCTGTGGCTTACTAGGGCCCACCCTCACGCCACCCTAGAGCCTATGCCAGGGCCTCTGGGCAAAATCCCCTTCCACCAGGAGGCATGTGGGGAAGTCCCTCATCCCTTTCCCATCGCCTGCACAATGAGACCAGCCAGGTCTCCTGCGTTTGGGTTGATTCTCCTCACTTCTCTCTATTTTTTCCATAGTACATGCCGCCTTGTGACTTAGAAGAACTGACCCTTCATTTATTTACTATGTGTATTATTTGCCTCCCCATAGAATGTAAGCACCACGAGGCCAGAGCCTCTGTCTGTTTCCTCACTGTGTACTCCAAGCACCTAGAATAATGAGTGAACAAACAGAGCAAGTTTGGAAGCCCCGTCAGTCGCAGCATGTCCCCATCAAGTGTGGCCTCTCAAGCATGTGGTACATCCCGCATCCCTTCCCTTCCAAAACAGCAACCCAGGGGGAGGTGGTATGTAAGGGGGGAAGCCTTTAAATATGGAAGGCCATGGGCCTGGCTTTGCTTCTTCTCTGGGAGGAATTCCGTGCTCTAGCAGAAGCACGCATGTGATCTCTGTGCTGAACTTTGCTGTCGGGGGCCGCAAAACAGTAGGTGATCAACCATGATTTACAAGTGATGGCACCAGGCCTGACAAGAGAGTGAGCCAAGAGCTGTGTTGCTGCTGCCTCAACTCCAAGTTTCCTGGCTCTCATCAGGCCCTGCAGAGCACGGCTATGGTCCTAATACAGTCACTAGCATGTAAATATTTGTAAAGTGTTTCATTCAAATGCTTCCCCCACAAAACAGGATGGAGAGGGTGACCATATGCTATTGGATCTTAAGGACAGTGTCGTTCTACGTTTCCCAATCTGTAATCAGAAGCCCTCTTGGAGGGTGCAGGCATCGTTTTCTCTACTTGTCTTCTTTCTTTCTTTTTTTTTACTCAGGGAATGTATATTATTTATTTTTGTTGCAGTTAGCGGGGAAGTTACATATAGATGTAGGAATTTCAGGACTGAAAAAAGAAAACCTATTCAATGGATGCTCACCAGCTCATCCATGATGGTGTGGTCTGACTTATCTGGAAGAGTGAACCACAGGGGAAGTCACGGCCCTGCAGAGTCAGTGCTGAGCTCAGGTAAACACAACACAAGCCCCACAAATATTTCATCCTTTGCAGTTTGAATTAGCCTTTGTGTGCCTGGTGCTGAAACCTAAGCCGAGGCCATCTTCCGGCAAAGGCTCTCAGAGGTCGTGCGCTGCCCAGATGTCTGCATTGCCCACGCTCTCGGAAGAGACCGGCCTGTGATCTCAAAGGTCTGAAGCTCTGTTAAATCATTTTCAGGTAGGGTGCCGCTTACCAAACTGAGAACTATTGTTTCATAAAACAGAAACCGTAAGAAGGAAGGGATCTTGTCGATATGCGTAGCAAGACAGAACACGCACTCATTCATTATTCATGTCTAGTTCAAGACATTTGGTGGAAAGTTTCAAAGAAAAATAAATCAAATGACCAGAGTCTGGAGGTTTTTGCAATAGGTCTGATTATTTTTCTTGGTAAATTAACACATTGTTAGGGCACCATGTAAACCTACTTTTAGAATTATAATGTATGTATCAAGTTCTTTGGAAGAGTCAATACTTTTTGTATCCCAGTCTCACCTATAGAAGTGTGCCCTGGAAAAACAGTATGGCCTGAGATTTATGAGCAAAAGTGTTCAATGAAGTTTCTTTGTAACAGTGAGGAAAATAAGAACAATTTAAATAATCATGGAAGAACGGCCAAGTAATTTATGGTACAACTGTAATACGGAATATTACAAATCCATAAAAATTTTATTCTCATGGAATATTAAAGGTCATGGGGAAAGTCTAAAAAAAAATAAAATATCAAAACGTTGCCAAAGTTACATCTGAATTGTATGCTTACAGATTATTTTATTTTTTCTATTTCCCTTTTTTAAAAAACAGGATTTATATATTACTTTTACTCTCTGGAGAAATAATGAGCACCATCTTAAAATAAAATACACACAGCCTTTAGTAATAAATTGTGTTGGATTATGCACATAATTTTGTTAAATTTGGTATTTGGGGTCAAGGTAAGCAAGTAGCCACCAGCATCCTTTGCACCTGGTTGGAAAATGCCCAATCCTCAATCTCAATGTCATGGTGCCCTTCAACTTTGGTGGGGCAACGAGTCATAAGAAGACAAACCTTCCCTTCTTTCTAGAAGGAGGTGCCCTGGTCCCTGCATGGCGCCTGGAGACCACCGGCTTTCCTTGGTTACTCCTCATGCCTTACAGGCCCAGAAATGTCTCCTCTCTTCCTTCTCATGGCCTGACATTCCCTCCAGGTTCTTCCCTCCTACTTGGTCACGAGACCAAATATAAATCCAGAAGGGGCCAGAGTTTGTCCTCGGGGCTTTGTGATGAAATGAAACCAATGGCATTTCACTTTCTTGCCCAGAGTTTACTTTCAGCATGTAAAAATAATGCCTACAGATCCCTCTCTGGCTCCAGCAAACATAAACGATGTCTCTGAGAAACAACTGTTTGATTAATGCAGCCAGTTCTGGCAAACAACTTAAAAATTCCACGGAGAAAATAAAAGCCAGTAAAAACGCCTGTCTGCCTCCATCGGCCAAGCCAGTGCTGCGTCTGGGGAGGCAGCTGCATCACCGCTGTTGGTGTTCTGCTCCCCCAAACATCTGGACACCTCCAGGCACAATCACTGCAAACAAGAGGCTGTTCATCCCACTAGGTAAAGATCTATTTCCTCATTTAGCTTTATTCATTGGATAGGAAAATGTTTATTGGCCAGGAAAATGGACATGCCTAGTATAAAGTTTAAGCCTTAATATGCAGCATACAATACCACCCATGTGTCCTCCACATTCATGGCAGCTCTATTAAAATGACAAGAGGGCTCCATGCACATGATGTATCAGGACAACTCAAGCTGGGCAGTCACCACCACCTTCTCAGCATGTGTCTCCTCACCTACATGCCCAGCGCTTCCTCCATGACCCCACCACCATCTTGGCACAGGAGGAGTTTGTAAGGAGAGGGGTTCTTCTCCACAGAGCATCCCAACTCCCTGATACAGGGGAGACACTACTCCACAGGTTGGTCATCTCCAGTTAAGAAATTCTGTAATCCATTAATTTCTGAACTGCTGGTTGGGTGTTGATTTGCTTACCACTACACTCATTGAAAAATATCTATTAAGTGCCTTCTATGTTAGCATTCTTGGCACAAGTAGCTGTAAGACAGAAAAAAACTGGTGAAGGATGTAAGAGAGACAAAAGTGGGATTATGCAGGAGAGGGCGTGATGTGGTCACTTCCTATCAGCGGGGATCCCTGGCTTCCACACCCAGGCCACGGCAAAGAAGTGAGCTGCTCATTGCCAGGTTTTTATTCACTGATTTGGGAAATGTTCGTTGGCCAGGAAATGAAAGTGCTGGGTGAGATTTAAGCCTCAGAGAAGCGGTCATGGAAGACAGGATGGTCAAATGCAGGTGGCATTCCAAGCAGACGGAATGACATCAGCCAAGGTGGGAAGTCAGCAGAGCACAGTACCTATGACCAACTACGGATAGTTTACTGAGGCCCAGGCGTAGGAAAAATGGAGGGAATAGAGCAGTTAGACGGGATAGATGCGGTGCTGAGTTTCTATTAGAGGTTCTTAAACTATTTGCTTGTTTAGCATCTGCCCTGGCCCTCACCAAATCTCTTCAGGACAACTGTAACTGCCTAACTCATCTCCCTGCCTGAGTCTCTCTGTCCTCCAAACGTCCTCCTCAGAGGACAAGAGCAGCTTCTAGGACACCAGGACCACTACTTAGGGGATCCACAGGCCAGAGTCTGCAGCTCTTACATAGACAATATAGTAAATTAAGTAAGTTTGAAAGACAAGGGACAAAACTATGTGAATGATGATTATAATTGTACATTAAAAATCAAATACAGCTCCTGGCTGTGAGGGAGTAAAAAGGCTGAGAGTCATTCTCCTACATTAAACAAATAAAAAATTTGACAAGCTATATGAGACAGTCATGTCAGAGATTGGAAAATAGGAAATGCAAGACTCTGGTCCCTGAAAAAAGGGAAACAAATAAGGTGGATATAAGATTCCTCAGCCTGCTTCCAAGAGGCAAATTCCAGACTGTAGTGCAGAGAGAAGAATCCCAAATAGAACAAGGTCATATTGTTGAGTTGCGGGAATAGAAATCAGAGTTTGAGGAAACCGAGGTCTTTGCAAGACAGTGTGACAGAGAGAAGGAGACTCTGCCAAGAAAGAGTTTGAGACATCTTCTTAGGTGTTTCCCTGAGTCTCTGGACACACGTAGAGTAAAATTCTATGAGGCTGGATAAAGAGGAGGTCCCAGGTGCAGAAAAGGTACCAAAAAACTATAGGCCACACAGTCCCCAGGATTACTCAGACAGATCAGAAAGCTTTTGACTAGCCACCAGCCAGAGAGGAGAGGTACTGATCACAGGATCTTTAATAGAGACCTTGGAAGGGTCATGCCATAGTACTGGCTATACTCGCCCTAGAAGAAAACCCTATAGAAGATGAGAGATATACCTCAAAAATAGCAAATTAACCCACAAATAATTACCTGGTACAAATAATTACCTGATACAACAAATAATTACCTGATACAACAAAGGCTAACATGCTTTTTAAAAAAAATAGCACCAAAAATTGTACAATGTCTGGTACCTAATTTAAAATTACTAGACACATTAAGAAGCAAAAAGATATAACACATACAAGGAGAAAGCTTAGTTAATAAAAATGGAACCAGATATGCTCAAGATGGTAAAATCAGAAGAAAGAGGCTTTAAAGCAGCTATTATACAATATATTCAGTGGTTGAAAGGAACACATAAATATAATCAGGAGAAAAATTTTAAAATACAAAAAAAGGACCAAGTGGAATTTCTAGAGATAAATATCTCTAAAATATAATTTTTCAGATCAGTGCACATAAAGACATGACAACAGAACCTATTCAAAATAAATCTCATACACAGAAAAAAGAATGAAAAATAATTACCAGATTCTGAGAGACCTTTTACACAACCTCAAGCCACCTAACATTTATGTAATTAGTGTGAGGAGACAGAGAGAGAGAGAGAGAGAGAGAGAGAGAGAGAGAGAGAGAGAGAGAGAGAGAGAGAAAATAATTTTTGAGGAAATGGCCAGAAGTACTTCAAATCTGATTAAAAAAAAAAGTAACCCACAGATCCAAATAGTCCAATAAACCTTAATCTGAATAAACACAAAGAAAAACACAACAAAACACATCATAGTAAAAGTGCTCAAAACCAGTGATAAGGAGAACATTTTAAAAATCTCCAGAGGAAAAAAGGCACATTACAAACAAGGAAACAAAGATGTTTAGTCAGAAATTATGTAAGCCAGAAGACAATTGAATTACATGCTTAAAGGGTTGAGAGAAAAAACTTTCTACTTAGAATTTTACAGATTTTATCTTAAAATTTTATCAGGCAAAACAAAAACAAAGAATTTATCACCAGCAGACCTTCACCACAAAAAATGTTAAAGGAAATAAATTCTGTGGAATGCAAAAGGAAATAATTTCAGGTATAAACTTGTATCTATAAAAGTGATGGAAAGCACTAGAAATTATAAATATGTGCAAAAATATAAACCTTTTTTCAGTTTTTCAATTCCTTTCATCAACAATTGACCAGTTAAAGCAAAAAAAATTAAGATGGATTTGTGTGGTTTATAACATATGTAGATGTGAGATATCTGACAACAACAGCAAAAAGAAAATTAAATATAAAGTTCTTACATTATATTGAAGTGATATAATATTATCTGAAAATAAACTGTGAAATACTAAAAATGCTTATTTTAAACCCCAGAGCAACCAAAAACTGCGGTATAGCTAATAATACAATAGTAGATATAAAATAGAATCACAAAAAAATACAAAATTAATTTTAAAAAGATAGATAAAGAGGGCAAAAAAAAGGAATGCATATCAGATTAACAAACAGAAAGCAAATAGAAACACGATACACTTAAACCCAAACATATCTGTAAGTACATTGAATTTATTTATTTATTTATTTATTTTTAAAGATTTTTATTGGGGAATTGGGGGGATGGGAACAGTGCTGGGGAATTGGGGGAAGGGGAACAGACAAGTTGCTGTTGTTTTGTTCTTCAATCTAGTTGTGGAGGACATTGCTTCACTGGCCCAAGTTGGCACCATCATTGCGCTCTTCCCAGGCGAGGCACATCAGTCGCCGGCTTCTGGACGCTGCTCACTGCGGCTGCTGGCCGCTCACGCTGGCTGCTGGCTACACACGGTAGCCCATGGCAACCCACTGCCACAGGGGCTGCAGCCTACGCCGTCGCCGGCGACTCATAGCAGCCCAGCTCCAGGTTGAGCTGTTGTTCAGCATCTTAGCTGTAGAGGGCAGTGTCACTGGCCCTCATATGTGGGATCTGAACCGGGGCCCTCTGGCATCCCAAGCCAGTTCTTAACCATCGCGCCACTCGGCCGGCCCAGTACATTGAATTTAAATGATCTAAACCTGCATTGTTTCATATGGCAGCTGCTAACTATATGTGGCTATTTGAATTTAAATTTAATTAACTATAATAGAATAAAATGAAAATATCTGTCCTCAGGCAAACTAGAAATATCTCCAGTGTTCAATAGCCACATATGGCTGGTGGCCACCATCTTGGACCATGTAGATAAAGAACATATCCATCACCAAGAAAGCTCTATTAGTGCTGATCCAAACATATCAACTAAAAAACAATGGACAGATTGGATGAAAACACAAGGCCCAAGTGTATGCTGTTCACAAAACAAAACAAACAAAACAGCCTAAAATATAAAAACATCGATAGTGAAAAGTAAAAGAATGGAAATAGACATGGCATGCAACAGTAATTACAAAAGGAGCTGCACATACAGACGTTGGCACAGAGCTATCACCCGGATTAAAAGGGGGTCATTTCATGATGACAAAGGATTCAGTCACGACAACATACAATACCAACTGTGCATGTACCTACTAGCACAACCTCAAACTAGCTGGAGTAAAAACGGGCAGAAGGTAAAGGAGAAATGGACATAGTCATAATTACACTTGGAGATTTTAGCATTTCTCTCAGTACATGATAGAGCAGATAGAAAATCAACTGGGATGTGCTGAGCTTGGGAAACATTGCTATCCAAGCTGACCTAGTTGACCTTTATAGGACGCTATACTGCAAAAACTGCAGAACACACATGCTCTTCAGATGCACAGGAAAGATTCATCAAAACAGACAATATATTTGGTTATAAAATAAATCTCAGTAAGTTTTAAAGGGTTGAAAGCACAGTGTTTGTTTGTTTGTTTACCACAATGGGATTACATTATAAATCAGTCACAGAATACCCAACTATTTGGAAAAGAAACAAAATGCTTCTAAAGAACACAGAGGTCGAATAATTAATTATAACATATTTTAAACTAAATTCATATGAAAATGCACCACAGCAAAGTTTTTAGGACATTAAAAGGAAAATAAGAGACTATGTGAACAATTTTATGACAATAAAGAAAATAACTTACATGAAAAAGACAAATTCCATGAAAGGCGCAAAGTAACAAAATGTGTGCTAAAAGAAATAGAAAATCTCAATAGCCTTATATCCAATAAAGGAATTGAATTTATAATTTAAAACTTTCCCCCCAAAAAATAGCAGGCCTATATGA
Organism: Hipposideros armiger; assembly: GCF_001890085.2. Lineage (NCBI taxonomy): Eukaryota > Metazoa > Chordata > Mammalia > Chiroptera > Hipposideridae > Hipposideros > Hipposideros armiger. The sequence continues at coordinate 5,006,756 of NW_017731367.1, read as the reverse complement.
TCTCACTGATAAATTCTATGAAAAAATTAAGGATGAAATAATGCCAATCCAATTCAAATTTTTTCAGAAAATAGAGGGGAAAGGAAAATGTCCAAGCTCATTTTATGAGGCCAGAATTAACCCTATGCTGAAGCCCAACAAAAATATTACAAGAAAACTATAGACCAATGCCCCTCATGAAAAAATCCTTTAAAATACATTAAGAGGGCCGGTCGAGTGGCGCATTGGTTAAGAGCTGGCTTGGGACACCAGAGGGCCCCGGTTCAGATCCCACATATGAGGGCCAGTGACACTGCCCTCTACAGCTAAGATGCTGAACAACAGCTCAACCTGGAGCTGGGCTGCCGTGAGTTGCCGGCGACGGCATAGGCTGCAGCCCCTGCTGCAGTGGGTTGCCATGGGCTACTGTGTGTAGCCAGCAGCCGCGTGAGCGGCCAGCAGCCGCAGTGAGCGGCCATCCAGAAGCCAGCGACTGATGTGCCTCACCTGGGAAGAGCACAATGATGGTGCCAACTTGGGCCAGTGATGCAATGTCCTCCACAACTAGACTGAAGAACAAAAGGACAGCAACTTGTCTGTTCCCCTTCCCCCCAATTCCCCCGTGCTGTTCCCATCCCCCAATTCCCCAATTAAAAAAAAAATCTTAAAAAAAAATACATTAAGAAATACTATCCAGCAATATATTGAAAAAAAAGTGACCAATGGGGTTTATTCCAGGAATACAATAAAATCAATCAAAGAAATTTACTATGTTAACAGAATAAAATAGAAGAACCATATAATTATTTCAATAACTGTAGAAAAGTATTTGATATTACTTAAACTTCATTCATATTTTAAAACTCTCAGCACACTAGGAATAAAATGAGATATCTTCAGGTTGATAAAGAACACCTACAATAAATCTATAGCTGATTTCATACTTAATGGTGAATTTGAATGCATTGCTTCTAAGGTAGGGAACAAATTTAGAACAAAATGGAAGAAGTAAACTATAATTATGTATGTAGAAACCCCTAAGGGTTCTACAACAGAATAATAAAAAAGAAAGAAAGAAAGAAAGAAAGAAAGAAAGAAAGAAAGAAAGAAAGAAAGAAAGAAAGAAGAAAGGAAGAAAAAGCTATTAGAACTAATGAATGATGTTAGCCACGTTGAACAATGTAAGATCAATATACAATTATCAATTGTATTTCTGTATACTAGCAACAAACAATTAGAAATTGAAATTTTAAATTTCAATTACAATGCCATCAAATATACAAAACACTTAGGAACAAATTTAACAAGAAATGTGTAGAGGAGTGCAATGAAAATTACAAAATTATGGGGAGAAATGAAAGAAGACAAATAAATGGAGAAATATACTATCTTGATGAGTCGTTACAACTCAATAGTTAAGATAGCCACCCAGACTACTCTGTAGCTTTAAAACAATCCAATCAAATTATCAGCAGATTTTCTGTACAAATCGATGGCTTGTTTTAAAATTTATACAGAATTTTGAATACCTCAAAATCAGCAAAATATTTTAGAAAACGAAAGTGTGAGGACTTACAATAACTAATTCGAAGACTTGCTAGAAGAATGAGGCCAGTTTGGGCAAGGTTTTGGGGGGCTGCCTATAGTTCACCTTAGTCAGGGCAGCTTCCTCCCTCTTTCCAGCCCTCTTAGTCCCTCACAAGCGCCTCGCACTCCAGGTTCTGCCTTGGGGTTGGCAGAAGAGCCCAGCCTGTAGCAAGTACCTATTCCAGATTATTCTAATGTTGCTTCTACACTTATTTTTCTGAACATAAGACTATTATTCTACTTCCTTACTGTGAAAGTATTGCTAAATCAAATTCGGAATTCCCATAAGAACTCTTCTAGGGCATAGAAACAAATGGATTATTTCCCAAATCAGTTTATGAAGCTTGTATGATCTAGGTTCTAAAACCTGTGACCAAACACAGGACAAGATAAATATATAGACAACTGAGCCTACTTATATGAAAGGTTAAATTAAAAATAATATCAATGAGAGCCAGCAGTACATTTGAAGGATGGTACAACATCACTTAAGAGGGCTTATTTTAATAATTCAGGAAGATTAAATATCAAGGAATAGATTTCTTCTACCTGAAAAAGAGAGATAACACTTGTTAGCAGTTAATGGGTATTTTTTTTTATCTCCGAGTGAATCTACACATCATTTTCAAGGTCGATGGACTAACATGGCAGCCCCAATGCAGCAAGTTAAAACCTTATGCCTACACTAACTTTTCTGTTCTTACCTGAACAGTCTGTTTATTTAAGTGGCCTTAGTGGTTCTTAACCCATCAAAAGTGTTAGTTTAACAAAGCATACCAAACAATTAACCTCTGGTGGAAAGAAGGAAAGGATTAAAATAAGCAAAATTTATCACTTTGTCAAGGTTCTGCAAACACCGTCTTGAAGAGCCACAGCCCCTGACAAAAGCGCAGACAGACGGCCTGTGAAACACATTATCTCGCCGATCACGCTATGGGAGTTTCTACCAAAATAGACCAGGGAACCGTGGGGTTGGTCTGCAAAATGCACAAAGACAGACGTGGTGGATTTCTTTTCTGCCGGATTAGCTGAGCGCCTGATGTTGCCCCATGAGAGAAGGCGCAGAACTCTCTGCACGCTTTCCTTCCTGCAGAGATGGGGCTGCAAAGGGGGGTGGCGTCCCCGTGGGCCGCTGTGGTCCTCACATGGTCTCAGGTGAGCAAGCTGACCCTGAGAGCCGCCTGGACCGCATGCAGCCACGGGGTCCAGAGAGAAGAAAAGGAAACGCAGGGGCGCCGCCCACTGCAGCCTCGGTCAGTTGGGACACCTGGGCACCCATGGGAGTGCTGCTGCTTCTTGCAGGCACATCAAGGATGCCGGCAGGCAGCTGTGTTCTTCCAGCCCGAGACCCTGCACCTGTCTGGACAGAAGGTCAAGGCCCGGCTCGGCATATCGTCAACATCTTCCTCACCGTGTGACTGGATGAGCTCCGGCTGGCAGACTCGGTTTCCCCGGCGGCCCCGGGCCTCCTTGATGGACTGCAGGTGTCTGCCTGCTCCCATCCAGCCGGCTTCAGGCCAGGGCATCAGGGCAGTGACTCATGTGCTCCGTATTGGGAAGCATTTTAGCAGGTTGGGGAGAACACTGCTGTGTGTGCTCTGACTCACCCATGGAACCTCCGAGCTTTCAAGGACAATTAGGAATGTCGTGCCTTCTACAGATCCTGCTAATGTGCTTTTCTCAAAACAGTCTCTATAATGCAACTGTAGGAAAAGCCCTTAACTGGGCCTGGAGCCCGAGATGCTGTGTAGGAAATCCCCACCATTAGAAGGAAGGCTTGCTCTTAGCGGATCATAAACACACACTTTGCATTTTCTCATGGGGTCTTCCTCCAGGTGGGTCCTGGGGCTCTTTCTCTGGCCTTGCTCCATCTTCTCCTTCCCTGGGATTCCCGGGATCTTCCTGGTCCCTCTACCCCAGACCTTGGCTCTGTCTCCGAGGACCAAGGGGTAATCTTGAGGCTTTAGTTCCTGCAGCTTTATCGCTGGGCAGCAACTCTGAGATAAACAACACCATCTCTTGCTATTATTAAACACCTTTCATTGCTTAATAAACTCAATCAATATCTTATGATTCTAATGAAGTTTCTGGTTGGTTATTGCCAAAAAGCCTCTCCCACAAATATTGTGGAAGGAGAGAAAACAGCAGAGGTGGCGGGGAGGGAGTATCCTGCCTTCTCTGCCCCTTTAAAGGTGCACGTGCCTGGACTAGGGGATAACGGCCGCCTCCAAAGCCAGCAGGCGTCCATCGTCTATCGGGTGCCTCTCACAGCAAGCATTCCTCTAACGTCTTCACTACAAAGCCAACAGGCTCCATGGTTCTCGTGCTTTGTCTAGCAAAGAGCGCTGGGGTTTGAATTTTTTATCATAAGAGAAAAAGCCAGTGCATACCAGTGAAATCTGAAACCTGGCCTGATAGCCTCTGGGGCAAAAGTGCATGGAAACAGGTTTAAAGGACAGGATGGGGGCGATGCCGGCTGGTCACAAGGGAGGACCTGCTTGTTTGAAGAGGCAGGCGAGTTGCAGGAAGGGTCACCTTTTATTAGCTGTAAATACATTCCTGAGGCAACTCCTCCAGGTTTACAGTAGGTTCTCAGAAAATGGGGTGGGATTGAACTTCACTGATTAAAGGGTCTATCGCCAGTGGCTGTCACCAGGCTCCGCTCTGAGCTTGTTTATAGAACCAGTCTTTCGATAGCCATTTGGCCGCGTGTGGCCCAGCTGCTGCACACAGAGGCTTGGGGTTACATCTCCTAGCTGAGGCTCTGGGGAGCCCCACGGCCAGTGTGCATCCACTGGATGGGGCGCAGAAGCCAGTACAGTTGGAGTGGAAAAATATTGAGGGACCAGGACCCACGGGTACAAAAGAGGAGGGAAAAAAGCCTGGAAACATTCCTCATTTGTAGCAAATCGACCTTTGATGTGTACCGTGCATTATACTCCACAGATGTGTCATAGCACCTCATGGTCAAGGTCTAGGGTTCTGCGGCATTTCAGGGAAACAGTGAAGCCCTTGAAGGCCCCTCCTAGGGTGGGCACCGGGTCTGCTACCCACTTTCTCCAATAATGACAGTTATGCATATAAAAAGCAGGTTGCATGTTCTTTGGAAACTTTATATGCAGAGCTATCTATGAGCAGATGCTAAGAGGAAATCCCTGACTCACCAGGTAAACCTATGACACGAGAATAGAGTAGGAAGCTAAAAATGAAATTCAGTGCTCTGTTTACATACTTGAGCAACACAGAGTCTAGTCTTTCATTTTACAAAGAAAGCAGAAATCAGCCTGGAGTTCAGGAGGTTTCCTTTTTTGTGTTGATTTTAATATCGTATTATCAGCCTCAAGCTATGAGATCTTTTATCCTTGCACTGAACCAAACTAAAAATGTCTTTTCCCTTCCAGTATCTCATTCCAACCAAGTGATTTCTTCTTACATGCTCAACACACACACACACACACACACACACACACACACACACACACACACACCCCTTTTTAGAGTCTTATAATACCCTCCCCTTCCAATTCTAGCCAGAGGACACGTAAAATTGTCTTTCCATTCCTACTACAATAGTATAGTAGGTGCTTAAGGATACTCTCTGAACAACGCAGTAAATGGGTGAGAAGAATAAAGGAGTGAATGTAAAAAGAAAAGAAAAGAAAAAGGAGGAGATAGAGGGAGGAAAGGGGGAGAGAGAGAAGGAAGGAAGGAAGGAAGGAAGGAAGGAAGGAAGGAAGGAAGGAAGGAAGGGAGGGA